>NC_062546.1:165171583-165478307 GCF_016906955.1 Phacochoerus africanus | reverse complement strand
ATGCATCTTCCAGCATTGAAATGCTGTGCCACTGAGGAGGTTCCTTAGATCTTGCTGTCTTTTTTTTTTTATGACTATAAATTTTATTGTTGGGAGTTCCCATTGTGGCACAGTAGAAACGAATCAACTAGTATCCATGAGGACATGGGTTCAATCCCTGGCCTCGCTCAATGGGTTAAGGATCTGGCATTGCCATGAGCTCTGGTGTAGGTTGCAGACAAGGCTCGGATCCCACGTTGCTGTGACTGTGGCATAGGCCAGCAGTTATAGCTCAAGCCCTAGCCTGAAAACTTCCATATACCTTGGGCATGGACCTAAGAAAAGCAAAAAAAAAAAAATTGTATTATCCTGCGGAAGAGGCAATTAATAATAAGTGATGGGTAAGATATACTTGACTATAATAAATTTTACCATTTAGCAATTACGTTTGAATTTAATGCCATTGAATTATGCTCTTGTAACTCTTGGAAGTTGAGGTTAAGTGGAGGTTCATTTTCTTTACCTATTCATCTGTTGATGGACATTTAGTTTGCTTCCAAGTCTTGGCTATTATAAATAGTGCTGCTCTGGACATAGAAGTGCATCTATCTTTTCAAATTAGAATTTGTCTGCATATATGCCCAGAAATAGAATTGCTGGATCATATGGCAACTCTTATTTTAATTTTTTGAGGAACTTCCATACTGTTTTCCATAGTGGCTGCACCAATTTACATCCCCACCAGCAGTATAGGAGGGTTCCCTCCTCTCCATACCCTCTCTAGCATTTGTTATTTATGGACCTTTTAATGTTGGCCATTTTGACTTGTGTGAGGTGTGAGGAAAATTTGTTAAATTTTCATTTCTCTAGCAATATTGAGAGTCTTTTCATGTGCCTGTTAGCCATAGGCATGTCTTCTTTCGAGAAATGTCTATTTAGAGAAATAACTATTCTGCCCATTTTTAAAATGGGTTGTTTGCAGGGGGCTTTGTTGAGCTATATGAGCTGTTTGTTTTGTCTGTGATTTCCTTTGCTGTGCAAAAAATTATAAATTTGATTAGGTCCCATTTTTATATTTTTGCTTTTATTTCTATTGCCTTGGGAGACTGACCTTAGAAAGCACTTGTATAATTTATATCAGAGAATGTTTTGCTTATAATCCTAAAATTTATATGGAGCCATAAAAGACCCAGAATTGCCAAAGAAATCCTAAGGTTTTTCCTAAGGAACAAAGCAGGAGGCAGAACCCTCCCAGACTTCAGCCAATACTACAAAGCTACAGTAATCAGAACAGCATGGTACTCGCACAGAAACAGACATATGGATCAATGGAACAGAATAGAGAGCCCAGAAATAAACCTACACACCTACAGTCAATTAATCTTCAACAAAAGAGATAAGAATATACAATGGAGAAAAGATATTCTTTTCAGCAAATGGTATTGGACAAGTTCAACAGCTGCATGTAAATCAATGAAGTTAGAACACACCCTCACATCATACACAAAAATATTCTCAAAATGGCTTTAAAGACTTAAACGTGAGACATGACACACTATAAAACTCCTAGAAGAGAACATAAACAAAACATTTTTTATGTGTAGTAGCATTTTGTTTGCTAATATTTTGTTGAGAATATTTGCATCTATGTTCATCAAATGTAATGGCCTATGATTTTCTTTCTTATAGTGTCTTTGGTTTTGGTATTGGTGATAGTGGTTTCATAGAATGACCTTAGGAGTGTTCCCTCCTCTTCATTCTTTTCTAAGAGTTGAGAAAGATCAGTATAAGTTCTTCTTTGTATATTTGCTAGAATTGCCCCATGAAGCCATCTGGTCCTGGACTTCTGTTTGTAGGAAAGTTTTTTTGTTTGTTTGTTTGTTTTTATTACACTTCCAGTGGTCAGTATGTTGAAATTATCTATTTCTTCTTAATTATGTTTTGGTTAGCTGTATCTTTCGAGAAGTTGTCTATTTCTTCTAGGTTGTCCAGTTTGTTGGGATATAATTGCCCATAGTATTCTCTTAATTTTTTTTTTTTTTTGCATTGCTGCAGTTTCAGTTGCTATTTTTCCTGTTTTGTTTCTTATTTTGTGTATTTGGGTCCTCTCTCTTTTCTTCTCTGTGAGCCTAGCCAGAAATCAGGCATTTTTTACCTTTTCAAAGAACCAGCTCTTTGTTTAATTGATTTTTCTATTTTTTTAAATCTCAGTTTTATTTATTCTCTCTCTGATCTTTATGATTTCCTTCCTTCTGCTGACTTTGGGTTTTGTTTGTTTTTCTTCTTCTAATTCTTTCAGGTGGTAGGTTAGGTTGTTTATTTGAAATTTTTCTTGTGTTTTGAGGAGGGCCTGTATCACTATGAACTTCCCTCTCAGAACTGCCTTTGCTCCATCCCAAAGATATCATTTAGTTGTGTTTTCACTAAAATGTTTGGTTGACTGATTTAAACCTGGTTTTATGTTCATATTTGGCCATATATTATATTTTTCAGCATTCTTTGAGCTTTATATGTTTTAAGGGTGAGCATATTTTTAAGAGATTAAAAAAATCAATTGAGAGGTACCACTTCACATTGGTCAGAATGGCCATTATTAAAAAGTCCACAAATCGTTTCTCCATTAATAGTAGAGAAAAGAAAACCCTCCTATACTGTTGGTCAGACTGTAAACTGGTGCAGCCACTATGGAAGACAGGATGGAGCTTCCTCAAAAAACTAAAAATAGGAGTTCCTGCCATGTTGCAGCAGAAATGAATCCAACTAGGAACCAGGAGGTTGCAGGTTCAATCCCTGGCCTTGCTCAGTGGGTTAAGGGTCTGGCATTGCCGTGAGCTGTGGTGTAGGTCGCAGATGTGGCTCAGATCCTGTGTTGCTGTGACTGTGGCATAGGCTGGTGGCTACAGCTCTAATTCAACCCCTAGCCTGGGAACCTCCATATGCCATAGGTGCGGCCCTAAAAAAAAAAAAAAAAAAAAAAAAAGGCAGAAGACAAAACAAACAAACAAAACCACCTAAAAATATGAATTGATATATTTGTGTGATTGATTCACTTTGGTATACACCTGAAACAAATACAACATTGTAAATCAATTATACTCCAATAAAATTAAATTAAAAAATAAAGACTAAGATGCTAAAAAAAACCCCAAAAAACTAAAAATACGTGTTTCCATGTGATCCAGCAATGCCACTCCTGAGCATATAACCAGATAAAACTCTAATTTGAAAAGATAGATACACCTCTACATCCACTGCAGTACCATTTACAATATCCAAGACTTGGAAGCAACCTAAATGTCCATCGACAGATGAACAGATAAAGAAAATGTCCACACACACAATGGAATACACTTTAGCCATAAAAAATAATTAACTAAGGCCATTTGAGGCAACATGGATGGACCTAGAGATTATCATACTAAGTGAAGTAAGTCAGAAAGAGAAAGACAAATATCTTATCGCTTAATTGTGGAATCTAAAAAATGATACAAATAAAATTATTTACAAACCCAGAAACAGACTCACAGTCACAGAAAACAAACTTTTGGCTACCAGAGAGGAAAGGGGGTGGGGGTAATAAATTAAGAATTTGGGATTAGTAGAGACAAACTATAATGTGTATGTATATATATATACATTGTTTATATATTTATGCACATAAACAACAATGTTTATAAATATATAAACAACAATGTCCTACTGTATAACACAGGGAACTGGAATTCGTGTTGTGGCTCAGCAGCTTAAGAACTCGGCTTGTATCCGTGAGAATGCAGGTTTGATCCCCAGTCTCACCCAGTGGGTTAAGGATCTGGTGTTGCTGTGAGCTGTGGTGTAGGTCACAGTTACGGCTTGGATCCTGCATTACTATGGCTATGGCGTAAGCTGACAGCTGCAGCTCCACTTCAGCCCCTAGCTTGGAAGCCACAGGGGTGGCCCTAAAGACAAAAACAAACAAAAACAAAAAACACAAGTAACTATATCCACTATTCTGTAATAAACCATAGTGGAAAAGAATATGAAAAAGGAAAAATTTTCAAGCCTCAGTTAAGACCTAGAGTTATTTTTATTACAGGGCCTTTTGCTTCTGGTGGTGATCCTTGTTGAAATCGAGGGTGACCCAGTGCTAGTGGCTCCCACACTTAGTGTACACCTTGCTCATAGCTCTCTCACAAATCTCCTTAATGGAGCAAGATGAATGTGGAAAAATGGAAAAGCAGGCAGCCAGATGGAAAAGCATGAACTTATTAATTGACTTAGCTTGCTTTCCTGTGAAAGAAGAGCCTGAATAAAAGCACTTGTGTGCAGGTAGTTTATTTTGAATGTAGGAGTAAAAGATTGGGGAGAGTAAAACTGGAAGCCATTATAAGCACGGGTGATCGAGTTGTTCTTGACGTGAAAGAAGGACACAGATCCAATTGTCAGTGTTTAAAAATATGTACATTTTACCTTAAATTCCACTCATCCAGGTTTATTGAAGGGCCATAGGTTCTAGCAACAGTGGGTCTCTGTTTTGGTATTGAAATAATTGGCTTGAGCTAATTAGTTTTTACCTTTTGAGGAGACATGGGATTTCTCCCATCAGCCAAAGTCCCCAGCATCCTCTGTTTCTTAGCACTGAAGCTGAGTGCCAAGTAGCTATCATCACTAGCCTTCCTCCCTCTTCTATGACTCCTGCCCAGATCATGTAAGTATAAGAATTTATGATCCCTGCTTTAAATGATGGAATGAATTTGTGAGTTTCAAGGGTAATCTTGAGCTGCTGAAGCGCGAGAACAGGAAAATCCTTTGGAACTGGAATAAGGGGAACTTATTAGCATTGGAGCCCAGCCAAGAGTGCCCCTCGTTAAAATAGAAAGCATGCAAATCACTTGCCAGTATCTGGGGGTGAGTAAACTCTCTGCAACCAACACTCCAGTGTCAGGTAACGGGCTCCCACAGCAAACAGCAACAGAGCCTTTGGTAATGCCTCCCAAATGTCCACACGCAATGCCATTCGCAGACTTGAATAAGATTTAATATTGGGTGTTTGTGCCTTCTTTCCAAATGTCCTAATTTGTTTGAGAAAATGTCTGTGTTTAGACATTCTCATGCATTTTATGAAAAAAGCTTTTTTTCCTGATCTTGTTTGGTTAATGATATTTCAATTTCATATTTCAGGTGAGTACGAAGCCCCAGTGGCAGCAGACAGCTCCATCATTCCATTTGAATGTAAAGCAGGATGATGATATTCCAGAGCAGTTTAGTATTAAAAATGAACAGTCTTATGGTAAGAACTTTAATATACCAACTTAGACTTAGAAAAATTCATGTAACATTTAGTTTGAGTAGTGAAATTATAACATTGAAATCTTTATGTTGAGTAGAAAAATTTACCCCAAATATTTTTCCTCTCAGAAAGCAATTTAGTCTAGTTCATAATTTCAGGCTGTTGTAAATGCTATAAAAACTGATATTTTAGGAATTGAGATGTTTATAATAAAATTTTGATTTATTGTGTTCAAATTTTCCTCTGCATCAAAGACTAAAGTTTTTTCTTTTTCCTTTTTTTTTTTTTTTTTTGGTCTTTTTGCCATTTCTTGGGCCGCTCCCGTGGCATATGGAGGTTCCCAGGCTAGGGGTCTAATCGGAGCTATAGCTGCCGGCCTACGCCAGAGCCAACAGCAACTTGAGATCTGAGCCGCGTCTGTAGCCTACACCACAGCTCACAGCAACGCCGGATCCTTAACCCACTGAGCAAGGCCAGGGATCGAACCTGCAACCTCATGGTTCCTGGTCAGATTCGTTAACCACTGAGCCACGACGAGAACTCCTAAAGTTTTTTCTAAAAGGGATTTTAATATGTTGTAAACATTACTTCTAAATTAGTCATATTAATATATTTTATTTTGAGTTATCAAATTGGTCACATTAAATATTGAGTTTTTCATCATGGTTCTTTAAATTTTCTGAAATAGTTATATATTCTGTTTTTATAATAATTTTTATTCATTTTGAGAAGGTTCTATGCAAATGTAATTGAAAATTTGAGTTTAGTAGCATATTAATCAAAATGTAAAATAATGAACATTCTTGAAATGAAGGTTTTTATTATGATGAGATAAAACAAGAGTAGTTTAACTTCCTGATAGTGAAAGAAAGTAAATTATGCTTATTGTTACTTGAGAACTTAAAAGAAAGTAGGTTTTTTTTTTTTCTTAAAAAGTGCTTTAGCATTTTATTCTAACCACATAAATCGTTTAGCTCATTTATTAGATGACTTAGTTTTGCTTTCTTAAAATTCCAGCTGAATACATACAATACTTTGGAAAAAAGGGCAAATTAGCCGATCAAACTGATGAGAGTCAAGCTGGACCTTCTACTTCCAAAACAAAGAGCAAATCTCCACATAAAGGACGAGAGAACTTTAGAAGCACTCTTGTTAATGTTATTATGTAAGTTTTATATGCTAACCAGTGTGTGTTACCCTTGCTGGAACTTTTAATCTAAAAACATAAGAATTCTACATACCTTTAAGGATACCTGAAAGCCTTGTTGGAATGAAGTCAGGGTATAAATAAATGAAAAATTGAGTTTAACTCTATTAAGGTGTCTCACTTTTAAATATCATGAGCTGAAAAGGTATGTTGATGGAAATAATAAAAATATCTCTAATAGGAGTTCTTGTTGTGGCTGAGTGGGTTAAGAACTTGACTAGTATCCATGAGGATGTGGGTTTGATCCCTAGTCTCGCTCAGTGGCTTAAGGATCTGGTGTTGCTGTGAGCTGTGGTATACATAGGTCATAGATGCAACTTGAATCCAATGTTGCTGTGGCTGTGGTGTAGGCCAGGAGCTACAGCTCTGATTCGATCCCTAGCCCAGAAACTTCAACATGCCATGAGTGTGGTCCTAAAAAGAAAAAAAATCTATCGTAGGAATAGGAAAGAGTTTTATTTGAGCCAAACTAAAGGCTATAGTCTGGGGGAGACAGGTTAAAGGAGCACTTGAATTGTGTTCCACTGAACTACAAAATGGGGGAGGCTCTAAAGGCAAGGTTAACAGTTAGTTTCAAGAGTTGTTGGAGTTCCCGTCATGGCTCAGTGGTTGACGCATCCGACTAGGAACCATGAGGTTGCGGGTTCGGTCCCTGCCCTTGCTCAGCGGGTTAAGGATCCAGCGTTGCCTTGAGCTGTGGTGTAGGTTGCAGACGTGGCTCGGATCCCGCGTTGCTGTGGCTCTGGCGCAGGCCAGTGGCTACAGCTCCGGTTCTACCCCTAGCCTGGGAGTCTCCATATGCCACGGGAGCGGCCCAAGAAATAGCAAAAAGACAAAAAAAAAAAAAAAAGAGTTGTTTATCAAGGATTATAATTGACTCTGGTGAGAAGGAAGTGTGCTTGTTAAATAAGGATTAATTGAGGTCCAAAATGGTTGGATAGTTACAAGGGGAGACTTAAGACCATAAGATAGAAGCTAGCAGCTGCTGACGGATACTGTTTTGAGCTCAGCCGGTGGTGTCCTGGATGCTGGTGCAGTTCAGAAAATTCAGGTTCTCAGGGATACTGTAACACATCTGAAACCACATCGACAATGGCTCCATTTCAAATGCCTGAACCGCAGTTACTCCATTTAGATTTTTAAAGGCAGTGTTTCCTTTAATGGTTAAAACAGATGTATAATGTATGTTTGAAAGGCCATAAGACATGCCTTTCAAGACAGTTCTGGTTAGTATGAAGTTCAAGTCAAATCATCTATAAGCCAGAATGACTTTCCACTACCTCAATACGTGAAAATTTTTTCCATCAGGTGCAAATGTTAATACTTGATATTGGTTGAGAGTGGAGTGTCTAGGAGTGCTGGTTGTAGGCATGGTAGTGGTAGAACACTTGGGGGCAGTTTTACCCCCATCTTGTCTACTCAGGTAATGGGATCACTTTCCTGGCATTATGGGCTTTCTTGGGTATGAAAGGTGAAATGATCAGCCATATGAATAGGGCAGGGCTTGCCCAGTATGAGCTGCAGATCTCTTTATGGAAGGCAGTGCAAAAGCAAGTTGCCAGTTCCTCTTTGCTTGTTTTTTTTCACAGCGTGGTGCTAGTTGCTCAGTAGTCTCTTTCTTTTGTTGTGACTCCCAAGGCACACTCACTGCCATCTGTAAACAGAATTCTGTAAGTCACTCACCCACAAAGCCCCGTTTTACTCTGCCCACATGATATCTTACTGGCCAGATGCGCATCTTGATTTGTGAAGATTCTGTGCAGTTAGATCTGTGTATTTGCCTCTGCAAGAGGGTTTGAGTTGCTTTGGCCAGGCACCGCTAGACATGACCAGCTTGGTTCACTTCCGTCACTTTCTTTAATTAAGCACTCCCAGACCGCAAAACTGTAAAATCAACACCCCAAGCCATGGGTGAGAAGGCCTCTGTTTACAAATCATTAGAAGCAACTTTTTCTCTCCCCAGTATTCTGGCCAGGACAGATGATCTTGACACAACTTTCCTGAGCCTGTCATGTTTGGTCTTCCTGTGGTTGCAGATAAAAGCCCATCTCGGGTTTCATCTTCATGCATGTTTAGATTTGAATTTTCCATTTCACTCTGAGCTGCAGAATCATGTCCTGACCTAACTGGGCCTAACTGCCCCACAATGGCAGCTGTAGCTTGAGGGGTTTGCTGTTGCTCTGCCTTATCATTCCATTTTTTCTCTCCTGAGTATTTCCCCTTTCTCTTGCAAGCTCAGCTTTGTGTTCAAAGGAGCTCTGAGACATATTATCCAGTATTTATAGAATGAAACTGGGGAGTTTTTCAGATTGTCTTTGCTGCTGTGCTATAAGAAAGAGAAGTTTCTTTTTAAACCATTTATGCCACTTTTTAGTTATGCCTTTAATAAATACAACATGGATGGACTAATTAAAACTCAATCTCAGACCTTTTATATTTCAATAGCATGTTTAATCTCTTTTTATAGTTGGTATTTTTACACATGTGGGCTTAACTTCCAACAATTTATTTTGTGTTTTCTATTTACCATATGTTGCCTTTGCTTATTTATTTTTTCTTTTTTATGCTTTCTGTTGAATTAAATTTTATATCTTCTCCCTTTATTCTTGTTGGCTTAAACGCTGTCACACATACTTTTATTCTTTTAGTGGCTAGCCTTGCATTTATAGCCATAGATTGTAATTTATATTTTTTAAAGTTTAAAATTCATTTGATTTATCTTCCCCATGAGTAACATGAAAGGACCTTGGGATGCTTACCTTGGCTCTGAACTTTCCTTTGCATTTTTCATATGATCATTATTTATTCCTTCCAATATTTCTGTAATATTTTAGTTCTACTAGGTCCTTAAATTCCTTATACTCTTTTTTTTAACACTTACATAGATTTACTAACATGTTTTCCTATTTCCTAGAAAATTGTTCTTTGCATTCCATTCTTCGCTTCTGTGTTCATTTTCTATTTTGCTGAAGTTCCATCCCTAAGTAGTTCTTTCAGTGAGGATGTGTGGAGAGTAAACTTGAGACTTTCATCTCTACTAAAAGTCTCTACTATTTTGCCCTTACTCTTGAATTAATGACTATGCTGGCTACAAAGTTAAAGGATAATAGTTTTTTCCTTTTAAATCTGAAAGATATCAGATTGAAAAATATTAACCATTTTATCCAGCTTTATTGACAAATAAAGTTATAATATATTTAAAGGGTACAATGTGATTATTTAATATACATTGTGAAAGGATTTCTACCATCAAATTAACACACCCATCACCTCACACATTTACCTTTTTTGTTGTTAAGAACCTTAAATTCTATTGGCACAAGATGGTAAATCAACTATACTTTAATAATAATAAAAAAAGAGAAGCTTAAGTTCTCTTGTAGCAGATTTCAGTCATGCACTGCAGTGTCATTATCTACAGCCACATGAAGACATGTATTATTTTTTATGAGAAGCCTATGTGGCTTTGTTATTACTTTGCAGTGTGTGTGTGTGTACTGTCAGCTGTCTTCCTTTTTCTTTTTTTAGCTTTTTATTTTCAAAGCTTTCTACCTAGGCTTTAAGAAACACAACTTTATTGAGATAATTTACATAACTTTAAATCCACCCACATTAAATGTACAATTGAATGAATTTTAATCTTTTTTTTTTTTTGTCTTTTTAGGGCCACATCTGCAGCATATGGAAGTACCCAGGCTAGGGGTCTAATCAGAGCTGTAGCCACCGGCCTACACCACAGCCACAGCAACATGGGAAATGACCCATGTCTGTGACCTACACCACAGCTCACAGCCACTCCAAATCCTTAACCCACTGACCAAGGCCAGGAATTGAACCCGCAAGCTCATGGATACTAGTCATGTTCATTACTGCTGAGCCATGGTGGGAACTCCTGAATTTTAGTAAATCTCTTCAGTTGCACAACTTTACCAAAATCTAGTTTTAGAATACTTCTGTCATCCACAAAATTCCCTAGGCCCATTTCAATTAATCCTCTCTACTGTGGGTGCCCCAGGCAATCATTGATCTGCTTTCTGTCTCTATGGCTTCATTTTTTCTAAAGTTTGATATAAACAGAATCATATAGTATATATGTTTTTGAAATCCATTCATCTTGTTTCTTGGCCAGGGCTATTATGAATGACGCTACTGTGAGCTTTGCATGCACGTCTTTTTGTAGACATAGGCTTTCATTTCTCCTTGGTAGTTACCTAGTTATAGAAATTCTGGGTTGTGTAGTAGGTGTATGTTTAAATTTTTAAGACATTCCTAAACTGTTTTTCAAATCATAGTACCATTTTACATCCCCACAAGCAATGTATAGACAAGTTTCTGGTTTTTCCACATTCTTGTCCACATTGTCTTTTGCTCTTCTAGCCATTCAAGTGTGCTGTATCTTATCATGGCTTTAGTTTATGTGTCCCTAATGACTAATAATCGTGGGCATCGTTTTTGTAGTTGTTTGGCATTCACATAATTTCTTTGTGGAAGTGGAAGTGTCTACTTAAGTCTTTTGCCCATCCCTTTTATTGGGTTGTTTTTTGTCTTATTGCATTGTAAGAGTTCTTTATTTTCTATGCAAGTCCTTTATCATAAATATCTTTTGCAAATATTTCCTCCTACTCTATGGCTGATTTTTCAATTTCCTTAATGGTATTTTTTTGAAAAGCAAAAGTTTTAAATTTCGATGAAACAATTTATCAACTTTTTTTATTGTTCATGCTTTTGGAGTCATGTCTAAGAACCTTTTCTTATCACAAGAGCATAAATGCTTTCTCTATGTTTTCTTAGAAATTTCAGCTTGGCTCGAGTTTTATGATTTATGTCAATGATATGTCTGTGGTATGAGGCTTGTTTTTTTGCCTATAGATATCCAAATATTCACCCCCATTTGTTGCAAAGACAGTTCTCATTGAACTACCTTGGCATCTCTGTAGAAAATCATTTCACTCTACATAGTGTTCTATTTCTGTTCCATTGATCTATATTTATATAATCTATATTTACATAGTAATTATGTTATCTTGATCACTGTAGCTTTATAGAAAGTTTAATTGGGGCATATAAGTCCACAACATTTATTATTCTTTTTCAAAATTGTTTTGGCTATTCTAAGTCTTGTGTTTCCATATACATTTTAAGATTAGCCTGTCAGTTTCTGCATAAGAAAAATGCTTACTGAGATGCAATAGGTGATACATTAAGTCTATAGCTCAATTTTGAAAGAATTGCCACTTAAATAATTTCAGCCCTTCAGTCCATGAACATGTTATTTCTCTCCATTAACTTAGATTTTGTTTAATTGCTCTTAGGAGCACCTTATATTTTTAATGTACAAGTTTTAGACTTTAAAAAATTTCATTTTTCTTTTTGATGTAAGTAAAATTATTTAATTTCATTTTCTGATTGCTCTTTACCAGTTATAGAAAAATCAACCGGTTTTTGCTTGTTAATTTTATATCCTAAGACCTTACTAAACTTGCTTACTAGTTCTGGAGGTTCTAGATTCTAAGATTCCTTAAAATTTCCTATGTTTCAGTCATGTTATCTGCAAGCATAGTTTACATATGTTTTTGTTTCAATTTAGATGCTTTTCATTTCTTTTTCCATTTTGCGCTTGTTCGGTCCTTCAGTACATTGCTGAGTAGAATTGCTGACAGTGAAATTTCCAGTCTTAGGGGAAAAGCATTGGGTCTTTCACATTTATGTAGGATGTTAGTAGTAGGTTTTCTAAATACTCTTTATTAGATTAAGGAAGTTACCTTCTTATCCTAGTTTGATGAGAAGTTTTATCATAAATGGATGCTGAATTTTTGTTAAATGCTTTTTTGATGTCCATTGAGATCATTTGATTTTTGTCCTCTTTTGATATATTAATTGCTTTTCAATTAAAGCAAATTATGTTTAAATTGTTTCTTTTTTCTTTCTATTTTTTTTTTAGAATTTTACTCATTTATTTTCAGTCTAAATTCTTTTTTTTTTTTTTTTTGGTCTTTTTGCCTTTTCTTGAGCCGCTTCTGCAGCATATGGAGGTTCCCAGGCTAGGGGTCGAATTGGAGCCATAGCCGCCGGCCTACGCCATAGCCACAGCAACGCGGAAGCCGAGCCGCGCCTGCAACCTACACCACAACTCACAGCAATGCCAGATCTTTAACCCACCGAGCAAGGCCAGGGATCGAACCCGCAACCGCATGGTTCCTAGTTGGATTTGTTAACCACTGCGCCACAACGGGAATTCCTAAATTGTTTCTTTAGCAATGTTAAAAAAAATTTGCATCCCTCCCATTTAGTCATTATGTATAATCCTTTCTATATGTTGCTGGATTTGTTACTTTTAAGGATCTTCAAGTCCGTATTACTGAATGATGTGGGTCTGTACTTTTCTAATTTTTTATTAGAGTATAGTTGATTTACAATGTTGTGCCAATTTCTGCTGTACAGCAGAATGACTCAGTCATACATATATATACTTTTTTTTCTCTTCTGTTATTAGCTAAGTATAGTTGATTTACAGTGTTTTATCAAGCTCTATTGTACAACGAAGTGACCCAATCACATGAATTTCCTTGTGCTGTACAGTAGGATCCCATTACCCATCCATTCCAGATTCTCTCTCTTTTTTTTTTTTTTGTCTTTTTGCTATTTATTTGGGCCGCTCCCGCGGCATATGGAGGTTCCCAGGCTAGGGGTAGAACCGGAGCTGTAGCCACTGGCCTGCGCCAGAGCCACAGCAACGCGGGATCCGAGCCGCGTCTGCAACCTACACCACAGCTCACGGCAACGCCGGATCGTCAACCCACTGAGCAAGGGCAGGGACCGAACCCGCAACCTCATGGTTCCTAGTCGGATTCGTTAACCACTGCGCCACTATGGGAACTCCCAGATTCTTTTTCTTATGTAAACTTCCACCATAGTTTATCCCAAGAGACTGGATATAATTCCCTGTACTAATCCTGGGATGTCTTTGGCTGGCTTTAGTATCAGGGCACTACTGGCCTCATAAAATGAGTTGGGAAGTGTTCTCCCTCCTCTGTTTTCTGAAAGAATTTGTGTAGAATTGGTAGTATTTCTTCCTTGTGTTTGATAATTTATTAGTGAGGCCATCTGGACCTGAGCTTTTCTTTGTGGAAAGATTATTACTTACTCAATTAGTTTACTTGATAAAGCTTTATTCATAGTTTCTATTTCTTCTTGAGTTATGTTTGAAACTTTTTTTGTCTTTCGAGAAAGTATTCTTTTCATTGAAGTTGTCTAACTTGCTGGCATTAAGTCATTCAGAGAACTTCCTTGCTTTCAGCCTTCCTACTCCTTTCCTCCCTTGGTACTTGCTGACTGTGAGATCGCAGATACATACAGGTCTTCTGAGCAGATTGGTTTACTTCTTGCATGAGTTATGGGCTGTGGTGTTTTCAGCTGTTTCAGCTTCTCTGTCATTTTTTCATGTTCCAAAAATTTGTTGAAATATCTCCTCAGCTGATGACCCACTAGTTGCTTCACAATCATGGGTTAAAATCACTTAATTACTATTTTCACAGAGAAGCTTGAAAAAAAGGGATGTTTATGTTATCACCTTAACCAAAAATCTCTAATGATTTAATAGAGAACAATATCAATATGATTCTTTGATTTTTGAAAAACAAAGTACATCATATTTTCCTTTTAACTAGGTAAGGTGTCTCCAGCGTTGATTGTTTTGTATCTGCATGGAATGTTGTTTGTTTGAAAAAGCACAGCAGTTTGGAAGCACATATGGATAGACGAATCCTTGTTTTAGTATTAATTAAGGACATGATAAAGGGAAAGTCATTTAATCTTTCTGACATTGTTGCTTCATCTGTGCAATAGGGATAATTATGTCATTGTCTCATAACAATAAGTGTGAGAATTAGAGATAACATATGTGAAACTATCTAGAGCCTGACCGAGTGATCAATAAAAATCTTCTGTTATTGTTCCCAATGAAGAGCATCTTTGCCTGTGGCCACAAAATGGTCATCATAGAGTTTTAGAGCTGAAAGGATCTTCATTCTGGCTGCAAGAACTTCTACAGCCTCTCTGACGGGCCCCGACATCTTCCTCCTCACCTATCCTGACCTTGCTGCTTCCTTCTAGGCCCAAGTTATTCACACAGAGGATGAAGTTTGAGTCTCAGGGTTTTGCCAGGTAGATTAGATAAGCATTTCTGCCATTAAAAAAAAATTAACGAGAACCCAGTTATTAGGATCATATACTTTTACAGTGGCTGAATCTGAACCCAGACATCCTGATTCCTGAGGTATGTTCCTGTCATTTGTACCTTTCTACTGTGCAATCACCAAAATAGGGAGATTGCTTTTGTAGTTAACCCTTCTCTTTCCAATCACAGAAAATCTTAAAGATCTCCCACCATTCCCTTCATACTCTTATTCCCTCACTTGATAAATGTTTACTGAGCACCTACTAGGTACTTACATAAACTGAAACATGGCCTTAACTGTTTTCTCTGGTCCAAAGAGTAAGTGCGAAGTTCACAAAATATTGGATGCCTGGATTTGCAAAAGACGAAATAATTCAGAAGTTCCATTCTGAGTACCTACTTCATATTCTCTCTCATACAGATGTTCCATAACCCTCCAGCTCCCACTCACTGGACAGTTAGTGGGAAGAAGTATTTTATTACACAGCATCACTCACTTGTATCTGTCCCAGATGAAGTTGTGTCTAGAGCACTAGACCTTCACTGATAAAGAGGTTAAAACTATCTCAGAACAACTGGATTTTTCTGAAGATGTGATCTGTGACTTTCTACACATTGCAGCCCAAGAGAAAGTCACAAAACATGGCTCATGTCTGGTAGAGGTTTTGAATTGAATTATAGCTGTAAATAAAATAGTATTATATGAACAGATAGCCAGTAATAAATACATGGGTGCCTACGAGCTTCTATGTCACTTGTTGCTAATGTTTAACATGTGTCTCTAGAAGTCCAAGAAGTGGTCTTTTGAAGAATGTATCTGTATCTTTGGCAAAACTACATTTAAAGGCTTTCTCATCGCTGCTCTTTTAAACCTCATATTTATAAATAACCATACATGCGTTACAAATAATTCAAGAATATTCTTATAAGATCCAAGAAAAAAAGAAAGCTTGATTTCAGAGCAGTGAGGAAGATTGAATAAAGCCCATCAAAAAGGATGTGCCCTTTGAATTAAATCCTTCAAATCACTTCTATGAATAAAGAGGAAGTATTCAGGGAGGAATAAGTTAACAAATAAATTTGTTTACTATTTTTTAAATGTTTAACAATGCATTTTTCCTTAGGATTTTATGGAAGACAATCTGATATTTTTATATCCATTGATTTATGTTCTAACTGCCCTTTATACATATTTGAATAGTGTGTTTATCATTTTTTTAGGCAACAAGATGCTGTCTTAGACTCAGCTACTTCTGATGAAAGCACACTTCCAAAAATGACCTCTTCTGTGATAGAGAAGGACGTCTTGGTAATGAGCAATTTCTTTTGTCAGTATAATGCAAAGTAAAGGAAGCACTTGAAGATGCTTTTATACTTTTGAGATTATTCTGTGCTCCTTCCTTAGGGAACTGTGTGGTTGTAGCAGCAAATATGAAGTTCTATAAAATTGCTCTATTGGATTAATGGAGGAAATCATTCTCCCTCTTGTCACCTAAGACCACAGTCAGAAAATGCTCACTCTACCTGTACCTATGTTAAAGCTAGCCAGAGTCATGTGTAGCTCTTTCATGTCTTTGTTGTTTTAGGAGAAATTGTCTTAATTTTATAATATATACCTTACAAAATATATTAACTTAAGAAAAAGTAATTCTTCAAATATTTCAAATATAGAATTTTTTTTATGTATGTGTGTATGTATTGCTTTTAGGGCTGCACCTATGGCATATGGAAGTTCTCGGGCAAGGTGTCTAATTGGAGCTGCAGCTTCTGGCCTTCACTACAGCCACAGCAATGCAGGATCTGAACCATGTCTGAGACCTACAACATAGCTCACGGCAACGCCATATCCTTAACCCACCGAATGAGGCCAGGGACCGAACCTGCATCCTCATGGATACTAGTCGGGTTTGTAACCGGCTGAGCCATAATAGGAACTCCCCAAATATATATTTTTAAAAAAATAAATAGCAAAGACTTTAGCATTGCTAATTTGAAAGCATTTTTTAATTTTAATTTTTTTTGGGGGGGCTCTCCCAGTATATATAAGTTCCCAGGCTAGGGACTGAATCCAAGCCATAGCTTTGATCTATGCTGCACCTGTGGCAACACCAGATCCTTAATCTGCTGTGCCATAGCAGGAACTCCAATTTGAAAGTATTTTAATGTTTAAATTTTTTTTCTAATAAATGACATGTAAACACTTGTGAAAATACATTGAAGTTAAATGTCCATTGTTAGAGAAGTACTATCATGTCTTAAATTTTTTGTGCACATATCTAACAACATCTGCAAATTTTGGTATGGAATAGTAATAGGCCAGTTGGAAATTTCCTAAATCTTGTTGTATAATATTTCTGAGATTACTGTATAGGAATACTGATTCAGTTATAGCTTTTAAAATCTGCTTATAATTACAAAGGACAAAAACTAACATACCAGATTTTCACACCTTTATAGAACACAAAATTCTACTTCCACATGGGTTCTATTTAGTGCATCATATATTTGATAATGTAACTTTATGTTTTAGAGTGGAGTTATAAATAAAGAGCTTTAATTTTCATGAAAGTTTTTAAATTTTTGGAGCTCTCCAGTAATGCCAACATGGATTGAACAAAATAAATTTATATGATTTGTAAATACTTTGTTACTTTAATTTTGCTCAGTAGTTTTATTTTTGGTAAATGCTTACATACTAAACCCATCTCTGTTTCTCCATCTCCTTTGTGTAGAGATATTACTATTATATCCATCATGGAATTGATACAGACCACGTAGCCCCAATGGAAGATTCTTGGCTGGAGCATGTATTGAATTTAGTCCCTCAACATCTGAAAGTCCTCACTAACAGCATACATGTATTATCTGATGAAATGAGAGAAGATTATCTTCTTAGTGTAAAAAAATCCATAGGTAAATCAGTATTTCTCTTTGCTTTCTTATTTGAATGTGTCTTTCTAAAGATAAATTTTTAAAAATTTAAAGTTAATACCTATACTTGAAATTATTTATTGTATGAGTTATGCTGTTTCTCGTGTTACTGTTATTGCTTAACATCTCAGGCAAATTTCATTAATAAAGTATAGCAAACAGTTTTAAAAGCAGTCTTTATTTTTAGGGATATATCTCCTCAACAGACCTAACTGAAGAAAATTAGAGAATGTTAATTAGAGAATGTTAATATTACTGATATCATGAACTAGAATGTAATTATTTACAGAATCATTGCCATGGACCAAGGGTTGGCAAACTACGGCTCGCAGGCCCAACCTGGCCCACTTCCCATTGTTGTTAATAAAGTTTTATT
This sequence comes from Phacochoerus africanus, assembly GCF_016906955.1. Classification (NCBI taxonomy): domain Eukaryota; kingdom Metazoa; phylum Chordata; class Mammalia; order Artiodactyla; family Suidae; genus Phacochoerus; species Phacochoerus africanus. Next base: position 165,460,369 of record NC_062546.1, on the reverse strand, counting down.
GGAACACAGCCTATACACTCATTTACATATTGTCTATAGCTGCTTTTGAGCTATAAGAGATTGTTGAGTAGTTGTGATAGAGATTTTGTGGCTCACAAAGTTGAAAATACTTGCAATCTTGCCCTTTACATAAAATTTTGCTGACTTGTGTATAGACCAATAGACTCTAAGACTGACTAATCATCAGAATAATTTTAAAAATACTCATTTCTGGACCTATCTGAATTAAAATCTCTTGAGGCAGGTCTTCTAAATCTATGCTTTTAAAAAAGTTCTCCAATTGGTTGTGATAGTAAGCCTGGTATAATTGATGCTGTATTCAAAGTTGGAGAAATCATAGTGCTTTGGAGTTTTCTGGGTACCCTTCGAGGAGGGCGGCATTCATTCCATTTAAGACTCCTATTGAGTGTCTTAGTAACTTAAAGAACCAATTCCTTGCCATTAAAGAGTTCATGGTGTAAAGAGGGCGTGGACAAATCAGTAAATTATAAAGCAGAGTAGCAAGTGCAATGAGAAGAGAAAGAGAGAATATGTTCTAAGGGAAAAGAAGTCATGCTTGACTTCTTAGGGCAGGACCCAGGAGCACCTGAACTGACTTGTAAAGGATGAACATGTACTAGGGAACATGCATGGCCTAGAAAATGGCGTGAATGATGGCAGACATGCATGAAAGGCTCTTCCAGGCTTGCAAGCTGTTCTGATGGCTAAAGTGGAGGGTGCGTTCGAGGAAGGGGACAGAATATTAAGGGTCTTATTTGCCTTAAGCATGTGAAGGTAAGGGAGAGCCACTGACAGATTTTAAGCAAAGAGGTAATAATGTATTTGCATTTTAGAAAGATCATATTCCAAGAAAGGCAAGAAAATTAACTGAATTAAAGACCACAGAAACAAAAGTAGCTCACTTTGACTGACTTCATAACAAGATTGTTTTACACTCTTAAGCAATTTAAGAGAACAAGAAAGCAATGTGTATCTTTCCTTAGTGAAGGGGAAAAATCTGCTAGTCTGTGCTGCTGACCTTCAGTTCAACAAGAACTACTTTTGGTGGAACAGCTATAAAGGAAAATTAATCTCAAAAGCAATTATTTTCAAATGAAAGAATAAGGACATTGTTAAGAAAGGGTACATATATTGTCAAAGACACAGACGACCAGAGACTTTCTCATCAAATTTTAAAAAATTTCTTGTGTTCATAAATGCACAAAGGGCTCATGTTGCTACAAGACTTAAACACTTTTAAAGGAATTAATTTTGCAATTGCTTGGAAACAAACTGTTATTACTGTGAGGTTACTTATCAGAACTTTTCAATTTTTTTTAGTTGATTTTGTTTTAAAAGATCCTAGAGAAAAAGAAGATGATAAAAAAGGTGAAGAACTTCCACCCCATCGTGTTGAGTAAGCAATCAAGTTTCTCTAAGAATAATGATTTTTTGACCAGTTCTGTGTATGTGTATATATTTATACACTGGTTATATTTTCTCATATATGTGTTTATAATTTGTGTACTTAGTATGAACAATTAGTTGTATAGTCATCATCTAACACACATTTATTTATGTATTTAAGCCCCAACATGTTAATGTTTACAAATTGCAAGATAGGTGGGGAGGCAAACAGACACATTGACAGATGGACCCCTAGGTGGTAAAGACATGAGGTGCTCAAGACATGAGGTGCTCAGTCAAAGAACTTGATGTAGATCTTCGTATCACCACAGCTCCAAGCACAGGCTTCAGATATGACAGGGACTTGAAAGCTTGATGGCAATTTGAAGACCCCCAAACACACTGGGAACATTGCAGAAAATATGCCCATGTAGAATATTTTTCACTTTATTACATGGATTAAAATATAGGACACGTAATGGGAAAATCTACTTGCTATACATTTTCCCTAGAATAATTAGCCTTTAGGAATAAATCTCTTAAAGTTGTTTGAAGAATGGAATTTATATTTATATGATTAAGTTACCACCTTCCTTTTACTTTGTTCTTTTTGTTAAGTGTAAAGGTAGTTTGGCCCCAAACAAAAAGCTGAATTAAACTTACTATGCATTAAAACAAGACTAAGTGTTTAAAATCAATGAGAGTTAAAAAAATTATAAGCATAATGTGTAAATGTTTAAATATACAGTGAAAGATAAAGATGACACATCCTTAGCATAGAAAAGATAATTATTCAAGTCAGAGGAGTTACAGAATAAATAAGAATGTTGGTATTTGTGATTTTCTAAGTGACATTTCCACATTCAGAGGGGAAGTTTAAGATTTCCAGGTTGGACTATGTTCTTACAATGTTTTAAAAATAATAGGGACATAAAACTTTTAAATGTTTCCTTTAAAAATATCTTTCAAGATGTATATGAAACACAGTTGGCTACTGTTTCTATTTGATCATTATTAGTTATTTGTGGATTCAATCAGATCAAGTATTTAGAGAAAAAAAAGCCTTACATGATAAAAATTTAAATCTCATTTTATATGTGTTAGAAATTATATGAATATGATTTTTATGTATTTTAAAATATAATTGCATGTTTTGTTATCATGAGGGTAATTTTTATTAAAATTAAACCATTATTACTCAAAAAGGTGTTTTGATTATAAAAAAATACTTTTTGATTTTTAAAGATGATAACTGAATATTTACTCCTTGCTTTCAGAATGAAAATTCTTCCAAAACCTTGGAGAAAATCTTTTTTAGCTGCAAGCAGTTATATTAGGGATCACTTGAATGCAATGAACCCTACAATGTTGGCTGTGCTAGATTTGTGGCACAGTACTTTTAAGTAAGTATTTCTGGCCTTACTGAGATGTTTTTGTTTTTTGTTTGTTTCTGTAAGAGTGATGAAAGTTATTACAGCTGAATTATTTCTTTTACTATTTTAACTACACATTTTTAAAATAGTTACACATTTAACCCAAGTATTTAAACATGATTTTAAGTAGAAGTATATAGAGTGAAAAAATGAGGGTGGGCACTCTCTCTAGTCCAATCCCCACCCCTACCACCACCAGATTACCATGAATACTTGAAGGGGTAATCACAGTTAAGGGGCTGAGGTGCTCTGCCTTGTTTTAAACCCCACAGAACATTAGCTACTACAATTATCTGCATTGTTTAGAAACCTCAGGAAATGGTGCCCATGTGAATGGCATGAGGGGAAGTGTCTAGGTGTCAGTGGGGGTGGTGGGTGGGTCATGCATCACCTTGTTGGTGCTGTCAAGGTGTGAACAGTGCAGAGCTGGATGTGAACACTGGTGGGCGCTGTGGAGTTAAAGACCTGGGCCCTGGGGCTGAGGACAGATTGCCTCCCAATTTAGAAGCTCCAGCTTCATATTCCCTCCCTTGTGCCACCCCTTCCGAAACACTGAGGGGCAGCCTAGCAATGAGTACATGTGGCCATAGGTGTTTACAAAATATCCAGGAGTATATGGATTTACATTATTTTTCTTTTCTTTTTTTTTTTTAGAAACTACAATTTAATCTCTCTCTTTTTTTTTTTTTTGTCTTTTTGCTATTTCTTGGGCCGCTCCCGCGGCATATGGAGGTTCCCAGGCTAGGGGTCGAGTTGGAGCTGTAGCCACCGGCCTACGCCAGACCCACAGCAACTCGGGATCCGAGCCGCGTCTGCGACCTACACCACAGCTCACGGCAACGCCGGATCGTCAACCCACTGAGCAAGGGCAGGGACTGAACCCGCAACCTCATGCTTCCTAGTCGGATTCGTTAACCACTGCGCCACGACGGGAACTCCCTACACTATTTTTCTTAAAGAAGGCCTCTCACCAGGCCCCTCAAAATCTGGATGGGCCCTTGTCTCATGATAGAGGAGATGATACCAGGGTCTCCAAGGTGGTCTGTAAGTCTTTTCTCACTCCCTCCCGCCCCCCGGCCAGCTGCAACCCTGGTTTAGGTGCAAGCTGCTCTCCATCCAGGGTCTCCTAGGTCTTGTCTGCTGGTATTGTCCTAAAGACACAATAACGAGCACATTTTCTGGCCACCTGCACGCCAGCACTGGGAAGACTAAGAGCTTTGTGTGTTACACAATAGGAAGTACCCAGGACATACACTAGGGGGCCTCCCATATTGACTTCTCTGAGCTCCTTTCACAGTTGGATCCTTGATGCACAGGAGCACCTAATCCTCATCCTGCTAATCCACCTCCCCCAGGAAGCCAAGGATCCTCAGCTTGACCCAGCTCTGCCACCCTCTGGTCAGAGGCTCTCCGGTCCCACCTGTGAGATGAATGTGGGTTTGCACTGTCTAAAGATCCCCCCTCACATCATCCCTCTCTCCCTTTTTGTTATTGCTCAACAAATTTTAATTTAATTTTTTATACAGATATGTATGTAGTTACATATGATTACGCAAATGTGATCATATATACTTTTTAAGTGCAGTTTTTGTTTCGTTTTGGCCTGACTCCTACCAACTGGGCCTTTCTTTTCCTTATACCTGCCTTTCATTCCACTAACCCTGCCAAAGACATGGTAACCATTAGCGGGGTTATCTTCCCACATTTTTTCATGTAGCCAAATATATATGTATATCCATACACTCGTGTATATATATATCACAGATATATATACTGCGGCGTTCAGATTATTTACTGCTAGAATTCTTTCAACTTTCTATTTTATCATGTGGATTTCTTTGTCTTCTTGAATTTGTCTTATAGGAATAGGAAGAGGCCATCTCTTGGCCCCAGGCTTTTCTCATTTCTTTTCTTTTGGGTGTTGGAGCTCAAATTCCTGTCCCTGACAAGGCCCACGATCTTATTTTGCATGCAGTGGTGAGGTCATACAGTATAGCATGTCATTTTCAAAAAGGGTGTTTACATGTAGTAGTACATTTGATTTCCAAAACATCAGAACACACTGGCCTGGACATTGGAGGCCAGGCATCATTGCCTAGTATTGTCCTTAAAGGGCTAGACTTTGTTGTGCAATGTCAGGAGGCAAGAGACAAGAAAATGAAAGGAGAGAGGGGAAGAAGGAAAAGTAACAAAGCTGAGATGAGGAAACAGTAAATGGTGGATGTGTCCAAAATGAGTGTCTAGGGTTAGGGTTTTGGTTGCAGCAGGTGAAGCAAACCTCAGAGCTCCCAGGATAAAGAAATGAGAGAGAAGATTTGCAGTCTGGGGGTAAGAAGAGAGCCCCACCAATTCCCAATGTTGCCTTCGCCAGCATAAGTCGTTTTAACTCTCTAGGCGAATATTAAGAGCAGGGTGGGCAGTCACTAGTGCTTCCTCTCTCTGTCGAAGCCAGCATGGAACACATGGCGCATCCTTACTCGGTTAACAGTCATTCGCCCTGAACCTCAGCAGCTCTTGAAAATATAGGACATTGCTATAGGGTTGGAGTATGGATGTGCAACAAATCATCTGAATGACTCTACAATGCTTGAATGCGGAAACCTAAAGGAGTGCTCTCTAAACAGAAATGTGCAAATTCAGGCCATTCAGTATTTATGCTCACAGAACCCACTTAATGTCAGAGATGGCATTTTAATGCAGTCACAATTTGCATAGCATAAAGGTATTTTTACTTGAAAATAGTATATGTAGAACATTTATATACAGTGTATATATGAGTTTGAAATTTTCATGGGATATAAATTACAGTAGTTTACTATAATGGGATTTTGTCTGAGAAAGTAAAACTCAACAGTTGAATATAATGGGAGTATGTATAAGAAAGTAAAACTCATCTTAAAAAATAAAGTGGAATTCATGATTTGACCAAGGTGAGCTCAGGAAAATATTACTAGAACACTTTGGATTCACTTCCTGTACAGTACTTAGAGATGATGCAACTTAAATTACTCTTAAACGTATTTAAAGGATACTTAACCTAACTTGTAATAAGAGAAATGGAAATAGATTAAAACTACAACAAGATATTCTATTTCCCATAAGACTCAACGAAATTCCAAAATGTTGTCATCACACATTACTAGTGAAGTTTGGAGAAAGGGGCAACCCTTTTGAGAGGAATCCAGTCACATCTATCAAAACTACAAATTATAAATACTTACATTTGAATCCAAAATCTCACTTCTGGGAAATTAGCCTACATGTAGGGAATTGTAGGGAATGATAGAGATTTTAAGGTTCTTTATTGTGCTGTTGAAGAGTCTAAGCCTGGAACCTACTAAGTAACCACTGATGGTGGACTGGTTCAATAAGTGATGGTACATTCACAGAGTGGAATATTACACAGCTATAAAATACAAGTGAAAAAAATATCAACGTGCTAGTATGAAAAGGTCTCTGGGATATAATAGTAAGTGCAGAAATCAAGTGCAGAGCACTGCCTAGCATGTGCTATTTTGATTGTAAAGAGGACAACTGGCAAGAACAGAACATGTTTCTAAATTCATGGAGCAAGCAAGAAATATGTCTACTTGGAGTGGGATCTGAGGGGCAACTTGGGCCAAGTGAAGAGTAAGATGAGCTTTGACAGCTGGAGATTCAAGTCAGAGACTGACTTAGTGTTGAGTCCAGAGTGTAGGGCCAAGACTATTGAAATCCCTCCTGCATGAAATCGGTGATGGCCCAAGGGTCCATGTGGGTTTCAGGCTGTGATGAGCATCAGCCTATGAGGAGGTGTGAGGGTGCGAGGGATCCCTGACTTGACAGCACAGTCTCTAGAAAGTGCCATCTGCTGGAGGAGATGTCAAGAACTAGGAAGAGTTCAGAGAGAAACCTGAGGGTCACAGTCTGGGTGATTTGGAGCTGTTATTTGGTTGAGTAATCTTCCTTCTCCTGACTCTTTCTATGGTCTTAAACCAGTCATTAAAACTCTTGTTCTATTGCTTAGATTATTGTAGGAGTTGTCCTGAGATAGTAGGACCAGTGTCTGGTAGTATTTTTCCCATCTTCTTAACAGTTCAGCCTATTGACCAAACAGGGAATGTTATCTGCAGAGATTTCATGGGCAAGTTGTATTGTAAAACTTCTGTAAAGGCCTATCAATCTTAAAACGTGAAAGATGGGTAGCCTGTGCTTACAATTCTGTCTCTAAATCAAACACTGACAAACTGCAGGGAAAGTTGATCTGGTTGCTCAGAGGCAGAGTGAAAAAATTCCTGCCCTACCTAGCAACTGCTCTTACTCAGTGCTGCTGATTTATAGCTACAGCTTTAAAACATAAACTCATGTGGAAAATGTAGACCAAGAAGCATGAAGAGAGCAGATTATGTTTATTATGTGCCCTTATGCTACATTTTAGAAGTATTTTATTTATTTATTTATCTTATGTTTTTTGCTTTTTAGGGCTGCACCTGTGGCATATGGATGTTCCCAGGCTAGGGGCTGAATTGGAGCTTCAGCTGTTGGCCTACATCACAGCCACAGCAACACAGGTTCTGAGCCACATCTGCGACTTATACCACAGCTCACGGTAACACTGGATCCTTAACTCACTGAGCAAGGCCAGGGATCAAACCTGCATCCTCATGGATGCTAGTCAGATTCATTAACCACTGAGCCACGATGGGAACTCCTAGAAGTATTTTATTTAAAACATTGCTTTAAACTGTTCAGTTGTTCAGAATAACGCCAAAGATTCTCCAGCAATGGTTATACCTACTTTGTGACCCAGTGTTATCATCGATGTTATATACTGAATGCACTGTAATCTAAAAGATGGACTTTTGTTCATGAAAGCAACATAAATATGTGAAAGGTGTTTTGTTTACTAAGCAGTATTTTACATTGGTCTTTAGGTAAAAAATAAGATGTTCTTAATAGTGTTTACTATCTTTCAGATGACACTGAAATCATTTAATCATGTGGAAATTAAATAGTAATTCCTCTAATAGAGAAGGGATCTATAGTTAAATTGGAGTGAATTTCACAATGATACTAATAGGTAATATTCTTACATTTTAGTTAAGCTGCCAGAGCTTAACTAAAATGAGTAAAGCATGTATATAACTAAGTGTATATATTAACAGAGTAAAGCATTTATATAACAAAGATCATAGTGGTTGTAATCAGAATAGGAGTTGTATTAAAAACTGTTGGCTGAACTAAACACTGTGTGTTCTGAAAAACTCAAAACCAGACAAGTTCAAAAGATTTTTATACACTGGGTTTTAATTAGATGTGAGAATTCCCCCACCTCACAGTTCCCCAGTATCCAGGGTTGCTCTCTTTTCAGAAAGTGTGCAGTTTTTTGGAGTTCCCGTCGTGGCGCAGTGGTTAACGAATCCGACTAGGAACCATGAGGTTGCGGGTTCGATCCCTGTGCTTGCTCAGTGGGTTAACGATCCGGCGTTGCCGTGAGCTGTGGTGTAGGTTGCAGACGCGGCTCGGATCCTGCGTTGCTGTGGCTCTGGCGCAGGCTGGTGGCCACAGCTCCGATTCGACCCCCAGCCTGGGAGCCTCCATATGCCACGGGAGCGGCCCAAGAAATAGCAAAAAGACAAAAAAAAAAAAAAAAGAAAGTGTGCAGTTTTTGCTTTAGGAGAAGTGGACCCTATAAACATTGAGCCATTTTTCTTTTCCTGTTGTAACTGTTTCAGTTTGAAAGCAGAATTCATGCTAAACTATCCATCAAATTTCAGTTATTATATCCTTTTTCTACTGCGCAGCACAGTCTCATAATATCATACAGTTTTCCTGTTGAATTTATTATTTTTAAATTTAATTGTCTTATGTTGTACATTTTTATAAAACAAATTTTAATGATAAAACCTAGGAATATCATTTTCAAGAAGGGATCACTTAAGAAAATATCTACAGAAAAAATGCCTCTCATTTAAATCTCCATTATTTTTATCTCTTGCAGAAAATTACGTTTGGTTGATGTAGAAGAATTTCACAATCGCCAGGATGCATTAGAGCTGTCGACTTTTCAGACCATTGTCATGAGACACATGGAAACTGCCAAAGAAACTCTACTTAAAATGTAAAGTTTTGAAATTTCATGTAGGAAAACATAAATTTAAAAACATCACTGGTGGGCTATTGCAGTCTTACTTCTTTGAGAAAGTCTCATTTTTTTTTTTTTTTTTTGGCCACCTTGCGGCATGTGGAGCTCTGGGGCCAGGAGTCAGATTCAAGTAGCAGCTACAGACAAAGCTGCAGGTGCGGCCATGCCAGATCCTTAACCCACTGTGCCAGGCATCGACCTGCATCCCAGAGCTTCCCAGATCTGCCAATCCTGCTGTGCCACAGCAGGAGTTCCAAGAAAGTCTCATTTTAACAAGTTTGTAATCATTTCTGATTACGAATCAGAATTAAACATGATTTCGTTAACTGCCTGCTCTGTAATGTCTAGTGTAGTTTATACAGAAACTAAAATAGTTATAATTGACAGTTCTTTCTCAGTGTCTGGTTTCCCCCCTTTGCTCTGAGGGTTGGATAACATGGGGAAATGATTGTCAACTAATCGTTCCCCAGGTATTTTTTTGATATCTACTATTAATACACCCAAGGTGCTGTGCCTATTTCATTTTGTTTTTGGATGGGGTATGCAGAAGAGTTTAATGATTAGGTGGGGAAAATATATTCTTTAAGGAGTTTACCATCTTACTGAGAGGTTAGATCAAATGATAATTAAACATCATCTTGGCCCTCTAAAGTGGGATAGCCACATATATTACTGTACTAATTATACAGTATATTATTGATGCTGGTGCCAGAAAATTTTCTCCAAAACAATACAGGAAAGTTGTCTCTGTCCATGAGTCATTAGGTTGTTATAGATGGGACATTAAAATTAGATCAAATTTAAGAAAACAGAGTACATGAATCTCCAGTATGTCTTCATAATTTCCAAAAGGTACTTAGAGATGTATCTTGACAGTTTAAAACTTTAAATCTTTATATTTTTCTTCTTTAATATGTTAGAATCAAATTCTTTGTCCAACATAACTTGAAAGAACTTTGGATTTTTATTTAATATTAGTATTTAGTTCACGTAAAAAATAGAGGAGAAGTGCAGAATGAAACTTCGTAATTAATGGCAGAGAAGAAAATGACCTCGTAAGGACAGAATAAGTTATCTTGGTCTATAATTTCAAGTTTATGCTCCAAGAATACATTTCCACTACAAATTTTAGTGGACTGGGTGTCAAAGTAAAGAGTAGAGGATAAATCTTTATTAAATAATTTTCTAAGAGATGTAGATTGATGAGCTGTATCTCTTGATGCCTCCTGATTGATTCTAAGAACCCTCTGACCATACTTTAAATAGTGAGCCAGATGTGTTTATCCTGGCTGAAAGGCAGAACATCAGCTCTCTGTAGTGGAGAAACAATTAGTAAATGACTAATTATTACATCTGCGCCAGACCCAGACATCTTAGTCTTCATCCTCTGCTCAGCGACTGCTATGGTTTATCACTACCACCTTCTGTAAGTCTCTATTCTGTGTCCCTGTGCCTATTTCCTTTTTTTATGTTCTGTTTTGATCTCTCCCCACCTCCCAACGAGCCTCTGGAAATCACTAATATACTTCCTGACCTTATGGATTTCCCTACTCTGGACATTTCATCTAAGTGGAATGACATAATATGCAATATGTAGATAGCTATTTATGTCTGACTTCTTATACTAAGCATAATGTTTTCAAGGTTTATCCATGTTATAGCATATATCAATACTTTATTCCTTCTCATGGCCAAATAATATTCCATTATAGGATACACCACATTTTGTTTATCCATTCATCAGTGTGGGTTGTTTCTACTTTTTGGCTATTATGAATAATTCTGCTATGAACATTTGTTTTGTATAAACATATGTTTTCAGTTCTTTCGGGTGTATACCTAGGAGTGGAATTGCTGGATTTTGTGAAAACTCCATATTTAACTTTCTGAGGAACTGCCATGATGTTTTCCTAAGAGATTGTAAGATTTTACATTCCTACCAATAATGTATGAAGGTTTCTGTTTCTCTATATTCTTGCCAATACTTGCTATTGTCCATCTTTTTTATTATAGCCATCTTAGTGGATGTAAACTGCTATCTCATTGTGGTTTTTATTTGCATTCCCTAATGACTAATGATGTTGAACAAGTTTTCACATGTTTATTGTCTGTTTGTTTATCTTTTTGGATAAATATTCAAGCCATCACTCATTTTGTACTCACTTATGACTTTTTGAATTGTAAGTGTTATTTATACAGTTGTCCCTTGGTATCCGTGGGGGTGTTGGTTACAGGACCCCCATCCAGCCTCTGCAGATACCAAAATCCATGGGAGATCAAGTCTTATATAATATGGCATAGTATTTTAATAAACCCATATATATCCTCCAGATTATCCCTAGATTACTAATAAAATTTAAATAGAATGTAAATTGTGTGTAAATAGTTGCAAATACAATATAAATGCTATGTAAATAGTTGCTGGCACACAGAAAATTCAAGTTTTGCCTTTGGAACTTTCTGGAGTTTTTTTCTCTGAATATTTTTAATCTGCAGTTAGTTGAATCCAACATGGGGAACCCATGGATATGGAGGACTGACTATATATTCTGAGTACTTTATTAGACCCTTGTCAGTTGCACTTTTCAAATATTTTTCCCATTATGAAATTTGTTCTTTCATTTCTTGATAGTGTTGTTTGAAACACAAATATTTTTAAATTTGATGAAGTCCAATTTATTTATTGTATGTTGATTTTATATCCTGCAACCTTGCTTATTAGCTCAAATAGTGTTTGTGTATGTGAATCTGCTCTCTTTTTTTCCCCTTTGTCAGTCTAGCTATAGGTTTGTCAATTTTGCTGATTTTATCAAAGAACCAACTTTTGGTTTTATTGATTTTCTCTATTTTTCTATTCTCTATTTTGTTTGTTTCCATTCAGATCTTTATTTCTTCCCTTGTGGTTCTGAGTTTAGTTTTCTCTTATTTTTCTAATTTCTAGTAGAAATTTAGGATATTAAGATTTTTTATATATTTTATTTTTTATTTTTATTTTTTTAATTATTTTTTTATTATTTTCCCACTGTACAGCAAGGGGATCAAGTTATCCTTACATGTATACATTACAATTACATTTTTTTCCCCACCCTTTGTTCTGTTGCAACATGAGTATCTAGACAAAGTTCTCAATGCTATTCAGCAGGATCTCCTTGTAAATCTATTCTAAGTTGTGTCTGATAAGCCCAAGCTCCCGATCCCTCCCACTCCCTCCCCCTCCCATCAGGCAGACACAAGTCTTTTCTCCAAGTCCATGATTTTCTTTTCTGAGGAGATGTTCATTTGTGCTGGATATTAGATTCCAGTTATAAGTGATATCATATGGTATTTGTCTTTGTCTTTCTGGCTCATTTCACTCAGGATGAGATTCTCTAGTTCCATCCATGTTGCTGCAAATATATATTTTAATATATTTATAAAGTTCCCTCTAATCACTGCTTTTCTGTATCCCATAAATTTTGATTTATGCTATTTCCATGTTCATTCACCTCAAATTATTCTCTAATTTCTGTTTTTTGTTTTTTTTTTACTCATTCCTTGTTTAGGACTGTGTTGTTTAATTTCCACATAGTCGTGAATTTCCATAGCATTCTTGTTACTGATTTTCTAATTTTGTCTGATTTCAGTCACTGTAAATTTATCAAGACTCCTTTTATGAAACCAGCTATTCTTGATCCTCTCTTGGAAGCATCTTCCATGTGTATGCCTTTCTCATAATTCCCATTGCTACTATCCTTGGAAGCCCATGTTATCCTCCCACATAGCTTACAAACCACTGCCAGATGAATCTTAAAATATCCCTCATTCAGTGCCTACCTTTTACTGTCCAAATTTTCTAACCTGCCTTTTAAGGTCTTCTGCAACCTGGATCTAACCTATCTTTTCCATTCTCAGTTCTGAAAAAAACTTTAATCTTGGGCCATGCCTGTAGAAATAGTGATGTTAAGTTAAAAAGAGTATAACTTATAAAATTAGCCTGCAAACCATACTTTAGCCTGTTACTGTAACTTACCACTGTTAAATATCTATCCAGTGGGTAAATTTGTAGAGTCTTTGTTCTACTTTTTAACCAACTGTTGATTTTTTTAAATAATTAATTACTTATTGTTTGCTTCCATCTCTGAGATGGGAATTCCAGGGAAATCTGAAAATTGCTCAGTTGCTCCCCACTTAAACTCTGTAACTCAGCATTGTCATCTTTGCAGACATAATTGTATCAGATCGAATGAGAGGTTAAGGGGATATAAACAGAATAAGAAACTTTTCCCTAGGTACTATTAGCATAATTTATCCTTATTATAAATTATATAAATTATTAAAAATAAATTATAGGAATAAAGTATAATTATATAAATTATTATAAAATAAATTATTACTATTAGCATGATTTTATATTTTAAACACATAATGTATGTATTTAAAACTTTATACAGCAAAAGCAACTATCAACAAAATGTAAAGGCAAGTTACTGAATGGGAGAAAATGTTTGCAGCTATATATCTAATAAGGAGTTGATATCCAAAATATGTAAAGAACTCATATGATGTGTTGTCAAAAAACAATTAAATTAAAAACAGAGATCTGAATGGACATTTTTCCAAAAGAAGCCATGTAGAAAAATAACAAGTACATTAAAAATGCTCAACATTACTAATTATCAGGGGGATGCAAATCAAAACCACAAGAGATATCACTTCACACTTGTTTAGAATGACTATTATCTAAAAGATGAGAAATAACAAGTGTTGATGAGGATGTGTGGAAGAGGAAACCCTTGTGCATTCTTGCCGGAAATGTAAATTGGTACAACTGTTGTAGAAAACAGTATGGAAGTTCCTACAAAATTTAAAAATAGAGCTACCATATGATCCAGCAATTCTTCTTCTGGGTATTTACTTGAAAAAGATGAAAACATTAATTTGAAAAGATGCATGCAACCTCCATGTTTATTGGAGCATTATTTATATAAGCCAAAACATGGAAGCAATCTATATGTTTATCAGTGGCTGAATAGATAAAGAAAATGTTGTAGGAGTTCCCGTCGTGGCGCAGTGGTTAACGAATCCGACTAGCAACCATGAGGTTGCGGGTTCGGTCCCTGCCCTTGCTCAGTGGGTTAACGATCCGGCATTGCCGTGAGCTGTGGTGTAGGTTGCAGACGCGGCTCGGATCCCGAGTTGCTGTGGCTCTGGCGTAGGCCGGTGGCTACAGCTCTGATTCAACCTCTAGCCTGGGAACCTCCATATGCCGCGGGAGCGGCCCAAGAAATAGCAACAACAACAACAAAAAAGACAAAAGACAAAAAAAAAGAAAAAAAGAAAATGTTGCAACATCATGGATGGTACTATGCTAAGTGAAAAATGTCAGGCAGAAAGACAAATATACCATATGCTCTCACTTATACATAGAATCTAAAATAGCAACAACAACAACAACAACCAGGCTCATAGATAGTGAGGGCAGAATAGTAGTTGCTAAAGGAAGGGAGTAGGGAGGTGGACAAATTGGTGAATAAGGATAAAATGTACAAATTTCCAGTTATAAAAAAATAAGCCATGGAGATGTAATCTACAGCATGGTGACTATAGTTAATAATAGCGTATATTTAGAAGTTGCCAGGAGAGTAAATCTTAAAAGTTCTTTTCACAAGAAAAAAAATTTAAATTTTATATAGAGACCAAAGTTGACTTATTGTGATCATTTTGCAGTATATACAAATATTTAATCTTAACATTGTACAGTTGAAACTGATATAATGTCAATTATACTTCACTAAAAATATATATGCATTACATTATTTATAGTACTTAATGAAACTCATTCCTGGAGAAACTTTACCTCATGCCCTTAAATACCCAGCCCAACTGACCCTTCTTCCATGAAATCTTTACTGTTACCAGATCAAAAGTGATCCCTTCCTTCTGAATGCCTCTAATAGTTTATTCTTTTATTAAACTTTCATTTTACAATATGTATTTATGCATATGCCTTTTCCCCTCTACTATCCTATAAGCGCCTTTAGGACTGAGTAATATTTACCCAAATGTTTTGTATGTAATAGGGAACCCTCTAAGTATTTTTGAGACAATGATAGCATGAATACTTTTTTAAATGTATTTTCTGTTATTTGCCCTTTTTCCAGTTCTCTAGCCCTAGAACTGTTCCCTCTCTTGCCTCAACTACTGGCAAATTTTCAGTCCCCTTCCTTAATATGGCATTGCCCTTATCTACTTACTATTTGCTACTTATTCTTTTTACCTATTGCTTTAATGGTGAGGCCCCTCTGCAGAAGGATCTGCCATGTGTTCATAGAGAATGAGCCTGTCCCAAGTTCTTGTGTTTAGCTCCCAAATTCTGCAAAATTCCTTCCAGATTTCCCCACTTATTTATTCCTCTTTTCTAGCCTATAATCTCTATCATAGACAGTGAAATGATCAGCTATATTAGCCCTATCTCTCCTTCATATTGTTCTTATTATCTTTTACTTCAGATCCTTTTCTCAGGGTTGTCTCATCTCATTTTTATCTATTCTTCAGTGAAATTGCCCTCTTCCCTATAAAACCCTTCTGTATTACTCAAATAGAAAATTATGTTTCTATCCTTTGACATCAAAGCTGTTTGCTATGATACATTGCCTTCATTATTATAAAATAGAAAGGATGATGTCATATCATTTCATATCTCCCATGACACTGTCCCTAGCACAGAGTAGACACTAAACACATATTTCTTAAAGGGATGAATATGTCTGTTGAAAAGTTGTCTCTTTTGGAGAATTCTGGTAACTCCTGAATTTATATAGACTCCCTATTTAAAAACTCACCATTATCTCTTTTGAAAGAGGTACCAATATTCCCTAATTTTGTAGTGTTGGAGAGAGGTTTTGTAAACTGAAAACTTCACTTGTTATCATAATGTGTCTGTATATGAATTTTACTGTTTTCCTTTTATTTCAAAGATGCATACACATTTGAAACTTGTTTTAAATCAGTTAACTGATATCACATTAAGGAGCACAAGAAAATAACATACTTGATTTCATTGATTTGTGTCTTGTTTTCAAGTCATTGTAAAACTAATAAAATAGTGTAAAATACCAAGTGGGTTTAACTGAATAAACCCTCCATTGATTTGATCAGTTAATCACTGAATAAACCTTCCATTGATTTCATCAGTTAATCACATTTTTTTCTTTTCCTTTTTCTGGCAGCTCTGAAGTATGCAGAGTTCCCTTTTTTGGCAGCTCTGCAGCATACAGAGTTCCCGGGCCAGAGATGGGATCTGAGCCACAGTCATGACCCATGTCGCAGTGCCAACACTGGGTCTTTTAACCCACTGTGCAGGTCCAGAAAATCAAACCTGTGTCCTGGCACTGCAGAGACAACACCAATCCCATTGTGCCACAGTGGGAATTCCTCAGTTAATCACATTTTAGCTTTAAACTAATAAATCCATTCCCTGAAGAACATTTCAGAGACTGGGAAGTAGTATCTTGTAATATCCAATAAAGTTAATTGTCATATTTATTCAAAAAGTGCAGGAATCATGGTTCCAGAAGTTAAATTTATCTTTTTCTCACAGCATCGTGTCATTAAGCCATTTTCCATTGGCTATGATTAAAATTTATTTTCCTAGGAGAAGTGAAATATGCTAGAGCTTACATTTTGGAGAGTGGATAATGTCACTTAGCAATATCCCTCTCTATGAAGACCTTTGGATGTCCAGAAGTTACTGTTAGTGCTTAATGTAGAAGTAGTAATTCACTGGAAGTATTAACTTTTAAAAGTCTTTCATTCTCTCAAGGTGGTTTCCAGAAGTACAGAATATTTATTACCAAGGTAATAAAAAAAAGTTATTGCCAACTGGTGACAGCAGTGCCAAACTGGAATCTTTTTTCAACTGTGCTGCTGCACTTATGACTTTACAGCTGCAGGACCTGGCTTTGGTTTCCATGCAAGATTTCACAGACTTAATTGCACAACCCCCGGTAAGTAAGGTTCAGTTGTACTCATACACCACTTTGTTTATTTTCAATTCTTTTAAAGTGGAAAGTGATAAAATAACCTTTACTAGTAGGAGAACAGAAAGTATAACTTTAGACCTATTGCATTTATCTTTTTTTTTTTAAAAAAGAAGACCTTGTGTAAACCTGCATATGTAGGATAAATTATCATCATATTTATGAAGTTAGTGGAAATAAGTGAAATTCCCATAATTGGGAAATAGCTGTAAAAGGTTTCTACTAGGAACTCTTTTCCTTCTAGAAGAAGATCCTGTTACAGTGTGAGCAGAGCCTGGGAATTTGAGTGCTCCCTTCCTCGACTCCTTCTTGCATGATTCTGAGCCCCACTGTTATGCGTGTCTTCCATTTTCTGGAATCTTAACACTATAGTTGATCTGTAGGCCCAGTGGATACTAGATACCAACAAATCTAGCTGGGAATGGTTCTTGCCCTTTTTTGGTGGAGCCCCTCTTCAGCATACCTGTCTATGTCCTAAAAGGAAAGGTGAGTTCCCATGTATCCTAATTGAGACCAGTGCACTCCTGAGACTATCACAATTCATTACTTTATAATATGTATATAACTTCTTTGTTGCAGGATTCTGTTAGAGCTTTTGAACATCCAGGTTTTGTCATGAGGCTGATTCTTGATAATGACACCATTAAGTTTGAACCTGAGTTCAATGACTATATACACATCCTTCTAAACGTTTATGATGTCATGATTAAGGCTGTCAGTTTTGTGCCAAGAGTTGAAACCAAATTGTATTCCAAGTGGGTAAGTCACAAAGATATTCTGATTGCTTGAATTTGCATGATGATATTTAATGCAAATAACTTATGAAAGGTGTAGACATGTCTTCTGCTTTACAGAATATAAATGGCCTAGTAACAGTGGCTTATAAGGAACTTTAGTTTCAAAAAATACTGTTTTCTCACTAGCCTCTCTGATATGCCAGTGTCTTAGACCAGTCTTCCATTGAAGTTAGCTAAAGACTTTCTGAGGGGAAAGAGTTAAAGTTGGGATCAGATTTGAAGCAGTCGGTGAGCATTTGCTGTAGCACTTACACCATGCTGTTGACCTCCATTATACCTTCAGACTCATTAAGGTAAAGCTTAGACCTCCAGGGATCAGCAGAGTGTCCAGGGCAGCTGCTCACATCCACACACAGTTACCTCCTAATTCATGTTTTCTTATTATTTTGCTTCCTTAACTATGCATTATAAAAGTTATATTTGGCATTTTTCCTTGCATATTTATGTGTTTTAAACTAGGTAGTTGTTATTGGGGTATCCATGCATCATGTTGCCATCAATAGAAGTATGTCAAAAACTTACTATTTACTTTGTTTTTTGTTTAATTCCAGTTCACCTATTGTATCCTTTTCTCTTCTATTTATACCCTACATGTCCACAAGAGTGACTAGACATAGCTTAATTAAGCATAAGTTCATAGTTTATGAAACTGATAAAACAAGTTAGGGGTCCTAGAGAAAGTTGAAAATGGAGAAAAGTATAATCAAAATGAATTACAGTTGCTAGGATTTTATTCTTATAAAATATAGCTCTAAGCTTCCTGGTTTCCAAAGTGAAGAGGAAAATATGACAAGTTTTAGACTGCTCAGTTTATTTTTTCTGGTATCAAATTTTGAGAGATAGGTCTTCCATGGGGCATTATACCTGGGGTAATGATTCTAAAACCCTATATACCAGCACCATGTGGTGATATTTTAAAAGTACAAATCCAGGAATCCCCTCACCACTACCAAAGATTTACAGTGTCAATCTGTAGTCAGAAATAGATACTGGTAAGATAAATATCTCTAAATGATTCTGGAAATCAGTCAAGTTCTGAAACAAGTGATATAGATGGTACTTTGAGGAAGATGGTTGAGGATGGTCTCAATGATCTTTGACAGCAACTGCAGAACTGGAATTCATGTAGCTGTTTCTTATCACAATCTTTGATAGAAACATAAAGTGAAATTAAAATACACTTTCCCCTAAGGAAGGAAAACCTGCAAAAGTCTAAAGTGTCATGAGTCCAAACACATCACCATCTCATGATATAATAGGATGTGCTTTTGAACATTTGAGTAGCCATATACAAAATTTCTCTTAACTCTTGATAGGAACTTACTATAATTCACAGCAAAAGCTTACTTTGTAGTAGAGCTATTAAATACCAGTGTGCAGTTCTTTTAAGAAAGATAGCTCATCTATAGGCTTTAGAAATTTTGACAGGCTGTTAATAAATTTAAGAAATATTCTTTTAATGTGCTTCATATTAGATCTAAAAATTTCACATTGCCTACAGTGCATAATAAATATTGCTTTATCCTAAAGTTCCTTTTTTGGAAAGGATGACACCAAGCATCTACTATGTCCTTGGGGGTGAGGTGGGGGTTGATGGTGGGATTCAGACATGTTCTCATGAAGCATCTAGTTTTTACCAGTTGTGATTTCCTGAAATGCCCACTAGGAGGCATAGTGGGTAAATGCATGCTGGATATCTGAACAAATTAACCCAGTTCTCTAAGGAATCCTTTGATATTCTCAATTTGGAAGCTGTAGAATATCCACTATTGGCAATGATTTTTGTTTGTTACAATTAAAAATCCCTCATTCTGTATGGCAAGTAGAATGTGGGTGTGGGTGCAGGTGCGGGTGCGTGTGTATGGTGTAACTTGTTTCAAGATAATAAACCATGTAGGCACATTTGCTTGTCCTCTTATTTGAAAAGAGAAGGAGACAAGCTGTTGAGACTTGTTTGCTTATTTAAAACTCTTGCCCACCATTATTGTAATGGTGGTAGCAGAATGCACATTTTGTAACTAGGGATTTTAATCTGCTCTAGTTGCTGTTCACAGAAGATCAGAGGTCAGTGAATGAATAAACAATCTTTCTCTCTTCTAGTTACATTACTCCTCAAGGTGAAGAAGTACTATGATCAAAGAGTGTAATGATATGACATTGAACTCACTTATTTTTTAAAAATAAAGTACAGTGCAAGCAATACCTTTTAAAATGGCATGTACAATTGCACAAATAAAATGTAGGTTTTGCTGGTTTTGTATTCTCTTATTTTGTGTATATTCTCAAATGACTGCTCTTTCATCCAAAATGAAAAACAAAATACACCTAGACAGTCTTAAAGAAAAACGAAACATTATATGAAACCTAGATAGGAGGAGGAATTAGGAGGATGGCAATAACATATACACACTACTGTACAAAATAGATAATTAACAAGACCCTACTGTTTAGCACAAGGAAATGTACTCAGTATTTTGTAATAAGCTATATGAGGAAAAAAGAATGTATATTATATATATTTATATATTTATATTTATATATATATTTATAAAACTGATTCACTTTGCTGTATACCTGAAACTAATACATTGTAAGTCAACTACACTCCAATAACATTTAAATAATAATAAGTAAAATTTAAGCTGGTGTTAAATTTTTTTTAATAAAAAACCGCTCTGATTAGATTGAATATCTTTCTATACATAGATTAGAAAATCCAAAAGACTTTGTGAATTTAAAAAAATAGCAATATGAGAAGATGGGCATCTTTTTTTGGCCATGTCTGTGACATATGGAAGGGACTGAAGCCATGCCCCAACAGTGACAATGCTGGAGCCTTAACCTGCTGAGCTACCAGGGAACTCCAGGATGGGCATTTTTACAAAGCTAAATGATATGGTTAATTTAAGATATTTTAAATAACTCATGTTGTTTTTATCCTTCTGTTTAGGAAAGTAAGTCTAAACCAACAACCTTGAAGCCAATAATTCTGAATGAAATTGTCGAAGCTCACAAAGAAAAGATTAAGGAGGTAGTTATGCATGAGAGTGTGGCACCCACTGAGCACCTCAGACTCTATGACAAGTATGACTTCTTAATTACTAGAAAAGCTGAGCAAGATGCTGACGCTTTCCTTGCAGAAAATCATAATTATGAGAAGATAATACAAGAGATTCGCAAATACCAAAAACTAATAGAAGAGATACAGTATACCTCTAGAAAGGTAAATGACCCATTTTGTACAACTGTTCTTTGTACCTAATGATATTTTCCCAGTTGTATTGGGGTATGTTTCTAGACCATACAGTGAAAGAATTAGACCATTATATCAACAGAAAACTATTTAGTCTCTTATGTGCCAGAAATAGTGGTAAGCTCTGGATATATGGAGATAGACAGAAGAGTTCCTGTGCTCATAGAGCTGAAATTCTGTACTACAGGCCTGACTTTTAAGTACTTTATTCAATTTGATCTCTCAAAAATATCAAGAACTAATTTTTTAAAACAAAAAGACAACCTACGGAATGGGAGAAAATAGTTGCAACTGACAAAGGCTTAATCTCTAAAATATACAAACAACTTAAATAACTCAACAGCAAAAAACCAACAACCCAAGTGAAAAATGGGCAAAAGACCTGAACACACAGTTCTCCAAAAAAGATACACAGGTGGCCAACAAGCACATGAAAAAATACTCAACATCCCTAATTACTAGGGAAATGCAAATCAAAACTACTATAAGATACTTCCTCACTCCAGTCAGAATGGCCTCACTCCAACAAATAACAAATGCTGGAGAGGGTGTGGAAAAAAGGTACCCTCCTACACTGTTGGTGGGAGTGTAAATTGGTACAACCACTGTTGAAAACAGTATGGAGGTTCCTCAGAAAACTAAATATAGAACTAGCATATGACCCAGCAATCCCACTCTTGGGCATATATCCAGAGAAAACTTTCATTAAAAAAGATACATGCACTTGTATAATCATTGCAGCACTATTCACAATAGCCAAGACATGGAAACAACCTCATGGAAAACAGTATGGAGATTCCTCAGAAAACTAAACATAGAACTACCATTTGATCCAGCAATCCCACTCCTGGGCATCTATCCAGAGAAAACCACGACTCACAAAGACACATGTACTCCAATGTTCATTGCAGCACTATTTGCAATAGCCAAGACATGGAAACAACCTAAATTTCCATCAACAGAGGAGTGGATCCAGATGTGGTACATATACGCAATGGAATATTACTCAGCCATTAAGAGGAATGAAATACCAGTATTTTTAGCAACATGGATGGACCTAGAAATTATCATGCTAAGTGTAGTCAGTCATACAATGAGACACCAGCATCAAATGCTTTCACTGACATGTGGAATCTGAAAAAAGGACAGACTGAACTTCTTTGCAGAACAGATGCTGACTCACAGACATTGAAAAACTTATGGTCTCCAGAGGATACAGTTTGGGGTTGGGGGATGTGCTTGGGCTATGGGATGGAAATCCTGTGAAATTGGATTGTTTTGATCATTATGCAACTGCAGACGTGATAAATTCATTTGAATAATAAAAGAAAAAAAAGAATAAACTCTTCCCCTATCCACTAGACATATCAAAGTCAGTTTGGTATCTACTGTTTGCTAAATCTAAAGTTTAAATTCAAATCAATAAAAAATAAATGCTGCCAAAAAAAAGAAACAACCTCAATGTCCATTGTCAGATGAATGGATTAAGAAGTGTGGTATATATACACAATGGAATACTACTCAGCAGTAAAAAAGAACAAAATAATGCCATTTGCAGGAACATGGATGGAACTAGAGACTCTCATACTGAGTGAAGAAAGAAAGAGAAAAACAAATACCATATAATATCACTTATATCTGGAATCTAATATATGGCATGAATGAGCCTTTCCATAGAAAAGAAACTCATGGACTTGAAGAACAGATTTGTGGTTGCCAAGGGGGAAGGGGAGGGAGTGGATGGACTGGGAGCTTGGGGTTAGTAGATGCAAACTATTGCGTTTGGAGTGGATAAGCAATGAAATCCTGCTGTATAGCAGGAGGAACTATATCTTGTCACTAGTGATGCAACATGATGGCGGATCATGTCCTTTTTGTATATTTTCCAAAATTGCTATCATGAACATGCATTATTTTTTTGTAAAGAGCAAATATAACATTTAAATCCCGCGCTATCTATGTAGCAATAACTCAGTTTTCCAGAGTTTTTATGTCCATTATTATACTGAAATAGAATTAGCGTCCAAGTACAATGTTCAAGGTGATTACCCAGAAGATAGTTGTAAAATATTTACAGAACCCTGCCTCCATCATATTAAAAAAATCATAGTAAATCACACAACAAAAATCGATATGATGAAAAAGGAAAAATTGTAAGGATCTTTTATCATTTCATGTTTATTAAACTTTTAATATCTAACGTTGCAGACTATTCGTTTAGGAATGTTTGAAATGCGGTGTGAGGAATTAATCAGAGCTTTGGTGAAGCGAGCAGATGTTATTTGTGGAAAACTTATAGCTAAAATGTTCAGAGACCATCAGGAAATAAATACAAGGTATTTATGTGATATTGATTATCTTTTTATTTTGGAGGGGGGGGACATAAATAGAATTCACTGTCATTCAACTAAAGTAATAGACTAGAGCAGTATCCTAAATGATTTAAAAGCAAAGATAATGCTAAACCTATTTCTACATGGCTCTGTTATTTTGCAATATTTAGTAATTTTTTCCCATCATGAATGTGCTTTCCCAATTGTCTGACTTAGGATGGTATTAAAATATGTTTGTATATCTTTTGTACAAGTCACATGGACATTCTCTAATTCTACATTTTTGTGTAATCAATACACAGAGTGGGTTTTCAGAGTAGATATACACAGTAGGTGTCAAGGATCCCAAATCTGGTACTTTGTTTTACTGTACTTACCCTTCGAGGCCATGGTAATGTTACCTTAACAACAGATTCATTTGTTGTCCAACCTGGAGATGTTTGGGAAAACAGACTCATGTTTAATAAACTCACAGAATGCTAAGGTGTAAAGCAGAAAGCCTGTTTATTTAAGATAAGACATTTGATTAGTTTTCTAACACTGGTGTTTCTGTGGCTCCAGGAACCTCTTTGCTGGTATCAGTTACATGGAATTAAACCCTAGAATAATCACAATATTTTTATAGTTATGACATTAAAGAAAAAATAGGTCATAGCCTGTCTAGAAGCCTGGAGGATGCCTCGTTTACGGCACAGCTCTAGAGACTTGGACTGAATATGGACAAAACATTGAAGGAAAGTCACTGTAAAAGCGGAAGGAGACGTCCAATCCAGTACTTTACAACAGGGTGCCATGAGTGCTGTACTGAACCACAGGGGTAGAACAGTAGAGAAGGAAATAATTAATTCCTTTCAGAGTGAAGGTTAGAGGAGAGGGGAAAATCAAGGAAGGCTGTGAGGGGAAGTGATGAGTGAATTCATTTTGAAGGAAAAAAGAACTCCAGGCAGAGGAAATAATATGTAGCCAAGAGTGTGGTATGAAAATGGCATGATGTAGTCCAAGAAGTAGGCATGGTTTGTGTTGCTTTCACAGATACTGTGAGGGATGGGAAGCAAGGGGTGGGAGGATGAAGAGGGAAAAGGGCTAGGACTTGGGTAGCTTATCTAAGAACCAGAACTGTATATTCAGCTTAAAACACCATTCCCTCTAAAAGCACTGGAAGAGTAAAAATGTCTTTTACTTAGAGTGTTTCATGCTGAGTGAAATTCTTATTTTAATTTCATTGCTATTTCCCTGCCTCTTAACTGTCTTCTGAGCTCATGCCAGTTTTGCTTTCCCTCTTTTCTCTTGATTATGCCTCTCACCGGGCTCACTGGATGAGCAGAGATCACATCAGGACTATTACAGGAACCATTAGATCCAAGTGCCCTCAATGCCTTGCCCCTACATGTCACAACTCGCCTCTCCATGAAGCCCTTCCTCCCTGCCTCCCCACATTGTCAGAGGGCAAGAGTCTGTCAGCCAGTCACAGCTCTTCTCTCCACCTATGAGCTCAACCTCTTCACCAGCCATCCCTCTGGACCCTCGGTATCTCATTTTAAATCTCTCCATCCTCTGGCCCTCCATGTCATCAGCATCCACTCCCATCTCCTTCACCTCACAGCCAATTAATCTTAAAGAAATTTCTACTCATGTTATCTGAACTTCCTTAGCTCCCACTACTCTTAAAACAACAAAAAACCTCATAGTAAGTTCACTATTTGTATTACCCACAACCCAAATCAATAGGGAATATTTGCATATTACTAGAAGTTTCTGGGCACACAGGCCCATTTTAACTGTGTCCATCTCAACTAAATCTCTAGTAGAGACCTTGAAACTATAGGTTAGAAGTGATTCTTCATGATTTTGTCTTCTATACTAGATTGGAAACTGGTTGACAAGCAGTTGCATCTCATACATTTCTGTATCTCTGTCACTTAATACTGTAGTTGGGAATGTAATGGATGATCATTAAATGTGTATTGAATGAACAAGTAACTGAGCACAAATTTGCTTTTAATTAACTAGATGTCATATAGGTAATACTGTATTTTTCATGTAATGGGACATTTAAATAGTATACAGGAGTACCTTTAGGAATAAAATTTAGTTATATGAGTTTTGTCTATGTTTCAGATTATGTGAGGAATTTGAGAAGATAGCTGAAAAAGCTCTTAGCACTCCTCCAAATACAGCAGAACTAATGGAAATGAAGGTATTATTTATAAACTCTCTATAGTCATGTATTTATATGTAAAGTGTTTTTTTCCCAGATTTGATCATTATTGATGTGATAATACAACAACAAATCATTCTAAAAGTTAAAAGAGAGGCCTTAAATAATCAGTTACACGCACTCACCCCCACACATGCTCATGTCTGAAGTTTGGTGATTCAGGCTGGGCACTCCTTGATGCTTCTTCAGGTCAGTTGGGTTCTCTCAGTCAGAGTTGGGTCAGCCAGTTTGCAGTTGGATTGATTAGTGTTATTATCTTTAGCAGCTCAACTCTGATCCACTTGTCTCCCAAACTCCAGCAGGCTCGATCTGGGTATGTTTTACTGGTATGGTAGAAGAACAAAAGCAAGCCCAATTGCACAAATGCCTTGCAAGTTTCTGCTTTTGTCACATTAGCTAATAGCCTGTTGCCCAAAGCATGTCATGTGGCTATAGCGTCAGTGAGAGGATGCCACAAGGGTAGATAGTGGGAAAGGTGAAGTATTGGAGCTAATAATGCAGTCGTCTACAAGGGTATTTTTGAGAGCACTATTGAGAATCACTATGCTGGAGTTCCTGTTGTGGCTCAGCAGAAATGAATCTGACTAACATCCATGAGGACACAGGTTTGATCCCTGGCCTCATTCAGTGGGTTAAGGATCCGGCATTGCCGTGAGCTGTGGTGTAGGTTGCAGATGTGGCTCTGATCCCACATTGCTGTGGCTGTGGCATAAGTCAATGGCTATGACTCCAATTTGACCCCTAGCCTGGGAACCTCCATGTGCCGTGGGTGCAGCCCTAAAAAGACAAAAAAAAATCGCTATTCTGATAGGCATAAGCCAAGACTGTCTTGAGCAACCTGAGATACATGGTCACCCTTCATTTTTTCAGTCAGTAAATATTTAATTCTTAAGTAATATTTTATTTTGTTTTCTGTAGGCTTTCTTTGGTCAACATTAAAAATTTCTGTGGTAGTCTTGCTGAAAAATGTTTTGAGCATAAGACTTACAGTACTGAAAATATTACATAAGTCTCACATCATTTTTCTTGCTACTTCTGTGCTTGACATCTACCTGATGGTGAATAAAATAATATAAAACAGTTAATCATCATTTCGTTTTCTTCCTTTTCCATTCTTAGAGCATTAAACTTTTACAGGATCTTCTTTCCTTTTTTAGCAATCTCAAGATCCAAAATAGAACCCTTGTATTTCTAGAATTTTATTTATTTATTTATTTATTTTTGCTTTTTTAGGGCTGCACCCATGGCATATGGAAGTTCCCAGTCTAGCAGTCAAATTGGAGCTGTAGTGGCTGGCCTACACCACAGCCACAGCAATGCCATATCAAGTCATGTCTGCAACCTGCATCACAGCTCATGGCAATGTCAGATCCTCAACCTAATGAGCAAGGCCAGGGATCGAACCTGCATCCTCATGGATCCCAGTTGAATTAGTTTCTGCTGCGCCATGATGGGAACCCCCTAGATTTTAACATATTTAAACAAAACATTTTTTAAAACCCAGAAAAGGAGTTTCCGTCATGGCTCAGTGGTTAACAAATCTGACTAGGAACCATGAGGTTGCGGGTTCGATCCCTGGCCTTGCTCAGTGGGTTAAGGATCCCGCGTTGCCATGAGCTGTGGTGTAGGTCACAGACGAGGCTCGGATCCCACATTGCTGTGGCTCTGGCGCAGGCTACAGCTACGATTGGACCCCTAGCCTGGGAACCTCCATATGCCGCGGGAGCGGCCCAAGAAAAGTCAAAAAGACAAAAACAAAACAACAGAAAAACATGTAAAATTATTCAAAATGTTGTATAGGTAGGAAATTACAAAAGAAGTTCTAATAATTATGTACATTCAATTATTCACTTAAAAATTTCAAATCATTAGAACCAACTTACATATCAACCTCTAAAGAGTTCTGTTTCCTCTGAAGTATTTGTACTTGGATTGGGTTTTTTATATGTATGTATACATGTGTGTGGGAATATATATATATATGGCACTAGATAGGGAGATGAAAAGGGAAGGCCAGAGAATGATAGATTTAGTGATTTAAAAGAAGGTTAAAAGCATTTTTATTTTTATTTTTTATTTTTATTTTTTTTAAGGGTAGAGAGACTTTTTGGAGTGATAGAGACTTTCTTTCTTCCTTCCTTCCTTCCTTCCTTTCTTGTCTTTTCTATGGCCACACCCGTGGCATATGGAGATTCCCAGGCTAGGGATCCAGTTGGAGCTGTAGCTGCTGGCCTACACCAGAGCCACAGCAATGCCAGATCCAAGCTACATCTGCAGCCTACACCACAGCTCACAGCAACGCCAGATCCTTAACCCACTGAGCAACACCAGGGATTGAACCTGCAACTTCATCATTCCTGGTTGGATTCGTTAACCACAGAGCCATGACGGGAACTCCTAAAAGCATTTTTAAAAAGAAGCCTTTACTTCAGAGACAGGAAGGTGTGGGATGTAACACAGGGAAGGTAAACCCAGTTAGTTACAAGTAATTGTTAGTTTTCTCATTTCTCAATGGGGTAGCAGGTTTCCTTCAGTATTTCTACTATCAAGATATATAAATAAATTAATGTGTCTCAAAAGAGCTTTGAGAGAGCTACCTGTATACATTAACCCACTCACACATAGAGAGAGGTTTGATTTTGCAAAGATAGAATCAATACTCCCGCAAATTATTTTATTCACCTAACAATATACTTTCTCTGTACTTCTACTAAATAAACTGAGCTCTTATTTTCTTTCAAAATCAATAGCCAATTACTCCAATAGAGTTTATTAAATGACTTGTCATTTCACTCCTGTTTTGACATAACTCTTTTTTAACACTAAATTTCCATATGTACTTGGAACTCTTTCTGAGGTCTGTTTTGTTCCATCTTGTACTCCTGAGCCAGAACAGCAGCTGTTTAAATGACTGCATCTTTATAGTCTATTCTGATATTTAGCAGGCCTACTCGCTGTCATTTTCCTTTTTCATAATTTTCTTTGCTACTTGTGAATATTTACTATTTCAGAGACTTTATAGAATTATATCAAATTTAGTTTTTTAAAATGACATTGCCATTTGACTTAAATCGCATTGGCTTTCTATTCTAATTGGAGGAGAATTTACATTACAACATTAGGTCTTAACATGTGCTTCTTTATTTATCTGGTAATTTTATTTTTTTCCCGTTTCTTTTTTTTTTTTGATTATTTATTATTTTTTTTTCCCACTGTACAGCAAGGGGTTCAGGTTATCCTTACATGTATACATTACAATTACATTTTTCCCCCAGCCTTTCTTCTGTTGCAACATGAGTATCTAGACAGAGTTCTCAATGCTATTCAGCAGGATCTCCTTGTAAATCTATTCTAAGTTGTGTCTGATAAGCCCAAACTCCCGATCCCTCCCTCTGCCTCCCCCTCCCATCAGGCAGCCACAAGTCTCTTCTCCAAGTCCATGATTTTCTTTTCTGAGGAGATACGTTCATTTGTGCTGGATATTAGATTCCAGTTATAAGTGATATCATATGGTATTTGTCTTTGTCTTTCTGGCTTATTTCACTCAGGATGAGATTCTCTACCTCCATCCATGTTGCTGCAAATGGCATTATGTCATTCTTTTTTATGGCTGAGTAGTATTCCATTGTGTATATATATCACCTCTTCTGAATCCAATCATCTGTCGATGGACATTTGGGTTGTTTCCATGTCCTGGCTATTGTGAATAGTGCTGCAATGAACATGCAGGTGCATGTGTCTCTTTTAAGTAGAGTTTTGTCCGGATAGATGCCCAAGAGTGGGATTGCGGGGTCATATGGAAGTTCTATGGATAGATTTCTAAGGTATCTCCAAACTGTTCTCCATAGTGGCTGTACCAGTTTACATTCCCACCAACAGTGTAGGAGGGTTCCCTTTTCTCCACACCCCCTCCAGCACTTGTTATTTGTGGATTTATGAATGATGGCCATTCTGACTGGTGTGAGGTGGTATCTCATGGTAGTTTTGATTTGCATTTCTCTTATAACCAGCGATGTTGAGCATTTTTTCATGCGTTTGCTGGCCATCTGTATATCTTCTTTGGAGAAATGTCTATTCAGGTCTTTTGCCCATTTTTCCATTGATTGGTTGGCTTTTTTGCTGTTGGGTTGTATAAGTTGTTTATATATTCTAGAGATTAAGCCCTTGTCGGTTGCATCATTTGAAACTGATTTCTCCCATTCTGTAAGTTGTCTTTTTGTTTTCTTTTGGGTTTCCTTTGCTGTGCCAAAGCTTTTCAGTTGGATGAGGTCCCATGGGTTTATTTTTGCTCTAATTTCGATTGCTTTGGGAGACTGACCTGAGAAAATATTCATGATGTTGACGTCAGAGAGTGTTTTGCCTGTGTTTTCTTCTAGGAGTTTGATGGTGTCCTGTCTTCTATTTAAGTCTTTCAGCCATTTGGAGTTTATTTGTGTGCATGGTGTGAGGGTGTGTTCTCGTTTCTTTGCTTTGCATGCAGCTGTCCAGGTTTCCCAGCAATGCTTGCTGAATAGGCTTTCTTTTTCCCGTTTGATGTTCTTGCCTCTCTTGTCAAAGATGAATTGACCATAGGTGTCAGGGTTTATTTCCGGGTTCTCTATTCTGTTCCATGGGTCTGTGTGTCTGTTTTGATACCAGTACCACACTGTTTGGATGACTGTGGCTTTGTAGTATTTCTTGAAGTCTGGGAGAGTTATGCCTCCTGCTTGGTTTTTGTTTCTCAGGATTGCTTTGGTGATGCTGGGTCTTTTGTGGTTCCATATAAATGTTTGGATTGTTTGTTCTAGTTCTGTGAAACATGTCATGGGTCATTTGATAGGGATTGCATTGAATGTGTAGATTGCTTTGGGTAGTATGGCCATTTTTCCAATATTGATTTTCCCAATGCAGGAGCATGGAATATCTTTCCATTTCTTTCCATCTTCTTTGATTTCTTTGATTAAAGTTTTATAGTTCTCGGCATATAGGTCCTTTCCCTCCTTGGTCAGGTGTATTCCGAGGTATTTGATTTTGTGAGGTGCAATTTTAAAAGGTATCGTATTTTTGTATTCCTTTTCTAATATTTCATTGCTGGTATACAGAAATGCAACTGACTTCTGAATGTTAATCTTCTATCCTGCTACTTTGCTGAATTTATGAATCAGTTCAAGTAGTTTTGGGGTTGAGTCCTTAGGGTTTTCTATGTGTAGTATCATGTCATCTGCATACAGTGACAGTTTTCTCTCTTCTCTTCCTATATGGATGCCTTTTATTTCTTTGGTTTGTCTAATTGCTGTGGCTAGGACTTCCAAAACTATGTTGAAGAGCAGTGGTGAGAGTGGGCATCCCTGTCTTGTTCCAGATTTGAGTGAGAAGGCATTCAGTTTTTCCCCATTGAGGATTATATTTGCTGTGGGTTTATCCTAAATGGCTTTGATTATATTCAGGAATGTTCCCTCTATACCCACTTTGGCGAGGGTCTTGATCATGAATGGATGTTGGACTTTGTCATATGCTTTTTCTGCGTCTATTGAGATGATCATATGATTTTTGACTTTTTTTTTGTTAATGTGGTGTACGATGCTGATTGATTTGCGTATGTTGAACCATCCTTGTGAACCTGGGATGAACCCAACCTGGTCATGGTGTATAATTTTTTTGGTATGTTGTTGGATTCGGTGGGCTAAGATTTGTTGAGAATTTTTACATCTATATTCATGAATGATATTGGGCGATAGTTTTCTTTTTTGGTGGTATCTCTGTCTGGTTTTGGAATGAGGGTGATGGTGGCATCATAGAATGTCTTTGGGAGTATTCCTTCTTCTTCAACCTTTTGAAAGAGTTTAAGGAGGATGGGCACCAATTCCTCTTTATATGTTTGATAAAATTCACCTGTGAAGCCATCTGGTCCTGGACTTTTATTTGTAGGGAGTGATTTTATGACCTCTTCAATTTCATTTCTAGTGATCAGTCTGTTCAGTTGGTCTGTTTCTACTTGATTCAGTTTTGGCAGGCTGTAAGATTCTAGAAAATTGTCCATTTCTTCCAGATTGTCAAACTTGTTGCCATATAGTTGTTCATAGTCTTCTCTTATGGTTTTTTGTATTTCTGCTGTATCCGTTGTGATTTCTCCTTTTTCATTTATAATTTTGGTTATTTGGGTTCTTTCTCTCCTCTTTTGAGTGAGTCTGGCCAGGGGTTTGTCAATTTTGTTTACCTTTCAAAGAACCAGCTCTTGGTTTTCTTAATTTTCTCTATTGTTTTTTGAGTCTCTATTTTATTGATTTCTTCTTTGATCTTTATCATTTCCTTCCTTCTGCTGACTTTAGGACTTTTTTGTTCTTCTTTTTCTAATTCATTTAGGTGGAGGGTTAAGTTGTCCATTTGGGATCTTTCTTCTTTTTTGAGAAAGGCCTGTATTGCTATAAATTTCCCTGTGAGCACTGCTTTCGCAGCATCCCATAGATTTTGAGCGGTTGTGTCTTCATTATCATTTGTTTCAAGGTAGTTTTTAATTTCCTTCTTGATTTCCTCATTGACCCATTGGTTTTTTAGTAGCATGTTGTTTAGTCTCCATGTGGTAGGTTTTTTCTCTTTCCTTTTCCCATGGTTGATTTCTAATTTCATGGCATTGTGGTCAGAGAAGATAACTTGAGATAATTTCTATGCTCCTAAATTTATTGAGATTCGCTTTGTGTCCCAAGATGTGGTCGATTCTTGAGAATGTTCCATGAGCATTTGAGAAGAATGTGTCTTCTGCTTTTTTTGGATGTAGTGTCCTGAAGATCTCAATGAAGCCGAACTTTTCTATTGTTTCCTTTAGGACCTCTGTTGCTTTATTGGTTTTCTGTCTAGAGGATCTGTCCATTGATGTGAGGGGGGTATTAAGGTCTCCTACTATGATTGTATTCTCATCAATATCTCCCTTTATGTCTGTTCATATTTGTTGTATGTATCTGGGTGCTCCTGTATTTGGGGCATATATGTTGACGATAGTAACATCGTCTCCTTGGATGGATCCCTTAATCATTAAGTAGTCCTTCTTTGTCTTTCTTTATGTCTTTTGTTTTAAAGTCTATTTTGTCTGATATGAGCGTTGCGACTCCCGCTTTTCTGTCATGTCTATTGGCGTGAAATATTTTTCCCCACCCTTTCACTTTCAATGTATATGTATCTTTTGTCCTAAGGTGAGTTTCTTGTAGGCAGCATATTGAAGGTTTTTGCCTTTTTATCCACTCAGCCACTCTGTGTCTTTTGATTGGGGCATTCAGTCCATTGACATTTAAGGTGATAATTGATAGATGATTATTTATTGCCATTTGAACCTTGTGTTCCAGTTGATTCTATGGTTCTCCATTCTTCCTTCCTTTCTTTTTTTTTTTTTTTTTTGGTTGGATGGTCTCCTGTTATTATCTGCTTGAGTGTTTTTTTTTTTCATTTTTTTGCAAATGCAATATTTGGTTTTGGCTTGTGGTTGCCCTGTTTTTTAAGTATGCTAACCCCTTCCCATAATTGTGTGTTTTAGCCTGATGGTCCTGTAAGTTCAAACACTTCATTACTATGTTAAAATTAAGAAGAGAAACATACAAACAAACAAACAAAAGGGTTATTTACTTCCTAACATCCCTTGCCCACATTTTATGGTTTTGATGACTCTTTTTTCTTTTTTCCTTTTTAATTTTATTTTGTTTGAGGCCTGTTCATGATTAAATCTGTATGCTGGCTTATTTGAGTGACTGCTCTCTGATTGCAGTTTCCCTAGTCCTAGTTCTTCTTCTTCTTTTTTTCTTTTTTTCTTTTTTCTTCCCTTTCCTTCCTTTCTTTTTGGTTTAGAGAAGCCCTTTCAATATTTCCTTTAACCTGGGTTTTGTGTTGCTGTATTCTTTAAGTTTTTGTTTGTTGGAAAAAAAATTTATTTCCCCTTCTATTTTAAATGATATTCTTGCTGGATAGAGTATTCTAGGTTGCATATTTTTTCCTTTTAGCACTTTAAATATCTCTTGCCATTCCCTCCTGGCCTGTAGTGTTTCTGTAGAGAAGTCAGCTGATAATCTTATGGGGATTCCCTTGTAGGTAACATTCTGTTTTTCTCTTGCTGCCTTTAGGATCCTCTCTTTATCACTAACTTTTGCCATTTTTATTATGATGTGTCTTGGTGTGGGTCTATTTGGGTTCAGTTTGTTTGGGGCCCTCTGTGCTTCTTGTATCTTGAACCCAGTATCCTTTAGATTTGGGAAGTTTCCAGCGATAATTTCTTCAAATATATTTTCCATCCCCTTATCTTTTTCTACTCCTTCTGGAATACCTATAATCCATAGATTGGCCCACTTTATATTATCCCATAGGTCTCTT
This sequence comes from Phacochoerus africanus, assembly GCF_016906955.1. Lineage (NCBI taxonomy): Eukaryota > Metazoa > Chordata > Mammalia > Artiodactyla > Suidae > Phacochoerus > Phacochoerus africanus. The sequence goes on along the minus strand of NC_062546.1, from coordinate 165,426,476 downwards.
ATATCGCTTTCCAGTTTTTTGATTCGGTTTTCTGCCTGTTGACCGGATTGAGTGATTTCCATTATTCTATCTTCCATATCACTGATTCGTTCTTCTGCATATTCATTCTGGTTTTTACTGCCCTTAGTCAGTTTGCATCTCTGCAAATGAATATGTTCTAGTTTTTCATTGGCTCCTCCTTATATTTTCTAGTTCCTTTCTGAGGGTATCTGCATTACTTTCCTATCTTCTCTTAATTCCTTCAGTATTTTTCACTATTTCTCTTTTGAACTCCAGGTCTGTCAGACTGCTGAGATCTGTTTCATTGTTGACTGTTGTGGGTGAGTTCTCCTGTTGGTTTGACTGGGGGTGGTTTCTCAGCTTCTTCATCTTGCTTGCTGTTTTCTTTCTCCTGAGGGAGTTATACTCTCCGTTATCAGGCAGTGTTTGCCTTGTCACTGCCGTGGAATATTTCCTGAGGGCTGGCATGTTGGTCAATATTTTTTGAGGCAAGTGTGGCTTTTCTGGAGTGTTGATGGGGCTAACAGGGTTCTCTTTGAAGCAAAGGAGGGCTTCCTGAGGGCAGACAGGACTGGGAGGTCCACACCCACGATGGTAGCAGATTTCACTTGGTCATGCAGAGCTTGCTCTGGTGTTTTTAGGCTGTGGGGTTCTTGCAGGGGGTTGGTGGTATTGGGCCCGTCTGAGATCTTTTCCCGGCTTGGCCAGGCTTGTTGCAGCTTTTCTGGGCTGCAGGGGGTCCTGCCTGGAGCTGGCAGTCCTATGCAGCTGATCCACTAGGGCACCCCCTGGGGGCTAGGGCGGGTAGCAGGGCCATTGGAAACCGAAGAGGCTCCTCCCCAGGGCAGCCTGACTCAGAAAAACCATCCGGGAATTAGGCAGATCTATTCACTACCTGGCTAGGCTTGTTCTAGCTTTTCTGGGCTGCAGGCCTTTTCTCGGGGGCTGGTGGTGTTTGGTGCTACTCTGCGGAAGTGTAGCCCCTCCAAAGGGCAGGCAGGCCTGTGCAGGGACAACCCCTGCGGTGGTAGGCTTCAGGCAATTGTTGAGGCCAGCCCTCCTGGATGGCAGGCAGCCCCAGGTTCGGCGAGAGTGTAGGGGGTGGCGGGGGTGGGGGGAGGAGATGCACTGGGAAGCACAGCTTTCAGCTAGCTAGCGGGCCTGTAAGCTTGCTGTGGCATGAGGGGTATTCCATGGGGACCCACCCCTTCTTCTCCCCCCTCCCCAGCACGGACGCAGACCAGGCTCTTTCCCAGGTTCCCTCTGATGCGGCTTTCCACTTCCCCGCCCCTAGAGTATTGCTCCCTTCCTTTGCGACAGCTTTGTTTTCTAGTCTCCCAGTCAGTCTCTGCCCCGTCAAATGGTTTCTAGACCTCCCAGGCAGTTTCCACTCCGCCCCGCCCCCCCTCCAGCCCGGGGACTAACCTCTGGAGCCGAGGACTCGGTGCCCAGCCCCCACCCAGGCGTCTCAATTTTTGGTGACTGTGCCCGTAGTTCAGATGGTCCGTTCGGTTCTTGATCGGCTTTTCCGTACTCCAACTTACTGCTACACTCTTCTCTGCATCTGGAGATTCCTCCGGTTCGTTTGATCTTTCCCCCGTGTAGGTGACTTTCCAGGGTGCGGGATCCCTTTCTCCTCCACAGTTCCTTTTCGGGAGCGCCTGTCCCGCTCGGATTCACCTTCTCTCACTCTCCTCTTTTCTCCCGTTCTGCCCCGTAATGTCACGAACTTCTTGCCGTTATTGGAGTTTAGGTTCCTCTGCCAGTGATTGGTTGCTGTTCTGTGCGAGTCATTTATTCTGTAGATGTGCTTTTTTTTGTTGTGTTTGTGGGAGAGGGCGAGCGTGTCCCTCTACTCCTCTGCCATCTTGTCCTCAGTTATCTGGTAATTTTAAAATGTCCTTCAATAAAGTACTGTAGTCTTCCTCATATAAATTTATCACATTCCTTGTAAAATTTGTTTATAGTTATATTTTAGTTTTTATAAGTAGGTATTGCAATACTGGTGTCTGTTGCAAGTTTGCAATTTTACATTTGTTATGGTGGTTATTGGATGAATTGTCTCCTCCACTAAAGTATAAACTCTCTGTGGGGAAAGCCCTCAATTGTCTCGCTAAATTGCCCGTACCAGGCACATAATAGGTGCCCTACAAGGTTATTATGAAAGAATAAATGATATCACTGATTGTATGCTTCTTATCAACCAGAAAACCCATATCAGTCTTTGGTTTTCCAGTGCTTTTATAGTGTTGTTTAATATTTCTGCTTTAGCCCCTGCTCTTTTAGTAAAGATGTTAGAGATAGATGAGCAGACTGCTACACTCCCCTGTACTTCTCATAAGACTCTATTATAATTTGTACAATATTATTTCCTTAATCTATTTTTTTCTTTTTATGGCCGTACCTTCAGCATATGGGAGTTCTTGGCCTAGGGCTTGAATTGGAGCTGCAGCTATGGCCTGCACCACAGCTATGGCAACACTGGATCCAAGCTGCATCTGTGACCTATGCTACACTTTGTGGCAACACAAGATCCTTAACCCACTGAGTGAGGCCAGGAATCCAATCCGCATCCTCATGGACACTATCGGGTTCTTAACCTGCTGAGCCACAATGGGAGCTCCCCCCACAAGTTGTTTTTTGATATGAGGTGTTCATTAAAATGCTACCTGTAATTTTTGTTTTCCCTCAGGCTTATATTCAGAAAGTAGAGACAGTCGATATGATCGAACTGGAACAGAGATTGGTGGATTCTAAAAATTGTCTTGCCTTCCTCATTGAGTGTACCAACTTTTCACCAGCAGATATTAGGCTAAATAATAATGTCTTCCAGTGGTATGGAAGAATGGATGAAATTTTTGATGAACACAGGAAAATCATTAAAGAGAAAACAGAACAATATCAAGAAGGCCTTAAGGTGGGCATCATAGATATTTTAAATTATTTCCATTTTCTGGAAATATTTAAGTGTTAATTTCTTAAGCAGTGTTATCAGCTCCTCTCTTTAACAGTTCATATATCTTAGCTCCCTCCTCCCATAAATCTTAGAAGAAGACAGTACCCATATTGGATCAATGTGGCATCATTTCTTGATTTTTCAAGCAGAAAACATTTGAATATGTTTTCCACAAATGACTATTAATAAAAAGAGTATTTATAGTATTGTTAACAGTTTATAGTACTCTTTTGAGCTATTGTATTTTCATTGTTCAGTGTTAAAATTCCCTTGGTGAGATGTGCCTTCACAACTCATAGTCACCAAATTCATCTAAGTACTCTGCCCAGGACCATCACTCTAGTGTTCAATAACTCAAGCTTTCTGTGTGTGTGTCCTGCATGTAAGATGGTTTATGACTTCCCTTGTCTATCTGCCCAGCCTCATCACCTTCCTTTTCCCTACTCCTTGCTCTGGACTTTTCAATAACCCTAAACAACTTCTGGTCCCTGCTCTCCTTCACCTCTTCTCTCTGGAGCGCCCCACTGACCTGCATACATGTCTGTCCATCTTGCAAAGTCAGTTGACTTTCTGGGAAGCCCTTTTAGTCAGACCTCCGTGCTGCTTCTCCTCTGTGCCCATGACACTTTTAACACAGCTCTACGGGGCAAAATTGTCTGATCATTATATTGCTATTTTCAGATCTATCTCCCCATTAGTCACTTAGCTCCTTGATGGCAAGGCTGTTCGCTTTTACCTTCTCTCCATTTACAGCCTACTGGCTAAAACAGTGCCTGATGCACAGAAACGCTATGAGTACTTCATAGCTGTTATCTGAATAAATGACACAGTATTTTCAGTCTCACTTTACAGATGAAGAGACTAAGGGTTCCCAGGTGAAGGTGAAGAGGTTTGTTTCAGGTTAGCCGATAGAGCCATTTTTGATGGCAATTTTAGCTTCTTTCTACCATACCATAGCAAATACAGTTTATTGGCAGAGTATGTTGTTTGGAGAATAAATTATAACTTAAAACAAAAAAATGCTAATTTTAAACTGTCAGTCTATAAGTCTTTATCTCTGTTTTACATTCAGGCCATTTCAGAATTTTTAAAAACCTATAGAAAATATCATGAATATTATTAAATGCTTATGCTCCAATATAATATACATTTAGAAGATTTCTAGGTGGCCCAGAGGTATGTATACTTTGTTGGAATGTATACCATTCTACAAATGACACATAATGTTGATGAATTTTTCCTCTCGTTTTCCTTCCCCCTCTGGGCCAGAGCAATAAATTGGCCAGGAAACGAAAGAAAAGAGGAAAGATGTCAACCTAGATAATATATAAAATATGAAATCCATTTTTGAATAACCTAGATTTGACTTCTGAATATTTCATTAAGAGCTTCTTTTTAAAGAGCCGTTTAATATGGAGTGCCTTACCAATGATAATTTTGTATGATTTTCTCATTAAAAAAACACACACACCTGTTTTATACTAGGATATAGTTTTTAGGTGTTTATATCTGGATTTATTTACTTATTTCTGATGAAGAGAGCCCATAGGACAAGGAAAAGAACCTTGGGACACATTATTTTAGCACTCTAATTGAGGAGATATCTGAAAATCAGAACACAGTTAAAGAAATTCTGTTTTTCCCCGTTGCTTGTAAAAACACTGCATATACTTTTACAGTCCTTAAAAAATTAGGGTTCACTTTTAGCTCCATACTAGATTATTAGGAGATTTTTTTCAAGTGCTTATATTTCATTAGTGTACGAAGGAATACCTTGTTTAACGCGTTCGTATTCATTTCATAAATGTCAGAAATTCCCTACATTGATGATACAAGGGTAAACGTTCTCTAATTTGTGAATTACAGGAATCTTGATCCATTGATTTAAATCCTGACTCTTAAAAGTTCTATATGTTTTGGATCCCTGTCATCTTCCAGATCATCCCTTTCTTTATATTTTACCAGTGATAAAATATAATAATAATAATTCTGATAACCCTTACAAATAGTAAAATCTTCTCTTGGTACCTAGGGAGTTTTGCTCTTAAAAACAGTAACAGCAAAGAAATTTTTTTTTTATTAGTTACGGTGTGAACGGTTTGTGGAGGAATTGGAGAGTTATGCTAAACAGTCAGAAGAATTTTACTCATTTGGAGACCTTCAGGATGTACAGCGATACCTGAAAAAGGCACAAACACTGAATGGAAAGTTGGATTTAGCAGCAGATAAGGTAGGATTTTAAAATTCCTAAAGAGGATGAATTAGTTCAACAGAAAGAACATTTGAATTTGGACTGTGTATCTACCTTTAAGAAATGGAGTCAAGTAAAAGAGCTTAACTGCATTGAATTAGCGATTAACATAAATGACATAAGTGGATTTTACAGATGTGCTTCAAGGCAGAGCAGCATTGCTGTTTTCTATTGGTAGTGATAACAGTTTAGTGACTTTCATCTTTCGTTTTAAAGATAGAAAGCAGATGGAAATATAACTCTTAAGTTTGATTTTGTGCCATTTGGTCATTTACATTATGTCATAGGGCCTGGTTACTGTTTTGTTTTCCCATCTTCATGGAAGCCAGTTTATATTTGATGGCCATATTTTTAAATTAAGCCCACTATTTTCTTCCATCAAGGCACTTTGTTTCCAATACCACTATTTTAGAAATCAGCGTTCTTATTAGAAGCTGGATAGAGAAAAGCCATACCCTTTGCCATGTGAGATGCTTGAAATTTTTAACTGCATTTTTTATAAAAAGGGGAAATATGAAAACAGACCATATTATGATGCTCTACCTTTTCTATATATTGCTAGATTTTGGGGATCTAGTTCAGGGAATTAAATAATTTATAATAATCAACATATTTGTAAATATGTGTTGAGAGAAATTAGAGATTTTTAAAAACTGATGGCACTGAAATTTTAAGTAACCTTCATAATTTATATATCTAGCTCACTCTTTTCAACTCTATAGATTTCTCCTTTATATCGCCCACATTCTTATAACTTTACTATAAACTAAGAGGAAATTAATGCTTTCTTTGCCTTTCTTATCCTACTTATCTTCAAGACCTAGCTTATCAACAGAAGCATCTGTGATTGCAGTATTTCAGCAGGCTCTCTTGTCTCTGAGGGAGAGTATTTTTTAAAATAATACTGTTCATTATGTATTGAATGTCTACTGCTCTAAGATATTTATTCTATTGCCTTATATTATTAAATAATTGGTACTTAACTCCCCAGCTGGATTACTGACTACTTGGAATTGATAGTTTGAAATATACTTTTTTCTGTTTTCCATGGTACCTAAGACAGCGATGTGTTTATTAAAAGTACTTAAGTTCTTGTTAATTACTCAACGAAGCTATATCCTCAGAATATGTAGATGGGCAGATACTTCTTTATATATATAAAGTTACTGTTTTAACTAACTTAACCAGTCATTGTTCTCTGGAAACTGTAATAAAAAAGAAATAGTAAAAGCAAAAACAAACAAAATGCATAGGAAAGAGAGATTACTGCTCAGTTTATCTAGTTATGACCTAATTTAAGTTTAATTTTAAGGCTTAATAAAAGGTTTGGGGGTCAAATTTGATATTTTGAAAAACTTAATTTCGAATATCATTCACTTTCAGAATAATGTATTTAATACTTGTCCTTCCAGATTGAGCAGTTTAATGCTGAAGAGGAGGCATTTGGTTGGCTACCATCAATATATCCTCAACGTAAAAAAATCCAAGATGGTTTGAACCCTTATCTGCGTCTCTATGAAACATCTGTAGAATTTAGCACCAAATATAGAGCTTGGACAGAAGGGCCCTATCACAAGGTGAATCCAGACCAGGTAGAAACAGATGTTGGAAATTACTGGCGAGGACTCTATAAGCTGGAGAAAACCTTCCATGATTCTCCAAATGCACTGGCAATGACAAAAAAAGTAAGAGCAAAGGTGGAAGATTTCAAGCAGCACATTCCTCTCATTCAAGTGATTTGTAATCCTGGGTTGCGCCCCAGGCATTGGGAGGCCATGTCCAGCATCGTGGGCTACCCCCTGCAGCCAGCAGATGATTCCACTGTCTTCTCTTTCTTAGACATGAATCTGGAACCATATTTAGATAGGTTTGAAGGGATCAGTGAAGCAGCTAGCAAAGAGTATTCTCTCGAAAAGGCCATGGAGAAGATGATTAATGAATGGGATGCAATGGAATTTGTCATTCTTCCTTATAGAGAAACTGGGACATTTATTTTGTCATCAGTTGATGAAATTCAGATGCTGTTGGATGACCACATTATTAAAACACAAACTATGCGAGGATCTCCTTTCATTAAGCCTTATGAAAAACAAATGAGGTAAAGTGTTTAAACCTTGTTACCAAAATCATCACTTGTATATAATACACAGTTCTTTTTGAAAATTGATTCTGTACTTCATACCTAATATTTTAAATGTTTCATTGTAAGGAATGAGAACTTTTATTGTTTTGGGGACAAGACCTAAAACTTTTGATGTCATCTATATTCTCAACAAATATAGTAGAGTCAGCCTCCACATACTTATTTTTATTGCCCACAGTAAATATGGGCATATTTATGACATATATATATATATATATATATAAACACACACATATATATGACTCAAAAAAAGCTCATGCCTATGAACATATAAACTATAAAACTAAAGATAAGTGATTTTCCAAACATACTAATTAGTTGGTTATAGATGATCCCTGAAAGTCTGTTGTAATTTCCACTCATATACATGAAGGATGGCTAGGTAAGTACAAAAGAATGAAACTATGATTCTAGTCTGGAATCTTAAGCATCTGTTGCAGTTGATTAAATCTGACCTTTATCCTGTCAATTTTTTCAACTTTTGTAATTTGTGTTAAGCAGTTTATATTTTACCTTAAAAAAATGTAAATCCAAATCAGACTGCCTTTCATCAGTGTGAATTTGCATGGCAAGAGAAAGCTAGCTGCTTGGTGGTATCGGCCTCTGGCTATTGATATGGCATCCTAAATTTGAGCATCCTCAGTTGTTGCCATTGGCTCAGTCTCTGATTGCTCTGCCTCCTGCCCAGCTTGCTCCAGTGGCTCATCAAGAGTAGATTTTGAACTTCCCTGAAAGTGGTATATCTGGATTCTATGTTTAGGGAGTTGCTGTTGTGGCACAGTGGAAATGAATCCTACTAGTAACCACGAGGTTGTGAGTTCAATCTCTGGCCTCACATGGTGGGTTGAGGATCCAGCATTGCCGTGAGCTATGGTGTAGGTCGTAGATGTGGCTTGGATCCTGCATTGCTGTGGCTATGACATAGGCCGGCAGCTGTGGCTGTGATTCGGCCCCTAGCCTGGGAACCTCCATATGCTGTGGGTGCAGCCCTCAAAAGCCAAAACAAACAAAAAGAGTCTATGTTTAAGGATATGCATAAGATCATTAGCTAGTGAGAAGTTTTCTTCCTTAGTCTGGGCTTTGATGGGGGAAGGGGGAAGAGCATCAGAAGAAAGCAGAGGCAAATTTATTCATCAACATGAAAAGAAAGGTATGTTAGAAAGACATTTAAAAATGCCTGGGACTTTTAGAACTCCTATATACATTTATTGGTTTTAATGATCAAAAGTTACAGATCACCACCTACAAATGATGAGTAATACATCAATCTACACATAAAGCCATCCCATCTCTAAGTTTTGTTGCCATTAACCATCATTCTTCTTTATGGCTATGTTGTATAGCATAGTGGTTACAGCTGTCTGGGTTCAAATGTGGCTCTGTTTTTCATTAGTCGAGTGAGCTTGAACCAGTAACTTAGCTCTATATACCTTAGTCTCTCTACTGGTAAATAGATAATATACTCTGGACTCCGCCTTCTAGGCATAGGAGCAAACACAGAGACCTTAGAACTATGCTTATAAAATTGTTAGTTAATACTGTAATTATAATATTCTTGATGAAATCAAGTTATCATTTTTGTGTTCCCTATTTAGAAATGATCTGATAATATTGAACACTCAAAAATGCTTCCTTCTTGGGAATGCCACACTATGTATTTAAATTTCTGTAGATTTTTCTTTAAATGCCAGTTACATGTTCTGAATTGAAATGTTTTATTCTGAAAATAAAGCCTTAATGGGCCTAAATTTTTTTAAAGGAAAAAAAAATAGATGAATGATAAAGGAAATGAATCTTGGATGTAATTAGCTTTCCTAAGAAGTTCAGAGCGCCCTTGATTGAGAACACCATCACCATTTCCAAAATCTCATTTTTTAATGTGTTCCCTCTGGTCCTGGGATTGGATTGCAGAAAGGTTTATAACTATGACATATACAGAAACCAGCCCATTTTTAGATAGGTATATCTTAACAGGTAAATATACCTACATGTTATTTAGAAATTGATTTTGTAGAAAAATCTAGTGATTTACCTTTGATTGTGGGTAGATGAATGGAAATTGGAATAACAACCTTTCATACAAGGTTGACCGTGTAGTCACGGTTTTGAGTTTTATCATCTGAAACACTGCTTAGTTTGCTGTTGATAAGAGCCACTGTGTTTTGCTTCTCAGGGAATGGGAGGGCAAACTTTTGCTGCTTCAGGAAATTCTGGATGAATGGCTCAAGGTCCAAGCCACATGGCTGTATTTGGAGCCCATTTTTAGTTCTCCGGACATTATGTCTCAAATGCCTGAGGAAAGCAGACGATTTACAACTGTGGATAAAACATGGAGAGATATAATGAAGAGTGTCACACAAGTAGGTAAAAAATCTCTGAGAATGGGATTATTTTGTTGAAGTGAAATAATTTTTGTTTCCAGAACAAACCAAAAAAGCCATTGTCTTTTTTCCCACATAGGCTTCTTTTTCAGTTATTATTTTAGAATGTCAGGAGCAAGAAACATCAAAAGGAAAATAGATATTTTGTCCTGATTACTTCTTGAGGTCCAAGTTGAATTTGCATTATTTAATGACAAGTTCTAGCAGTGGCTCCTACCAGATGCTTTGGTAGGAAGACACTATACTCAGCACGTGCTCTCCCATTTATTCTCTGACTCCCTTGTTGTGGGTTGCACCTCCAATGAAATGCACTGTGGTGGGAAAATGTCAACATGCCAGCCACTCAGTCAACAAGTTTCTCTGTGGGAAGCTAAAAAGAAAAGAGCTGCAAAGATCAATGTATCTAAAGAGCCCAATAAATACAAACAAAATGCAATCTCTAAATCAATCAATCAACACACAAATACCGTGGAGAACTTAAAATTTAAATTGAGGGAGTTTAATAAAACCCAGTAACTCTGAAAAAGGCATGATTTTTATTCAGTTCAAAAGACATTTATTTTAAATAAACAAACCTACCTGCAAAGCATGGTTTGTGCATTAGTGGAAATTAAGACTAAAATAGAAATATTAGTTACTAAATTATTCCATTAAATGAATGTAAACTTCTCCATTGGTGTTTTGATCAAATAGAAAATTGTAAGATAGGAAGAGTGTTAAACTTTTTCTACTCTAAAATGGAAATATGCATATTTTTATTATTTAAACTTTGAAAGTTGTGACTAACTCTAAATCCTGATAATACTGTATCAATGTCACCTATTTGATTTGATAGAAAAATAGTGAGTAATATTGACATGGGTCTTTTTTTAATTTAAATTTTATTGAAGTACTGTTGACTTACAATGTTGTCAATATTGTAGGCAGAGGTCTTTTTATTTAATGTTTTATTTGTTTTATGCAGTAATACTTGAAACAAAGATTTTGTATAAACCAAACTTTTCTAGAATTAATCACACTGGAATTCCATATTTAAAAGACCTACTGGTGAGGAGTCACTTTGCAATAATTTACTCATTTCTAATTTGTTTTATGAATTTAGTCTTTCCTATATTGTTTCCTTACAACAGGCAAAACCCTTACAACATGTATACATTTTTGTTTGAAAGTGTATGAAGTAGAATTTTTGGTTGCCCAACAGAGAAAAAAGGAGATGCTTGCATTCTCCTAGTTAATATAATTTTAAAAGTTAATCAAATTTCCTCTTTTGGCATTCTATCAAAAAACTCTTCAAAGTCCACATTGCTAAGGAAATTTTAGAGATAGTTCAATGCCTAGGAAAGAACAGCGAGGCTGGGACTGGTAAATAAAGGAGAAAGATTTTCAGTTCTATAAAGCTACTGAATTAAAAACATAGTAACAAAAAAAGCATTGCTTACTCTCATTCCCAAATAAACAGTTTTCTTTGGATGACACTTCCTTTACTTTTGCTACAAGGCTTGATTATCTTCCTCAACTGGCTTTACATATTCTTTTTCTCAATATGTTAGTATTCAGGACAGCTTTTGTCTGTACTCTCCAAAGCTTTGAAAATAAATGTAAATCCTTATTCTCTCAGGAAAGCTAATGAGGATGACCTGTGTAGTAGAGGCGGCTAGATTAAGTGCTTGGTACAAAGAGCATCACTCTCAGTTGTAGGGATTCCTATTAAATGTTCTTTTAGAACTATGCCAAGAGAAAAAGGCTCAGAGGTTAAAAATAGAATGTAAATGATATTGTTAATAATATAAATGGCCTGGTTGAGGTTATCTTGGTTCCTTAAGGCATAAACATTAAATAATTTTATGTTTGGGAACCTGCTCCCAAATACGCTTGGCTAAAGGCTGTTTCTCACTAGTGAATGCTCCTTTGTTGACCTTTCAGGGTAATTCCAGAATTTTCCAGTCACCTTTGGTTATTAAGATAGTTTGGCCTTGGAAGACTAAGCTGTGTCTGTTTCAGAACCTTGATCTTATGTTCTACTCTGAGCAATTCTTCTCCCCTTAGAGCAGGTAAACCCGAGGCTTCATTGGGGGTTGGGGCGGTGGGGACTGTGCTCTCATTCCCGTGCTCCTACTGGGACAGGGAAGAGGTAAAGAGAATGATAAAGGCAGGGGAAGGTGAGAAAAGTAGGAAGAGGGAGGGGCAGGGAGAGAGAATTTTCCCATGTAACTGATTCAGCTAAATTGGTTGTTATTTCTGTTGGGTGTCATTGTAAGGTGGTAACCTCCTGTCAGTGGTGCCCATGAACTGTGCCTTTACTGTTGGTCATCACAACTAGTCAAGCTTTTAGACCAGTTGTAGACAGGTGACGTCTGCAGATTAACTCAGTGTGGACAGATGAAGACCCCAACAAGCTGCAGCTTCTGAGCGACTCTTATCTTAAGCATCTCCTCTAAACGTGGTCATCCCCTGCCAGGTTTGGCTGCTTCTTCAAAATGACCTACCAACAGTGGCTTTTGCCACATTCCTCTCACAGGTTTGTCTTTCTCCCCTTGGTACAACAGTATTTCACAGGTCTATGGCCCTTAATCTCAACTTGGGTCTGTAGCAAGGTGGGCTCCATCTCTAAGTAACCTTGAGCACGTGGTCTTTGCCCCTCCTTCACCTGGTCATCACACCGTGCCACCCTCTCCCAGGGTTCTTTTCCTGCTCTGATAGCACTGAAGCAGATCAATACACTGGTGATGGTGAAGACCTTCAGGTGGAGAAGACAATAGCCTCCTCTCTTTACAGGTACTAAAACCTTCTCTAGGGACTCTCTTGGGCCCCCTTCCTAATATAGGACCAGTGAATTTCTCATCATTTGCAGTTCAAAGAAGTGAATAATCTTGCATCATGTATATTGCATGTACCCCAAACCGATTTTTGATCTGTGTTGGATGTCTTTTGTTTTTCATGCAAGACAGAAAAGGGCACTCTTGAATTTCTTCCCAAACCTTTTATTTCTGTAGTTTAACCCCATCTCAATAATTTTGAACACCATTCTCCCTGTTTCTGAGACCAAATACATAAGAATCTTTCTTTTTCTTTTCTTTTTTTTTTTACTATAGTAAATATGATCACTTGGCACTAAGCATCTCACCTCTTTCCAGTGAGCTGGAAAGCTCAAGTCTCCCAGACTCCTTAGCATTTCATTTCCCTGAAGTACATTTGATTTTAAAGATTAGGTTCACTCATTTGGGATTTGGAAGGCATACGGTGGCCACCTTCTTGCCATTTTAGCTATTTCTGCTGTCAAAGTCATAGACACTTCACTTTTTTTCTTTTTTTTAAAGATTTTTATTTTCTATTACAGTTAATTTACAGTGCTCTGTCAACTTCTGCTATACAGCAAAATGACCCAGTCATTCATACATACACATTATGTATGTACATTCTTTTTCGCACACTATCCTCCATCATGTTCCATAACAAGTGGCTAGATATAGTTCCCTGTGCTATACAGCAGGATTTCATTGTTATCTACTCCAAATGCAGTAGTTTGCATATACTAACCCCAAACTCCCAATCCATCCCACTCCCTCCCCCTCCCCCTCAGCAACCACAAGTATATTCTCCAAGTCAATGAGTTTCTTTCTTTTCTGTAGGTAGTTTCATCTGTGCCATATATTAGATTCCAGATATAAGTGAAATCATATGATATTTGTCTTTCCCTTTCTGACTTACTTCACTTAGTATGAGAGTCTATAGTTCCATCCATGTTGCTACAAATGGCATTATTATGTTCTTTTTTATGGCTGAATGGTATTCCATTGTGTATATATACCACACTTCTTAATCCATTCATCTGTCGATGGACATTGAGGTTGTTTCTATGTTTTGGCTATTGTGAATAGTGCTGCAGTGAACATGTGGGTGCATGTATCTTTTTCAATGAAAATTTTGTCTGGATATATGCCCAGGATTGGGATTGCTGGGTCGTGTGTTAATTCTATATTTAATTTTTTGAGGAACCTCCATACTGTTTTCCATAGTGGTTGTGCCAATTTACATTCCCGCCAACAGTGTAGAGGGTACCCTTTTTTCCACACCCTCTCCAGCATTTATTATTTGTTGACTTGTTAATGACGGCCATTCTGACTGAAGTGAGGAGGTACCTCATAGTAGTTTTGATTTGCATATCTCTAATAATCAGCGATGTTGAGCATTTTTTTTCATGTGCCTGTTGGCCATCAGTATACCTTTAGAAAAATGTCTATTCAGTTCTTTTGACCATTTTTTGATAGGGTTCTTGGTTTTTTTGCTGTTGTGTAAGTTGTTCATATATTTTAGAGATTACGTCCTTGTCAGTTGCATCATTTGAAACTATTTTCTCACATTCTGTAGATTTTTTTCTTTTCTTTCTTTCTTCTCTTTTTCTTTTTTTTTTTTTTTTTTTTTTTTTTTTTTTTTTTACAATTTCCTTTGCTGTGCAAAAGCTTTTAGGTTTGATTAGGTCCCATTAGTTTATTTTTGTTTTTATTTCTGTAGCCTTGGGAGTCAGACCTAAGAAAACATTTGTATGGTTGATGTCAGAGAATGTTTTGCCTATGTTCTCTTCCAGGAGTTTGATGGTGTCTTATCTCATGTTTAAGTCTTTAAGATATTTTGAGTTTATTTTTGTGCACGGTATGAGGCTGTGTTCTAGTTTCATGATTTTCATGCAGCTGTGCAGTTTTCCTAGCACCACTTGCTGAAGAGACTGTCTTTTTCCCATTTTATATTCTTGCCTCCTTTGTTGAAGATTGATTGACCATAGGTGTCTGGGTTTATTTCTGGGTTCTCTATTCTATTCCATTGGTCTGTATGTCTGTTTTAGTACCAGTACCACACTCTCTTGATGACTGTGGCTTTGTAATATTGTCTGAAGTCTGGGAGAGTTATCCCTCCTTCTTGATTTTTTTTTCCCCTCAGGATTGCTTTGGCAATTCTGAGTCTTTTATGGTTTGAAATAAATTTTGGGGTTGTTTTTTCTGTTCTGAAAAAATTATATGTTCTGTAATTTGATATGGATTGCACTGAATCTGTAGATTTCTTTGGGTAGTATGGCCATTTTAACAGTATTAATTCTTCCAATCCAGGAGCATGGAATATCTTTCCATTTCTTTGAATCCTCTTTAATTTCCTTCATTAATGTTTTATAGTTCTTAGCATGTAAGTCTTTCACCTCTTTAGTCAGGTTTATTCCTAGGTATTTAATTTTGGGGGATAAGATTTTTAAAAATATTGTATTTTTATATTCCTTTTGTAATATTTCATTGTTAGTATACATAAATGTAATTGATTTCTGAATGTTAATGTTGTATCCTGCTACTTTGCTGAATTCATTGATCAGTTTGAGTAGTTTTTGTGTGGTTATTAGGGTTTTCTAATATAGTATCATATCATCTGCATAGAGTGACAATCTTACCTTTTCTCTTCCAATTTGGATACCTTTTATTTCTTGTGTTTGTCTTATTGCTGTGGCTAGGACTTCCAATACTATGTTGAATAAAAGTGGTGAGAGTGGGCATCCTTGTCTTGTTCCAGATACATTTTTTTCTTTTCCAGCAGACTTGAATGTCTCTTGACCAGTTTTGTGGGTATTTAGAAGTGGTGTGATGGCGGTTTCCTGGTCCTCTCTCTGATCCTTGGATCACAGCCACCACAATATGTTCTTGAACACAGTGGTTCCAGTCGTGGAATCCTTTGTCCTCACTGGGGCAGAGGTAGCAGCACTCCTGGAAGATAAGTTCCCCAGTGTTCCAGCTGTCTTTCCTGGAACTCCAGCCTGGAGTGTGCACCTCTAGACCTTCCTGTGATTTTGTAATCACTTAATTCCTTGTATTAAACTTCTTTTTTGCTTATTTACCCAGACAAATTCTTCACTGATCTCTGAAAAAAGATATCACAACCTCAAAGACGGGATCTAGGATTGTTTATATGACCCAGTTGGGTTTTAGGATAGTGAAAATCTAGTTACTATTTTTAAAATGAAACCTTGGTTGTACCTGGCATGCTGCACAAAACTCACTTATTTAAATCATGGTGTCCTGGAATGAAGAGTCTATTTTACAGGCAATGCTTTGGTGGACCAAGTGGATGCTGGGATAAGTTAATACAGTACAAATTTGAAATACAAGTGATGTGCAGTTGACAGTTTTTTCTAAAGCCCTGGAGACATTAAAGAAATGGCATTATTCAGGGTGCAAATTCTCTGCTCAAAATGTAGTCAGAGGACTAAGGTGCTTCTGTGATTGCCCTCAGAGAGCCTTTTAATTCTCATAGCTACAAGCGTGACATAGCCAAAAGTTAGTTATGGATTCTGATGCAATGGGTTGCCAAATTACAGTGTAATGTAATTCACAGCCTTGCCAGATATGTTATGTGAAAGGCAATTTACTTATTTGGAAACAGCAGGATAGTGAGAACCAGGAATGGGGACATTTGGGTGGATTTGATTGACTTGAGTATGCTGATCCTCACACTGCAGAGCCTCTCTTGCCAGAAGCCTTGTCAGAATCCTAAGGAAAATCAGCAGTATGTATTGTAATGGTGCTGGTCTAGGGAGAACCTAAGTTAGATGGAGTCAACTGCGCTGATGTGAGTATACTTGCCAGAGATCTTGTTTCTATGTGCTAGTCAGGGAGATGGGGATGGTTTCAATTGCTTTTATGACCAAAACCTGTCTTCCATGATGTCCTACCTATATGAAATTGAAATGCCAGAAAATCCTTGATATAATTTAAAAAAATCAAAGACTGATCTATAAGTGTTTCTGCAAAGTATGCTCCCATCATCCAGAAGTAGAAATTACAGCCTCCTTTTCAGGGGTGGCCTAAAAAGGTATTATTGAAGGAAATCCTTCTAGTGGGCACAACTTAAATAAATGTTAGACATAAAAAGAAATAAAACCGGAGTTCCCGTCGTGGCTCAGTGGTAACAAACCCAACTAGAATCCATGAGGATGCGGGTTGAATCCCTGGCCTCGTTCAGTGGATTAAAGGATCCAGTGTTGCTGTCAGCTGCAGTATAGGTAACAGACATGGCTTGGATCCAGCATTGCTATGACTGTGGTGTAGGCTGGCAGCTACAGCTCTGATTCAACCCCTAGTTTTAGAATTTCCATATGCCATGGATGCAGCCCCCCAAAAAAAAGAAAAAAAAAAAGACAGCACTGCAAAGCAGAGTTTAGGACTTAGGGAAGGACTTGTCATCATGGACTATCCCTTACCCAACAATGCTAAGTGCCCAAGCTGCCAACAGGGGAAACTAACACAGTGCTTCTGATACAGGACCATGCCTGAAGGGACCAGGCAGTCATTTAGAAGGAATCAAATGCAGTGGACCTTTTTCAACCGAAAAGGGGTCAGTGATTTGTGATTAGTCTGTACCAGATGGATTTTCCTTTCTTATCCCAAGTTTCTGCCAACAGTGTCATTCATTGACTTACTGAATGACTTATTGTCACAGTTTCCACACAACATTGCTTCTGCCAAGGAACTCACATTACCAAGGAAATGAGGCGATTGACTGATACTCAGATGATTTACTGGTCCTCATGTGAGCATTGACCTTATAAAAAGTGGAATGTCTCATGTTGAAGACTCAGTTGTTATACCAGCAGGAAGAAAATTGTTGGTGAGTTTGGAGTGAAGTTCTAGAGGATATATCGCATATGTTCTTAAACCAGCTCCGAATAAAAAGGTTCTTCCCTAGGCAGACTACATGGGTCTGGGAAGTAAGGAGTGAAAAATGACAGTGACACTTTTGCACCAATTCCCCCAATAAAATACAACAATTTTGCTTCCCAACTTTTGGTTTTGCTAGTTGAAATATTTTAGTGTCCAGGGGAGAAATGATTCTGTATGGGACACATCAATGGTTTCATTGAACAGGAAGGTTTTTTTTGTTTGTTTGTTTGTTTGTTTGTTTGGTCTTTTTGCCATTTCTTGCGCCGCTCCCGCAGCATATGGAGGTTCCCAGGCTAGGGGTCGAATCGGAGCTGTAGCTGCCAGCCTACGCCAGAGCCACAGCAACGCGAGATCCAAGCCGCGTCTGCAACTTTCACCACAGCTCACGGCAACGCCGGATCGTTAACCCACTGAGCAAGGGCAGGGATCGAACCCGCAACCTTATGGTTCCTAGTCGGATTCGTTAACCACTGTGCCATGATGGGAACTCCAGGAAGTTCTTGATTTACTCTCTCTACCCTTTTACCTCTCCATTCTTATAACTTTCCACCTTACTTACTCTATTCGAGCCACACTGGCTTCTCTTATTTTTTTTAATCACACATGCCAAATACACTCTGCCTTAGAACCTCTGCACTGACTGGACCCTATTCCTGAAAGGCTGTACCTCTAAATATCTGAGGAGCTAATTAATGCTTTTGCTTCCTTGAAGTCTTTTTTTGAATATTACCCTTATAAAGAGGCTCACCTCAGGAGTTCTGCTGTGGTTCAGCAGAAATGAACCTGACTAGTATCCATGAGGACATGGGTTCAATCCCTGGCCTAACTCAGTGGGTTAAGGATCTGGCATTGCTGTGAGCTGTGGTGTAGGTCACAGACATGGCTTGGATTCTGCATTGCTGTGCCTGTGGCCAAGGCCGGCAGCTGCAGCTCCAATTCAACCCCTAGCCTGGGAATTCCCATGTACCACAGGTATGGCCCTAAAAAGCGAAAAAGAGTCTCACTTTTTTTTTTTTTGTCTTTTTGCCATTTCTCGGGCCACTCCCATGGCATATGGAGGTTCCCAGGCTAGGGGTCGAATCGGAGCTGTAGCCGCCAGCCTACACCAGAGCCACAGCAACTCGGGATCCGAGCCTCGTCTGCAACCTACACTACAGCTCACGGCAACGCCGGCTCCTTAACCCACTGAGCTAGGGCAGGGATTGAACCCGCAACCTCATGGTTCCTAGTCGGGTTCGTTAACCACTGCGCCACGACGGGAACTCCAAGAGGCTCACCTTGAACATCCTCTTCAGACTGGGACTTGCCTTTGCCTTTCCTGACAATCCCCATCCCTTTTCTTATTTGTAGTGTCCATCATCTTCTATCTTACCATATGATTTATGAATTATTAATCATTGTTATTTATAGTCTGTCTCCTCATGGAAGCTGGGAGCTTTGTTTTGTTCACTGTTGTGGCCCAAACACTAAGAACAGTGTCTGACATGTTAGAGGCTCTCCATAAATATTTGTGGAGTGAGTGAACGAATAATTAAATTGAGATTGATCCTTGAATTATTGCAACTTCTAAGAATTCTGAGTTTATTCTGAAAAGCCTCTCTGAAAATTCCGTTTTAGATAACTGAGTCCTATGTGCTGGATTAATCCTAGAAAAATCCTGCATCTTGAAAGACTTTCAATTCTTGGTGGAGGTCCAAGGATCTGAAAGTTGTAAGGGAACATAAACGTCGGCTCAGTGAACATTTCCTTTCTTAGCACCTAAAAGGTTTAATGAGGATCTTTCAAGTTTTCTGTCATCAAGGGATTTCTGATTAAGAAGTTTATGCTTCTGGAAGTTTACTGAACTGGCTTGAGCTTAATTCCATTAAGTGTGCTTTCTGCGAAGCATCCTGGCAGCAGTAATTAGAATGTTCTTTCTATGTACCCCAATTAAAGTTTCAGGCCCTGATATCACAGGCATTTGGTTTGGAAATGTAGATCACCCAGTACGTTGTCATTTGAGCTGATGAGAGTGGTGATACTTATGAAGCAAAAGAAGACATATCAAATTTGTAAAATTATTCCTTTAACCAAAAAATATGGCAGTTAATAATTCCTTTTCTTCTCTAGGAGATAGAAAGTAATTAAAGTGTCAAAGGAGCCGTACTTAGTTTCAAATTTCTGGAAGCTTCCTGTTATAACACCTTATTGTTCTATCTTGAGAGCATTAGCTAATAATGGTACAACAGGGAGGGTTATACATTCTTTGAGTTCTTGTCTGTCTGTCTGTCTGCGGGCTTGACTCGCCCTCATTCACTCAAGTATTCAACAAATGTGCATGGCATGCCTGCTCTGTACCAGAATTTTGTGGCAATGCTTAAAGGAACTTAAAGCCAGTTTTATTCTTTTATGATAACTACCTTACTGGAAGGATGGCAGTTTACAAAATGTTCATTTTAACTCCATTAAACTGATGGAGTGATATAAGTGCTTTATTCTATCCATTCCAGCAGAGTAATGTCTGTCTGTCTCTAGCTCTTCAAGAGGCAGTTATAGAAGGGGAAACGGAAAGGGTAGTTTCAGGTATAAATTTGAATTTGTTCCTCATAACAGCTTTGAGAGAACATTTTTTTTCTTTTTTGGTCACCCCACAACATATGGAGTTCCCAGGCCAGGGATCAGATCTGAGCTGCAGTTGCAACCTAAGCTACAGCAGCTGCAACGTCAGATCCTTAACCCACTGTGCCAGACTGAGGATCAAACCTGCGTCCCAGTGTTCCCAAGATGCCATAAATGCCCTTATACCACAATGAGAACTCCATCCCTATTTTATTTATTTTATTTTATTTTTAGGGCTGTGCCCATAGCATATGGAGGTTCCCAGGCCTAAGGGTCGAATCCGAGCTGAATATGCTAGCCTATGCCACAGCCACAGCAATGCCAGATCCAAGTCACATCTGCAACCTACACCACAGCTCATGGCAATACTGGATCTTTAACCTACTGAGTGAGGCCAGGGATCAAACCCACATCCTCATGGATACTCATAGATACGCCGAACAAATGGGAACTCCTATCCCCATTTAAAAAATAAGAAAGTAAGAGACTCAGGTTAATTAAGTGACCCAAGGTCACATGGGTAAGAAGGAGCAATGTGGGCTAGGAATCAGGTCTGTGCGTTCCTTCGTCTTATGCAGTCTCTATTTTGTTCATCTTCTCATGGGAAGGAAGTGTTCAGTTTCCATAAGGAGATGACTACTTTTCTATGTTTCTCTTAAGTCCCTATACCACGGTATAGATTATCACCTCTGTTCATTCACAACTAGCATATTTGGCTCAAAGTCATTGAGCTGATCTAGACAAATAGGTTTGACCTAAAGAATTCAATAAAAATTTTTGCTTGAATGCTAAGTGCTTCCAGAGGTATTTCTTCTTTAATTATAATGTTCAGGAAAATAAATATGAGCTGTTGTTTTAAATTATTGAATTTTTTTAGCTTTCAAATCTTAGATCCAAAATAACAAATTGCAATAAATTTTTTGGCTAAGAATGAAATAATTGTTAGTGAAAGGGATTTTTTTTTTTTTCCTAACAAAGAAAGGCGTACTTTTCCAGAAGGTGGCACTCTAAGAACATCATTTGGGTTTTTGAATTTTAGGAGTACAAGAGTATTTATTACTCCATACTTTTTGAATGCACTGAACATTTAAATTATGACCTGAGTCTCTGTTATGCTTCTTTTTATGTGTATTTTAAATGTTTATTTGAAACATAGAACTTTTAGGAAATATAATAAAATGCCTTTAAAAATTGTGCCTCTTTAAAGGTAAGTGAATCTCATCATATGTTGCATATTTCACAGGAACCTGTTTTACTGAAAAAAATGTTGTTCTTTGATTAAATTGCTGTGTTCTCAAGTTACATTGTTATAACTAAAAACCAAGCAAAAAATTCTTTCCTTTCCAGTCACATTGAAAGTATGTTAACAAAAAGTTATTCCTGCGGTAGAATAAAATTTCTGTATAAAATGATTTACAGCTGATGTTTTGGTTGACCTCTCAGTGAGTACCAAATTCACTTTGGCTAAGTGCCAAAAGTAAGTTTAATGAGTTAATCTTAAAATTCTATTTAATTTTTAACAATATTTCCTTGATGTAATTCCATGTAAATTTTCTAAAATGCCCTATAAATGTGCCAGTATGTTCTCATGAGGCTTAAAAAGTCTGGTGGTTAAAATCTCTAACGTGTTGTAACACCTCTTTCTAATACCTTTAAGTTTATTTAGTAAAGAATGTTTCTAATTTTGTCACTGAGTTTGGTATTATAAGACCTAGACTAGACCTGGATGACATCAATCATTTCAAAGAAAAAAAGTTAAAAGAATTTTATTTTAGTTCTATCTAGATTGTGTTTGAGTATGTATTTCTAAAGATGTTCATAGACCCTATGGTTACTTGCATAGGTATTTAAAGAAATCAATAAACTATTTACTTAAGATATCAGTTCTTAAGATCAGCTTTTGGTTATAATTCTTCTTTTGAATCCCACAGCATAAAAGAAAGCTTTTTAAAATACTTGATTGAGTTTGAACCACTTTAAAGCAAAGAGCTCACAGAGACACTGTTGAGTGATAGAATGCTCAGAAATTCATGCCTTAAAGGTACAAGTCTTAGTCTCTAGCGAGTTCAGGAAGACACCTTGAACTTAAGTCCTTCAGCAAGCAGTGTTATAATGCAGTTCTAAAGGTAGTTCTTTGCAGCGTAAGATCGTTATCTAAAGCTCCTTCCTCCCTGCTCTCAAAACCTTATTTCTGTCTATAGATATAAAACAGAAATTGTGTTGTTTTTTATTATTGATAATAGTAATATTCAAAATAATAATTATACCGATGACATCTTTTTAGAGTATTTTCCCTCAAAGAATAAAATACAAACATAAGTCATACTATTTTGTTTCCTCCCGTACTCCTTGAATAATTCAATTCAAATTCTCGCCTTGTCTCTCTCAGAATTCCCAACTTAGAATGAGAAATTTGTGACTAGCATCACTGAAGATCAAGTCAGCATCACTTTTACATAATTAAAGAGGCTGGTTCCGTTTAGACTGTGCGAGAACACTTTTAAAAAATATTCACTTTAAATTTTGTATAGCTTTTGTTATATTAAATTCATGTGATCTCAAATATAATATGACTATAAAGTTAATATCTAATATTTTTGAGTTGAACATCTTCTCTTATTTTTAGGATAAACATGTTCTAGCAGTTGTAACTGTTGAGAGAATGCTGGAGAGGATGAAAAAATCTAATGAACTTTTGGAACTCATTCTTAAAGGACTGAATGAATATTTGGAAAAGAAACGTCTCTTCTTCCCCAGATTCTTTTTCTTGTCTAACGATGAACTTCTTGAAATACTTTCTGAGACTAAAGATCCCACTAGGTAGGTTATATACACACCTATATAATATATAATGGCTAAGGCTATCTACTTGAATTTAATTTTCAAAATAATGCAGAACTTGAATATGATTATGTTGTTTTTTCAAGACCATTCTAAATATTAACAATAATCAGCTTAAAATAATATTGAAACCATAAGTAATATCGCTGAATATTTTGCAAATGTGATCCATCATGGAGTGGATTTCTTTTTTTTTTTTTAATTGAAGTATAGTTGATTTACAATGTTGTGTTACTTTCGGGTGTACAGCAAAACAATTCAGTTACACATATATATATTCTTTTTCAGATTTTTTTTCCCATTATTACAGGATACTGAGTGCCTGTCCTCTGGATTTCTCATTTTATCGCATGTTGCTATACAGATCTTCCAGAACACATCACTCTTTCTACATCCCGTGCAGAATAAAAGTCTCTGTCTCTTAGTGGCTTGCATTGACTCACAAAGGTGCTCCCACAGAATCTCTCCTATTCATTTCCTGTTGGTTTTCTTCTTGCTGTCTCTGCTACAGCCCTGGCAATTCTCCTATGAAAGGGGCAGCCTCCTTCCTCCATGTACTGTTATCTTTGCCTAAGATCTTCCTTATCCAAATATCTGTAAGACTTCTTTTACCTCCTCTAGATCTTTGCGGAAACCTACTCAAACATCTGCCACTCAAGACAGCCTTTCCTGGCCACTATATTTAAAGTGACCACCCCTTTCAGCACTCTCTTGCCAACTTTCCTGGTTTTCTTTGCCTTATTTTCCTTCGGGATACTTTGAATCATCTGGCTTACTCTATAGTGCACTTATTTGTTTACTGTTTGATTTCCTCTAGCAGAATATAAGCTCCTTGATGGCTAAGATTTTTGACTGATTTTTTTTCTCACAGCTGATTTCTCAGTTCCTTAGAAGAGTGTTTGGTGTATAGCAGACAAAGATATTTGTTAAACAAATTTGTTAATTTTGTCTTGTTCCTTCAAAGTAGGAGACAAGTAATCCAGATAAAAGGATAAATTTAGGTTCAGACTTCCATCTGAGTTCTTATACTCCGCCTCCCCCCCCCCCCCGCCTTTGAAAGATGAATTCAGCTGGTCATTGGTAATGTGTCAAAAATGAGGAATTTAGTCTGTTCCCTCAATAGTACAACAAATAGACTAAAGTTGGGCACCTTCAAACCAGTTGATTTCCTTAAGCCCTAAAACTAGTTCGTAACTTGCAAACAGTCTCTGAAGTTCTCAGTTTAAATGTCTACTTTTGTGCATTTGAAGATTCTTCAGATTAGTGTATTATCTGTTAGGCAAAATTGATTTGATCCTTAGTTAACTTTAACATCTTTCAATTCATTGCATTGGAAACAAAGCCTGATGGATTCCTCTTCTGTAGCTCTTATTAAAATTATAATTTTACAGATATTTTTGTGATTTTTCAGTTAATGATAATCTCCCACTGGAATGTATAGTCCACACAGGCAGGGATTATCTTTTTTTTTTTCCTTAGCACTTCATCTCCAGCATCTAGCAGGGGCCTCACACATAGTGCATGTTTATAAAGTTCAAATGAAGATCGGAACACAAAGAGCACTGATATTTAGGGAAGTGCTTTAATTTTGTTAGCTCTCTTAAACTTTTTTTTTTTTTTTCCTGACAGGGTGCAGCCTCACTTGAAGAAATGTTTTGAAGGAATTGCAAAGGTGGAATTTACGGAAAGTTTAGACATAACTCACATGAAGAGTAGTGAAGGAGAGGTGGTGGAACTCGTAGACACCATTTCAACAGCAAAAGCCCGAGGTCAAGTGGAGAAGTGGTTGGTTGAGTTGGAGAGAGTTATGATTAAATCTGTCCACAAGGTAGCCAGTTGTATTTATTTTTATTTCTAGTACAGATGATAGAATATGAATATATTACTGATAAATGTCCCGTTATTTAGACAGGTCGACGCATGAGTTACCAATTCAGTTGTGATAAACTGACAGCAGAGATGTGGTCTGTGATATTAATTGCATAGTGAGTCACTTGAACAGTGGGATGAAATACTATCCATTCTACAGAAAACTTGAGGTTTTAGTCATGAGTCTGTCTCATTTCCTGTGCTTTCAACATTAGACACGCTTTGGTCTACATGGTCTCTCTGCATAGTCTTTCCTTGAGAGTAAGCCTCTCTCTACAGTTCCACATCAATCTCCTTGACATGTATGTTTCTACAGTGCATCATTTTGTTCTGTGTATGTATAAAATATGTACTGAAATGTCAGAAAATCCTAAAATACTTTTTACACTTAATGGTAACTTCATATTTTCCATAGTTCTTGAAGCATTATTAACTGCATTATTTGTAATTCTTTTTTCTTTTTAAATAAATTTTATTATAGTTGGTTAAAATTTTTATTATACTTGATTTTGTGCCTATATTCTTTTTTTAAAATTATTTATTTATTTTTATTTTCCCACTGTACAGCAAGGGGATCAGGTTATCCTTACATGTATACATTACAATTACATTTTTTCCCCCACCCTTTGTTCTGTTGCAACATGAGTGTCTGGACATAGTTCTCAATGCTATTCAACAGGATCTCCTTGTAAATCTATTCTAAGTTGTGTCTGATAAGCCCAAACTCCCAATCCCTCCCACTCCCTCCCCCTCCCATCAGGCAGCCACAAGTCTCTTCTCCAAGTCCATGATTTTCTTTTCTGAGGAGATGTTCATTTGTGCTGGATATTAGATTCCTAGTTATAAGTGATATCATATGGTATTTGTCTTTGTCTTTCTGGCTCATTTCACTCAGGATGAGATTCTCTACCTCCATCCATGTTGCTGCAAATGGCATTATGTCATTCTTTTTTATGGCTGAGTAGTAGTCCATTGTGTATATAGACCACCTGTTCCGAATCCAATCATCTGTCGATGGACATTTGGGTTGTTTCCATGTCCTGGCTATTGTGAATAGTGCTGCAATGAACATGCAGGTGCACGTGTCTCTTTTAAGTAGAGATTTGTCCGGATAGATGCCCAAGAGTGGGATTGCGGGGTCATATGGAAGTTCTATGGATAGATTTCTAAGGTATCTCCAAACTGTTCTCCATCGTGGCTGTACCAGTTGACATTCCCACCAGCAGTGCAGGAGGGTTTCCTTTTCTCCACACCCCCTCCAGCACTTGTTATTTGTGGACTTATTAATGATGGCCATTCTGACTGGTGTGAGGTGGTATCTCATGGTAGTTTTGATTTGCATTTCTCTTATACCCAGCGATGTTGAGCATTTTTTAATGTGTTTGTTGGCCATCTGTATATCTTCTTTGGAGAAATGTCTATTCAGGTCTTTTGCCCATTTTTCCATTGATTGGTTGGCTTTTTTGCTGTTGGGTTGTATAAGTTGTTTATCATTCTAGAGATAAGCCCTTGCATTTGAAAACTGTTTTCTCCATTCTGAGAGTTGTCTTTTTGTTTCTTTTGGGTTTCCTTTGCTGTGCCAAAGCTTTTCAGTTGGATTGAGGTCCCATGGGTTTATTTTTGCTCTAATTCTATTGCTTGGGAGACTGACCTGAGGAAAATATTCATGATGTGATGTTTGAGAGTGTTTGCCTATGTTTTCTTCTAGGAATTATTTGATGGTGTCCTGTCGTATATTTAAGTCTTTCAGCCATTTGGAGTTTATTGTGTGCATGGTGTGAGGGTGTGTTCTCGTTTCTTGCTT
The DNA here is from genome assembly GCF_016906955.1 of Phacochoerus africanus. Lineage (NCBI taxonomy): Eukaryota > Metazoa > Chordata > Mammalia > Artiodactyla > Suidae > Phacochoerus > Phacochoerus africanus. The sequence goes on along the minus strand of NC_062546.1, from coordinate 165,399,939 downwards.
TGCATAGCAGCTGTCCAGGTTTCCCAGCAATGCTTGCTGAATAGACTTTCTTTTTCCCATTTGATGTTCTTGCCTCTCTTGTCAAAGATGAATTGACCATAGGTGTCAGGGTTTATTTCCGATTCTCTATTCTGTTCCATGGGTCTGTGTGTCTGTTTTGATACCAGTACCACACTGTTTGATGACTGTGGCTTTGTAGTATTTCTTGAAGTCTGGGAGAGTTATGCCTCCTGCTGGTTTTTTGTTTCTCAGGATTGCTTGGGCGATGCTGGTCTTTTGTGGTTCCATATAATGCTTGGATTGTTTGTTCTAGTTCTGTGAAACTGTCCTGGGTACTTTGATAGGGATTGCATTGAAGCTGTAGATTGCTTTGGGTAGTATGGCCATTTTTCCAATATTGATTTTTCCAATCCAGGAGCATGGAATATCTTTCCATTTCTTTCCATCTTCTTTGATTTCTTTGATGAAAGTTTTATAGTTCTCGGCATATAGATCCTTTCCCTCCTTGGTCAGGTGTATTCCGAGGTATTTGATTTGTGAGGTGCAATTTTAAAAGGTATTATATTTTTGTATTCCTTTTCTAATATTTCATTGCTGTATACAGAAATGCAACTGACTTCTGAATGTTAATCTTCTATCCTGCTACTTTGCTGAATTTATGAATCAGTTCAAGTAGTTTTGGGGTTGTCCTTAGGTTTTCTATGTGTAGTATCATGTCATCTGCATACAGTGACAGTTTTCTCTCTTCTCTTCCTATATGGATGCCTTTGATTTCTTTTGTTTGTCTAATTGCTGTGGCTAGGACTTCCAAAACGATGTTGAAGAGCAGTGGTGAGAGTGGGCATCCCTGTCTTGTTCCAGATTTGAGTGAGAAGGCATTCAGTTTTTCCCCATTGAGTATTATATTTGCTGTGGGTTTATCCTAAATGGCTTTGATTATATTCAGGAATGTTCCCTCTATACCCACGTTGGCTAGGGTCTTGATCATGAATGGATGTTGGACTTTGTCAAATGCTTTTCTGCGTCTATTGAGATGATCACTGATTTTGACTTTTTTTTTGTTAATGTGGTGTATGATGCTGATTGATTTGCGTATGTTGAACCATCCTTGTGAACCTGTGAACCCAACCTGGTCATGGTGTATAATTTTTTTGGTATGTTGTTGGATTCGGTGGGGCTAAGATTGTTGAGAATTTTTACATCTATATTCATGAATGATATTGGGCGATAGTTTTCTTTTTTGGTGGTATCTCTGTCTGGTTTTGGAATGAGGGTGATGGTGGCATCATAGAATGTCTTTGGGAGTATTCCTTCTTCTTCAACCTTTTGAAAGAGTTTAAGGAGGATGGGCACCAGTTCCTCTTTATATGTTTGATAGAGTTTGCCTGTGAAGCCATCTGGTCCTGGACTTTTACTTGTAGGGAGTGATTTTATGACCTCTTCAATTTCATTTCTAGTGATGGGTCTGTTCAGTTGGTCTGTTTCTTCTTGATTCAGTTTTGGCAGGCTGTAAGATTCTAGAAAATTGTCCATTTCTTCCAGATTGTCAAACTTGTTGCCATATAGTTTGTTCATAGTCTTCTCTTATGGTTTTTGTATTTCTGCTGTATCCCGTTGTGATTTCTCCTTTTTCATTTATAATTTTGGTTATTTGGGTTCCTTTCTCTCCTCTTTGAGTGAGTCTGGCCAGGGGTTTTGTCAATTTTGTTTACCTTTTTGAAAGAACCAGCTCTTGGTTTTCTTAATTTCTCTATTGTTTTTTGAGTCTCTATTTTATTGATTTCTTCTTTGATCTTTCATTTCCTTCCTTCTGCTGACTTTAGGCCTTTTTGTTCTTCTTTTTCTAATTCATTTAGGTGGAGGGTTAAGTTGTCCATTTGGGATCTTTCTTCTTTTTTGAGAAAGGCCTGTATTGCAATAAATTTCCCTGTGAGCACTGCTTTCGCAGCATCCCATAGATTTTGAGAGGTTGTGTCTTCATTATCATTTGTTTCAAGGTAATTTTTAATTTCCTTCTTGATTTCCTCATTGACCCATTTGTTTTTTAGTAGCATGTTATTTAGTCTCCATGTAGTAGGTTTTTTCTCTTTCCTTTTCCCATGGTTGATTTCTAATTTCATGGCATTGTGGTCAGAGAAGATACTTGAGATAATTTCTATGCTCCTAAATTTATTGAGATTCGCTTTGTGTCCCAATATGTGGTCGATTCTTGAGAATGTTCCATGAGCATTTGAGAAGAATGTGTCTTCTGCTTTTTTTGGATGTAGTGTCCTGAAGATATCAATGAAGTCTAACTTTTCTATTGTTTCTTTTAGGATCTCTGTTGCTTTATTGGTTTTCTGTCTAGAGGATCTGTCCATTGATGTGAGGGGGGTATTAAGGTCTCCTACTATGATTGTATTCTCATCAATATCTCCCTTTATGTCTGTTCATATTTGTTGTATGTATCTGGGTGCTCCTGTATTTGGGGCATATATGTTGACGATAGTAACATCGTCTCCTTGGATGGATCCCTTAATCATTAAGTAGTGTCCTTCTTTGTCTTTCTTTATGTCTTTTGTTTTAAAGTCTATTTTGTCTGGTATGAGCGTTGCGACTCCCGCTTTTCTGTCATGTCTATTGGCGTGAAATATTTTTCCCCACCCTTTCACTTTCAATGTATATGTATCTTTTGTCCTAAGGTGAGTTTCTTGTAGGCAGCATATTGAAGGTTTTTGCCTTTTTATCCACTCAGCCACTCTGTGTCTTTTGATTGGGGCATTGAGTCCATTGACATTTAAGGTGATAATTGATAGATGATTATTTATTGCCATTTGAACCTCGTGTTCCAGTTGATTCTATGGTTCTCCATTCTTCCTTTCTTTCTTTCTTTTTTTTTTTTTTGGTTGGATGTTCTCCTGTTATCTGCTTGAGTGTTTTGTTTTGTTTTGTTTTCATTTTTTGCGAATGCAATATTTGGTTTTGGCTTGTGGTTGCCCTGTTTTTTAAGTATGCTAACCCCTTCCCATAATTGTGTGTTTTAGCCTGATGGTCCTGTAAGTTCAAACACTTCATTACTATGTGAAAATTAAGAAGAGAAACATACAAACAAACAAACAAAAAGGGTCTATTTACTTCCTAACATCCCTTGCCCACATTTTATGATTTTGATGACTCTTTTTTTTTTCCTTTTTAATTTTATTTTGTTTGAAGCATGTTCATGATTGAATCTGTACGCTGGCTTATTTGAGTGACTGCTCTCTGATTGTGGTTTCCTCAGTCCTAGTTCTTCCTCTTCTTTTTTTTTTCTTTTTTTCTTTTTTCTTCCCTTTCCTTCCTTTCTTTTTGGTTTAGAGAAGCCCTTTCAGTATTTCTTTTAGCCTGGGTTTTGTGTTGCTGTATTCTTTAAGTTTTTGTTTGTTGGAAAAAAAATTTATTTCCCCTTCTATTTTAAATGATATTCTTGCTGGATAGAGTATTCTAGGTTGCATATTTTTTCCTTTTAGCACTTTAAATATCTCTTGCCATTCCCTCCTGGCCTGTAGTGTTTCTGTAGAGAAGTCAGCTGATAACCTTATGGGGATTCCCTTGTAGGTAACATTCTGTTTTTCTCTTGCTGCCTTTAGGATCCTCTCTTTATCACTAACTTTTGCCATTTTTATTATGATGTGTCTTGGTGTGGGTCTGTTTGGGTTCAATTTGTTTAGGGCCCTCTGTGCTTCTTGTATCTTGAACCCAGTATCCTTTAGATTTGGGAAGTTTCCAGCGATAATTTCTTCAAATATATTTTCCATCCCCTTATCTTTTTCTACTTCTTCTGGAATACCTATAATCCATAGATTGGCCCACTTTATATTATCCCATAGGTCTCTTAGATTGCTTTCCAGTTTTTTGATTCGGTTTTCTGCCTGTTGACCTGATTGGGTGATTTCCATTATTCTATCTTCCATATCACTGATTCGTTCTTCTGCATTATTCATTCTGGTTTTTACTGCCCTTAGTTCAGTTTGCATCTCTGCAAATGAATGTTCTAGTTTTTCTTGGCTCCTCCTTATATTTTCTAGTTCCTTTCTGAGGGTATCTGCATTACTGTTCATATCTTCTCTTAATTCCTTCAGTATTTTCACTGTTTCCCTTTTGAACTCCAGGTCTGTCAGACTTCCAAGATCTGTTTCATTGTTGACTGTTGTGGGTGAGTTCTCCTGTTGGTTTGGCTGGGGGTGGTTTCTCAGCTTCTTCATCTTGCTTGTTGTTTTCTTTTTCCTGAGGGAGTTGTGCTCTCCGTGACCAGGCAGTGTTTGCCTTGTCACTGCCGTGGAATATTTCCTGAGGGCTGGCATTGTTGGTCAATCTTTTTTGAGGCAGTGTGGCTTTTCTGGAGTGTTGATGGGGCTAACAGGGTCTCTTTGAAGCAAAGGAGGGCTTCCTGAGGGCAGACAGGACTGGGAGGTCCACACCACGATGGTAGGAGATTTCACTTGGTCATGCAGAGCTTGCTCTGGTGTTTTTAGGCTGTGGGGTTCTTGCAGGGGGTTGGCGATGTTGGGCAGCTGTTCCTCAGGAGTGCAGCACCCCCTGAGGGCTGGAGCAGCTATCTGGGCCACTGCAAAGCCAGGAGACTCCTCCCCAGGGCAGCCTGACTCAGAAAGACCGTCCAAGAATTAGGCAGATCTTTTCCCGGCTCGGCCGAGCTTGTTGCAGCTTTTCTGGGCTGCAGGGGGTCCTGCCTGGAGCTGGCAGTCTTATGCAGCTGATCTGTGAGATCTTGGCACCCCCTAGGGGATTGGGCAGCTAGCTGGGCCACTGCCAACCCAAGAGGCTCCTCCACAGGGCAGCCCAACTCAGAAAGACTGTCCAAGAATTAGGCAGATCTTTTCAAGGCCTGGCTAGGCTTGATCTAGCTTTTCTGGGCTGCAGGCCTTTTCTCGGGGGCTGGTGCTGTTTGGTTCTGCTCTGTGGGGGTGTAGCCCCTCCAAAGGGCAGGCAGGCCTGTGCACGGACAGCCCCTGTGGTGGTAGACTTCAGGCAATTGTTGAGGCCAACCCTCCTGGATGGCAGGCAGCCCCAGGTCCAGCGAGTGCGTAGGGGGTGGCGGGGGTGGGGGGAGGAGATGCACTGGGAAGCACAGCTTTCTGCTAGCTAGCAGGCCGGTAAACCTGCTGTGGCATGGGGAGTATTCTATGGGGACCCACCCATTCTTCCTCCCCTCCCCAGCACAGGTGCAGACCAGGCTCTTCTCCCAGGTTCCCTCTGATATGGCTTTCCACTCTCCCGCCCCTAGAGTATTGCTCCCTTCCCCTGCAACAGGTTTGCTTTCTAGTCTCCCAGGCAGTCTCTGCCCCGTCAAACTTGACAGACCGGTTTCTAGACCTCCCAAGCTGTCTCCGCTCCACCCTGCCCCCCAGCCCTTTCCTGGGGACTAACCTCCAGAGCCGAGGTCTCAGTGCCCAGCCCCTACCCAGGCGTCTCAATTTTTGGTGACTATGCCCACAGTTTAGACGGTCCGTTCAGTTCTCGATCTACTTTTCAGAACTCCAACTTATTGCTACACTCTTCTCTGCATCTGGAGATTCCTCTGGTTCGTTTGATCTTTCCCCCGAGTAGGTGACTTTCCAGGGTGCAGGATCCCTTTCTCCTCCGCAGTTCCCTTTCAGGAGCACCCGTCCCACTCGGATTCACCTTCTGTCACTCTCCTCTTTTCTCTTGTTTTACCTAGTAATGTCACGAACTTCTTGCCGTTATTGGAGTTTAGGTTCTTCTGCCAGCGATTGGTTGCTGTTCTGTGTGAGTCATTTATCCTGTAGATGTGGTTTTTTTTGTTGTGTTTGTGGGAGAGGGCGAGTGTGTCCCCCTACTCTTCCGCCATCTTGTCTCCTCCTTGTAATTATTTTTGTTAGTAGAGAACCTCAAGTCATGGAAACAAATAGTGATTAATGGAGCAGTTAGTCTTTTTTTTTTTTTTTTTTACTATAATGTGGACTTTTAAGTTCTTTATCAAGAATAAAAATCATGATTGATCAGGGACACATGAGGGGAAGAATAAGAAGGAAAAATGGCATCAGATCCTAATCAATAACAGTTTTTATTTTTCAGATTCTCTCACACATTACTGAAGAAAATCATTGGAATCTAGGTGTTTAATGTACATAATGTGTCTTAACACTGCTTTCTCTTCTTAAAAATAGTTTTGATATCTATCTACATTATATTTTTTCCTATTGACATAAAATCTTTTGGACAGTTTCCCATTTCTCCCTATTATGGATTAAATGTGAACACCCTTATGCATAAAGGTAGTTTCTTTGATTGTTTATTTGTTTTCTTATGATAACTTCTCATGTGTAGGACCACTGGGCCAAAGGAGATGTGCTTTCATAGGCCTTGATAAGTATTGAAAATGGCGTTCTCATTCATGTAGCTGTTAGTATATAAAAGAATTACGCTTTGACCACTACTTGGCAGCATTCAATTGGGTTATATGGTTTGTTAATTGATGTTTACAGTAATAACTCATTATTTTAGACCTATATGATATGATTTCAACAGTTCCTTTTTTTGAAAGTACTTAGAGAAAATATTTTGGTTATCCTTTCAGAGCACTAAGATGGGATGACAAGAGTGTAGGAAATATCTCCCTCAAATGTTTATGTGTAAGCTTGTGTTGGTGGGAAATTCAAGGAAATGCAATATAAACTACTCAAACAGGAGACATGTGTGTCACTGTGCAGTGCTATATGTATTTGCATACTTGAAAGACATGCCTAAATTAAGTAGATTTTATGTCATTTGTAAATAATTAAAAAATCATGTTCTTGGCCCCTTTGTCCCTTTGTCTTGCTTGATTACCATGAGTTTAATGTAGCTTGCAACCTCCCAAATATACACATATATATGGGATGGATAGTTATAATAATATATTTTACATATGATATTGTAGAACTTTATGCAATCATATTTCTCCTCATTCCACTATATAGAAATTTGTGATTCAGATGCTAATGACTTCCTCTTGCTCTCTCCACAGTGTCCTTCTAAAATACATATTCATTCCATCCTTGGCATTTCTCTACTATACCTTCTATTCTTTCTCCCAGCTCTCAGTTCCTTTTCACCTGCCCTTTCTGTGGCTTATCCTGGCCTTTTACATTTTCTTTATTATGAATAGTCAACACTGACCTTCATCTCTGTTCAGCTCCATAGATATCTAACTAAACTAGAAATCCAGAAATGTTCACCTGTCCTTAAGTATTTCTCAGAAAAATATAATTTAGACAATATTTTCTGAAAGTCAAACATTAAGATGGTTATCCCCTCACAGACGATGTTGCTGTTTTTGGTTGACTATAATAGATTAGAATGTTTCCCACTGATATAAACAGTGGATTTATGAATCCACTGAAAACATGTACACACCTTCTTCCTGCATTACAGCTCTCAGCTCTCTGTGAATGCATATATTCATCATGATCATCATAGCCTTAGGCATCAAACTACAGGATTGAGAGGGAGTGAGGTCTGGAGATATAGGAGAAACTTCAGAGGAATTATGTGGTTTGTTGAGTACACCTGTACATATATGCACAGGGCTGAGTGGGGATCCAAGTTCAAAGAAAATTACTCATAAATAATTTTGATAGATCTTATTTTAGAATTATTTGAACTTACATTTTACAATAAAATTGCTTGTTCTTGTTCAGTTTAAATGTATCTAGGACATCTCTGACTACAACTGGTCAAAGAAATATTTTATGTAATGTGGTTCACAAAAATAGATTGTGCATCAACAAAATAAAATGTTATGTAGTATACTTGTTTTGCTCACAGGTCTATGAATATACTTTAGTCACATGTTTTGAAGCTTCATAATTGGCTAAAATGTAAGAAGTTGAGCAGTGCAAGTTAATTCATTTAAGATTTTAGCTCTTCCTTGTTTAGCTTGTCCAACTAAAGTGTGACAATGCTTACCTTTAGCATTTTCTTTTGCACTTAGGTTATCAGAGATGCAATTTTTGCCTATACACAATGTGAACGAATTAATTGGGTAAGGGATTGGCCTGGACAGACAGTTCTCTGTGTGTCCCAAATCTTTTGGACTTTAGAAGTACAAACAGCAATTTCAAAAGGACAGGAGGTAAGCTTTTTATTATGCCCAGGTTTTTTTTAGCATTTTTTCAATAGCAATTATAGCCAAAATACAATTAATCTAAAATGTAAAGGCAATACCCTCAAAAAGTCAAGGATAGCTGAGCCTCAGTCTTATTATTACATACATTTTTGTGCCTTTAAAATAGAGTGATAATAGAACAAGGAAACTTCCTAAACTCAGAAAAATTAGGAAAAAATACATAATATAATTCTCATTTATGCCTTTAGTAAAACTACTTTATGAAGACAAGGGATATTAATTGACTTATTTTGGCTATTTTTACTTTAATGTATTAATTTTTAATAAACAATATTTTGAATGATGCTTAAGTTTAAATATTCTAATATATTAGCTATGTAAATTTAATAGTATTAATTAGATTGCTGTTATTAATTAAAAACAGAAACTACCTTCAAGGAAACTTTCTGATCCTTGAGGTAGGGTTTCAAGCAGATCAACTTTCAGTTGACTGATGGAACAGTCGGAATTCAGCAATTGCCGATCTTATTTAAAACCATGAGTTTTTAATGTATTTTTGACATGGAGTTTTGTATTATTATTCTTAAGATATTGTTGAACCCTGGTGAGTATTGGGTTTGAGAGAGACTTGCATTTTCTATAAGCAGGCAGAGCTCAAAGAGGAAGGAGCTGAGTGATAACATGCTTAGTTCACTATGACTTACCCGCCAGTTACTTCTTTCTCCTGTGGGGAAAGCATAAGAGCATAGGGGCAGGAAGTCAGGGATTTTTAGGAAAAAAATCTGTCTTTATGGAAACCATAACAAGGGGAACGAGGGTTCCCCTTATAGCAATAAGTCCTTGGGCTACTACAGGGCTTTGGCGTTCTTTCCCCATGTGCATTTTTTCTTATTTCCTCAGTAAGTCCAGAAAACTCATTTTGGCTTTTCATTTTTAAACTACTACACATCCAACCTACCACACAAAGGGGTTCCTCCATCACCAGCAAGGGTTACTGAGGGGACATGTAGCCTCCTGGAGCTCTCTCCACGGATGCCGGGCCCCCAAAACACCATGACAGTTTTTTCATTCATCACTGTGGGAAATGGAACAAAGCAGCAAATGTGAGCAATGTAGGCGTCTTGCAAATTTCTTCAGTTTAGAGGTGGTGGTTATCAAACCTCCACCTGTCTTGCAAAACCATATTTTGCTCTGGAACAGGTAAGAGTTGAAGTAGAACATTAAAGAGTAATCCGTAGCCCTTTCATGCTTCCACCTATCTGCCATGCATAATTTGAATCTCAAGGGACATGCAGTTTAGATCACTCCATTTCAGTGTGTCCTCTGCTTAAAGCTATCTGCCTACAATTCTTACCATATTGTATATAGATACAAATAGTTGTGTGTTGTGTTGGTCTTTTTTTTTTTTAACTGAGATGAGGTTATTTATTTTCTCATTTATTAGTCTGTTCCATCCATTTTTCCCCCACTCGTGTAATATAGTGCATGCATGGAACCATTCACAGAGAAAGCCAAAATGAGAACCCATGCTTTGAGTGACTGATACTCCAGGGAAACTCAGCTTCATAGACACAGGTCCTCTGAGCTATAGTTTAGTGAGGCTTAGCGAATCACTCCTTTGTTTTTGCTACCTGCTGGATTGCTCTCTTCTTCTATGGTGTTTTACGGTGCTTTATTTACATAGCTAAATTTCATGGAATGAAATGAAGCTTTGCATGTGTCCTTAAAAGTTTTTCCTCTGCTTGTGCTTACTCTTCTTCATCACCTCTTTATTACTACCCTCCATCTGCTGCCTGTGGACCTCGTTCACATTTCACATGAAATGGCCTGTTCACATCTCATGCATGTTCAGGCCATTCAAGTTCTGTGGCAGCATCAGGAGGGGCTGACCCATATTTTAGTATTCTAAAGCATTGATGATTTGAGGATATTTAATATGTGGGTTTTTCGTGGGATGATGGCATAGCTTTTAGTATTCTATGTGCTGATAACTTTTTCCTTAATTAATGTGTAGTTTGCATTTGAAGCTGATGACTTAAGTTGAATAGCTAGAGAGTCTTGGTAGCCTTATAGAAGATAGACATTTTTATATTCTGCAAATACACCATATATGTAGAGCTTAATGTTATAATAGCACTCCTACTACCAGGAGACCTAGTCACCCCAGGATCTGCTTCTATTTATTTACTCAAAGAATATTGACTTTGGAATTGGTCAGTATGAGGTATTATAGGAGGTAAAAATGAGTGAATCACCACTTTCCTGGAGCTTTGGTTATTGCAAATATTGATCTGATTTTGAATCAGTTTATCATTATATATGTAGAGGAAGCCAGCTGTGATAAAAATGTTTGATTCCAGATGGGGTTTATTTTAGCCAACTATATGATAAAATAGTAGTTAACTTTAGATTCATTAGTTCACTAATTAGTGAATTATTAGTGAATTAGTTCATTAGTTCACTAATTAGTGAATTCATTAGTTCACTGTACATACAAACTGTTCACAGTTTATGTGCAGTTTACAAGGAATAAAATGTAGCAAAAATAATTCAACATCATAATTTTCTCAATTTAGCCGATCTGACTTCTCATTGATTCATATAATATAGTTCCTAAAGAACTTAGCATATCACAGCTTGAGGTGAAATTTTAGTTCTAAAATTGCTTTTATAGTATAGCAGAATACATTCTGCTAATGTAAATAGCAGTGAATGCTTATAGATGTATAATTTATACTGATGGGTGTAAACATTATATTTTTAATCTTATACCTTGTGTTGAGCTATAGAGTATAAGAAATGTTAAGGCTTGCAAAGATTTTGACTTTTACGGATGAGGAAACTAAGATGCACCAACTGGCACAGCTTGTGTTACTTGGAGGAAAACTATTTTTACTAATTTATATACTCAGTATAGTTAAATTCACTAATTGGCTCCAAGAATTTAAACAGTTAGGGTTGCTTAAACATAGATGGGACAGAAGTTTTTTTTCCTACCACTTATGAAGCAACTGAATAGCAATTAAAATGAAAATGATATATATGGGAGTTCTCACTGTGGCACAGTGAGTTAATAATCTGACTGCAGCAGCTCAGTTTGCTTCAAGGTGTGGGTTCAATCCCTGGCCCAGGAACTTCCATGCACTGTGGAAGTGGCTATTAGGAAAAAGGAAGGAAGGAATGTAGGGAGGAAGGAGGGAAGGATATAAATGGAATAGTATACAAGCACCAAGCTTCTGAAAAACTGACTTCGTTAAAAAAAAAAAAGTATAAAATACTTCAAGGAATAATAAAAGTTTCACTTAAAGAAACATAACTCCAATTCTGCCTTTTAAGCTTTTCACATTCTTGGAAATCCTCACTTTTAGTTCCATTGCTACCACTTATCTGGTCCTAAAGGAGTGAAATAAACTCATGGGTACACAATGTTTATTAAATATTAGTAAAGTGTTCAGCCTGCTAGAACACATTGACACTTCCCTTAAGCAGAGCAGTTTTCATTGATTTTCATTTGATTTTCTTAAACCCTCTTCTCTTTTTAAAATATTAACCAGATTTACCCACCAGAAAAGAGACCTTCCTCTTCCCCATCCAGAGCAAGCCTGGTCCTTAGAGGTGGCTTTAGTTCACCATAAACTAAAATGTTAGGTGTTTTGTTGATTAGGATTTTTACATTTCAAGTGGCACAAATCCTACTCAGAAGGTCACACAAGAATGCTAGAAGGACTCATGGACTCCAAGGTGGAGCATTTGGAATCAGAATCTTGGGGGTTCATCACTTTAGCAGTTTCTCTTATTTTCTCTACTGGTCTCTGACAGGCTTTATTCTGCAGTGAGGAATGATGGCTTTTAGTCACTTCAGATTGGCTGCTCAAAGTCTACAAAGACTAGTGAAAAGTACTTCTATTCCTGTCTGTATAGCAGTCTCTGAAAAGAACTGTAATGGGCTCTGCTTGGGTCACACATGCCCTCCTTCATGTTGCCTTGGAGATAGGGCAGTATGACTGACAACTCACCACAACCACAGAGCATACAGGGAGGCACAAACCATTTATGTCCACGATACCTGGCCTGCTTGAGTTTGTTCACTGATACCTTCGTAGTAACAAAAATTGATTTTTTTACAGTTCTGTCATTTGGAAAATTATGATTAAAAATGTAGAAAATACCCTGTCTACATGCTAGGTCAAATTTTTTTAAATTTATTTTTATGTTTTTAATTTTTATAGAATGATTTTTATTTTTATTTTCCATTATAGCTGGTTTACAGTGTTCTGTCAATTTTCTACTGTATAGCAAGGTAACCCAGTTACACATACATGTATACATTCTTTTTTCTCACATTATCATGCTCCATCATAAGTGACCAGACATAGCTCCCAGCGCTATACAGCAGGATCCCATTGCTAATCCATGCCAAAGGCAATAGGCTGCATCTATTAACTCCAAGCTCCCAAGTCTATTCTCCAAGTCCATGGTTTTCCTTTCTGTGGGAAGGTTCATTTGTGCCTTATATTAGATTCCAGATATAAGTGAAATCATATGGTATTTGTCTTTCTCTTTCTGACTTTCTTTCACTTAGTATGAGAGTCTGTAGTTCCATCCATGTTGCTACAAATGGCATTATTATGTTTTTTTATGGCTGAGTAATATTCCATTTGTATATATACCACATCTTCCCAATCCAATCATCTGTCAATGGACATTTGGGTTTTTTCCATATCTTGGCTATTGTGAATAGTACTGCAAAGAACATGTGGGTGCATGTGTCCTTTTTAAGGAAAGTTTTGTCTGGGTATATGCACAAGAGTGGGATTGCTGGGTCATATGGTAGTTCTATGTATAGTTTTCTAAGATGCCTCCATACTGTTTTCCATAGTGGTTGTACCAGTTTACATTCCCACCAACATTGTAGGAGGGTTCCCTTTTCTCCACACCCCCTCCAGCATTTGTTATTTGTGAACTTATTAATGATGGCCATTCTGACTGGTGTGAGGTGGTATTTCGTGGTAGTTTTGATTGGCATTTCTCTAATAATCAGTGATGTTGAGAATTTTTTCATGTGCTTGTTGGCCATCTGTACATCTCCCTTGGAGAAATGTCTATTCAGGTCTTTTGCCCATTTTTCCATTGGGTTGTTGGTTTTTTTGCTGTTGAGTTGTATAAGTTGTTTGTATATTTTAGAGATGAAGCCCTTGTCAGTTGCATCATTTGAAACTATTTTCTCCCATTCTATAAGTTGTCTTTTTGTTTTCTTTTTGGTTTCCTTTGTTGTGCAAAAGCTTGTCAGTTTAATTAGGCCCCATTGGTTTATTTTTGCTTTTATTTCTGTTTCTTTGGGAGACTTACCTGAGGAAACATTTGTAAGTTTGATGTCCAAGAATGTTTTGCCTGTGTTCTCTTCCAGGAATTTGATGGTGTCTTGTCTTATATTTAAGTCTTTAAGCCATTTTGAGTTTATTTTTGTGCATGGTGTGAGGGTGTGTTCTAGTTTCACTGATTTGCATGCAACTGTCCAGGTTTTGCAGCAATGCTTGCTGAAAAGACTGTCTTTTTCCCATTTTATGTTCTTGCCTCCTTTCTCAAAGTAGGTAAAAAATCTTTTGTTCCAAAGGATTCTGATCACTTTGAGTAATTATATCTTATTTTCTTTCAGGCTCTTGAAGAATACTTGGATAAATGCAACAAACAAATTGATGATATTGTCACTTTGGTTCGTGGCAAATTGTCCAAGCAGAATCGTGTTACTCTGGGAGCCCTTGTGGTGCTGGATGTCCATGCTAGAGATGTCCTCACAGCACTTGTTAAAAAGAAAGTTAGTGATGACTCTGACTTTGAATGGTTAAGTCAGCTTAGGTACTACTGGCAAGTAAGTAATAGCACTGAATGTTTTTACACAGCAATTTTAGCTCATAGCTATTTAATTTGTGCTTGCTAATTCACATGGGAAAAGGTATCAGTAATGTAGGACTTTTTGCTGATGACTAACTATATACCTAACAAAGCACTCTCTAAATTGAAGATTAAGGCAGCCAAAAACTATATATCATGTGTATGAAAACTATACAAATATATAGTTTCATATAAATATATATAGATGCACACAAACTGAGTAGTTATTTTAAAAATTACTCATTGTAAATTAGTCATTATGCTTGCTGAATTTGCAGAATGTTGAAACTAATCAGTTTAAAATGATGTTTTTAGGTTCCTGATACATCTAAAGGATGTCCGAGTCAGACTGTTTTAGTCTGATTTAGTCATTAAACTTTCCTCTTATTGATCAATTGGAGGAACCAGAAACATGGTCTGGAAGGAAGGTTCTTATCAGGGGATCTGGGTGGTTGGCGATGGCAGTCTCCATCAGGAAGGCAGGAGGAGCAGGAACAGTACGGTGAACACAGTTGGGCCTCTTGAGGGTGTTAGAGAGAGAGCTGATAATGGAGATACAGTATTGAAAGTTCTCATCATAATCACTTTTGTGAAAGGCTTTGGGAGAGACATGGTGCTGGGAGAGGAGTTACAAGAACCAGAACCCTGGAAAATAACATGAGGTCGTGTGTACAGTGGTTAGGAGCTCAGACTGTGGAATCATTGTTTCAAATGCTACATTCTCCCCTCACCAGTTGTTTGGCTTAAGCAAGTTACTTATCTCTTAAGGGACCAGCTTCCTTATCTGTAAAATGGTGATAATGATGACACGCCCTCTATAGTGGAAACAATTGAACAAATGTTGAAAATAGAGCAGAATAATGAACTATCAAAAAGAGAAAATAAGGAAACAATCCTATCTACAGTTGCTCAAAAAGAATAAAATACTTAGGAATAAATGTAACCAAGGAGGTGAAAGACCTGTAAACTGAAAACTGTAAGATCCTGATGAAAGCAGTTAAAGAAGACACAAATAAATGAAGTATCTGTGTTCATGGATTGAAAGAATTAATGTTGTTGAAATGTCCATACTACCCAAAGCAATCTACAGGTTTAATGCAATTCCTATTAAAATTCCAATGGTATTTTTCACAAAAATAGAACAGTATTAATATTTTTATGGAACGAGAAAAGACCCCAAATAACCAAAGCAATCTTGAGAGAGAAAAACAAACCTGGAAGAATCACACACCCTGATTTTATTTTTATTTTATTTTTTGTCTTTTTAGAGCTGCACCCGTGGCATATAGAGGTAGCCAGGGTAGGGGTCAAATTGGAGCTGTAGCCACCAGCCTACACCACAGCCATAGCAACACAGGATCCAGGCTGTCTCTGCAAACTACACCACAGCTTATGGCAATGCTGGATCCTTAACCCACTGATAGAGGCTAGGAATCAAACTGTCTTCGTGGATACTTCATCAGATTTGTTTCTGCTGAGCCATGACAAGAACTCCCTGATTTTAAATTATATTAAAAAGCTAAACTAATCAAACTAGTATAGTATTGGCATAAAGACATACACATAGATCATTGGAACGTAATGGAGAGTCCAGAAATAAACCTACACACATATGGTCAATTATGTCAAAAGAGTCTTTTTAATAAATGGTTTTGCTAAAACTGGACAGCCACATGCAAAAGAGTGAAATTGGCCCACTATCTTACATCCTACCCCAAAATTAACTCACAATGGATTAAAAAATTGAGTGTAAAACCTGAAACCATAAAACCTCTGGAAAAAAGATAAGTGGTAATAATCTTGACATTTGAACTAGTGACTTTTTGGATTTTACACCAAAAGCAAAGACAACAAAAGCAAAAATAAATAAGTAGGACTACATCAAACCAAAGAACTTTTGCACATCGATGGAAACCATCAACAAAATGAGAAGGCAACCTACCGAATAGGGGAAGATATTTGCAAATTAAATATCTGGTAAGAGGTTTGTATCCAAAATATATAAAGAACACACATACAATTCAATAGCAAAAAAAAAAAATCCAATTAAAAAATGGGCAGAGTACTTGAATAGACAATTTTCTGAAGAGAATATATAGATGGCCAGCAGGCACATGAAAAGATGTTCAACATCACTAATCATCAGGGAAATGCAAATCAAGACCGCAATAGGATATTACCTCACACTTGTTAGAATGGCTGTTATCAAAAGACAAGAGGTAACAAATGTTGGCAAGGATGTGGAAAAAAAGGAACCCTTCTGCACTTTTGATAGGAATGTAAATTGGTGCAGCCACTATGGAAAATGGCATAGAGGAGCCTCAAAAAAAAAAAAATTAGAAGATAGAACATTATATGACCCAGCAGTTCCTCTTCTGGGTACTTATCTGAAGAAAACAAAAACACTAACTCAAAAATATATATGTACCCTCATGTTTATCGCATTACTTTTTACAATAGTCAATATGTAGAAACAAACTAAGTATCCTTTGATGAATGGATAGATAAAGATGTGGTGTATTACATATATTACTTATCCATAAAAAATGAAATCTTGACATTTGCAACATGGATGAACCTTGAGGATGTTATGCTAAGTGAAATAAGTCAGAAAGACAAATATCATGTGATCTCATTTATGTGTGGAATGTGAAAAACAAAACAGGTGTTCCCATTATGGCTCAGTGAGTTAAGGACCTGATGTTTTCTCTGTGAGGTTGCAGGTTCTGTCCTTGTCCTCACTCAGTGGGTTAAGGATCTGGCATTGCTGTAAGCTGTGGTGTAGGTGGCAGATGCAGCTCAGGTTTGGTGTTGCTGTGGCTATGGCATAGGCCCAAACTGTGGCTCTGATTCGACCCCTGGCCCAGAAACCTCCATATGCTGCAGGCGTGGCCATGAATAGAAAATAAATAAAATATAAATAAATAAAAAACAGAACAAAACCAAAAAACACTACAACAACAAAAAAAAGCTTATAGATACAAAGAAGAGATTCAGGGTTGCCAGAGGCTAGGGGTAGGGGTGAGGGTGGTGGAGTGAGAGAAACAGGTGAAAGGAGTCAAAAAGTACAAAATTCTGTTATAAAAAATCATTCATAAAGATGTAATATGCAGCATGGTGATGATGGTTAATAATACTGTATTGCGTATTTGAAAGTTACTAAGAGTAGATCTTAAAAATTCTCATCTAAGAGAAAAATTCTGTATGTATGGTGGTGGATGTTGACCTATTGTGATCATTTTGCAATAAATACAAATGTGGGATCATTATGTTATATCCCTGAAACTAACATAATGTATGTCAATTACACATTAATAAAATAATGTTAGCAAGTTAAAAAAACAAAATATGAGACAGATAAAGAACAAATACGTTTTCCAAAGATGGTTTCTGGGAAAAATTGAAGCCAGAGACTTTAATTATTATCAAAAGAAAGTAGATATTGAATTCTTCTATCAAATTAAATGATTTCTGAAAAGTGAATTTTAAAGATGTTGTTTAGAACATGGCTAATGGTTATTAAGGAGATTGAGATTTTGTATAATTTGCATTTTTATTATTTAAGCTAACTCCGTTTTATCTGATTTATACTAGGAAAATCATTTGGAAACAAAGATGATCAATGCTGGTTTACGATATGGATATGAATATTTGGGTAATTCCCCTAGGCTGGTTATTACACCACTCACTGACAGATGTTACAGGTAAACTCAATAACTTAAGGATCTATTGGAAATAACTTTCACCCATTCCTAGATTGCTATTTTTTTTTAAGTACCCAATTATCTTCCATCTGGTAAATGGATCTTCTGTTATCTTTTTCTAGACCCTTAATTCTTTTCTCAACTTGATCTTCAATTCCTTTTTGTCTACTGGCTTCTTCCTCTCAGCTCTATAGCTTAAGTATTATTAGGCATTGCTGATTTGGGGGGTTTTGTTTGTTTGTTTACTTGTTTTACATTGTTCATTTCTCCGTCCTCTTTGAACCTTTCTGACTCTTCCTGTTGGATCATTTGAGACATCCTGTTTCTTCCCCTAAAACGTGGATTTTCTAGGATTTTTTTTTCATGTAGTGTTTTGTCTCATGCTTCATGGTTTCCTGAATATTCTTATCCTCTCTCAGGCTTTAACAGCCTACATCCCAAAGATCCCCAAACCTATACCTCCAGCCTAAGTCTCTCCCATAAGATTTCACCACACACATGCCTGCTGGATATCTCCATTAGATATCTCATGTACATTGGGTTTGGTTATTTTTTGGAATAATAAAAGGGCTTTAATTATTTCAAACTTAATTTTCCATCTCCTATATTCCAAATTATTGTCAAATACTAAATTAAACTTTTTTTCATTTTCTTCCCATTGTAACTAGTTTATTAACTAAACCAATCTTAGGATGCAAGCAGAAAGCAATTTTAGTCTTTCTTATCATCATTCTTTTTTTTTTTTTGTCTTTTTGCCATTTCTTGGGCCGCTCCCATGGCATATGGAGATTCCCAGGCTAGGGGTTGAATCAGAGCTGCAGCTGCCAGCCTACGCCAGAGCCACAGCAACACAGGATCTGAGCCGCATCTGCAACCTACACCACAGCTCACGGCAACGCCGGAACCCCAACCCACTGAGCAAGGCTAGGGATAGAACCCACAACCTCATGGTTCCTTGTCAGATTCGTTAACCACTGAGCCACAACAGGAACTCTCATCATTCTTTTAAACTTGCTCTATCAAATATTTTTCCCTATTTCTGGGTGAAATCTAAGGTAGATTCCTGGTTACTTTAAGGTATAAATGGATATCATTATTCTTACCAGATATTTAAAGTCCACTTAGATCTAAAATCAAAGTTGGTGTCTTTCATCCAATTTAAAATAGCCCTCCTTCACCACCCTCCAGCTTTAACCTAACTTAAGCTTTTGGCCTGTATTTGGGAAAGTAAATGTGGTCAATCTTTTGCCATTGTTATCTCTGTCCTTTAAATCCATTCCTCAATAGCTTATCTTTTGTCTCCTCCAGTGTTGGGTGTTGATGGAGGAGGAGGGCTCAGGTCTGACCTTTTCGATTGTGAATGGCTATTATTTGTTTAGATGTTAGTTGGATTAGTCATTGTTGAATGGAGATTATATGGTTATTAATTAGTCCTTTGGATGTTAAAAATAGTAAACTAGGGAACATAATAATTAAAATGACAATAGGTAGTCCTATTATCGTAGGAGAGGTAGGTTTGTGGGTGACAAGCATCTTGGCTGTTCACTGCCCCCAGTGATCCCACAAGTCTGGATGCCCAAGATCTCCCAGGGAATGTTTATGTGCTTCTTTGGAAGCTTCTTATCACTGGATCCTCCCACCTGCGGAAAATGCCTCCTCTGGCCGGCTGCTGGTGACTTTTGCTTCGGCTTCTGTCTGAGGTCCACCACACACAGATCCTCTTCCTGGGGTCTTCTCTGATTCTAGACCAGCCTTTTGCACAGGGTCCCATTCAGCATGACTCAACTCCAGCTCCCTTTCAGTGGGATCTAGGTCAGGCCAGATGATACCCACACATTTGTTTCACCTTCAGTAAGAGTATGTCTCTCTTATTGTGCCTGTTTTTTTCCTACTCTGCCACCAGGAGAAGCTGCAGGCATTCTCTTGACTTTAAATATTTTAAGTTGTAAAGCAGCTACGAGTTCCTGTATTCCACAAACTCCAGAGACCAGTGTGCCAAGTTTTCTGAGACATTTTCTAAAGCCCCTCAGTTAGCTTGGCAGAGGGACAACTGCTGCGCTCTCTTCCTCCACTGGGGAGAAGAAATATACCACCCACCGACAGCAGCTCTTCCCAAAGAAATCCTCCTCCCTGGCCTCTCATTTACAGTCTTCCTAGCTGATTTCTCTATGCCCTGACTCTAAGTGACCAGTTTCACTTTCTAAAAGATGATCTGGCATACATTGCACTCAGCTTGGGATCATAGTCAAAATTCTAATACAGAATGCTCCTTATTTATATACTGTTACATATTGTTTACAACCAATATTTTTGAAGGTTTACCAAAAATTTTATCATTGTCTTTACTCAGCATTGCTTCTTCCTTTGTCTTATTACTGGATTAATTTTCCTCTTTACTAGGCAGTAGCCTTTAGTGATTGTTCAGGTGAAGCTCTGCAAGTAGTGAGCTCTATCAGTATTTGTCTAAAAATGCCTTTTTTTCTTTTCTTCCTTTCTTTTTGATATTTACTTGATTATTAAATGATAGGTTAACATAGGTATAAAACTAGATGAACTGTAATTTTCCCTTAGCTCACCAAATATATTATCTCCTGGCATTCATTGCTTCTGCTATGTTGTCTATTTTTCTAATTTTTATTCCTTTATAAGTAATTTTCTCGATTATATTTTTTAAGACTTTCTTTTTATTGTCGATGTTCACTGGATATTATTAGAAGTGGATGAGTTTTTGTTTATCCTTCTTGAAACTTTTTCAATTAATATCTTTCTTCAGTTTTAGCAAATTCTCAGCCATTTTTAAAATAATTTTTATTTTTCCCATTATAGTTGGTTTACAGCAATCTCTCAATTTTCTATGGAACAGCAAAGTGACCCAGTCTCTCACACACACACACACACACACACACACACACACACACACACCACCCACCACAGGAATGTATTTATCACATTATCCTCCATCATGCGCCATCACAAGTGACTGGATATAGTTCCCTGTGAAATATAGCAGGATCTCATTGCTTATGCATTCCAGATATAATAGTTTGCTTCTATTGACCCCAGATTTGTCATCTATCCCACTCCCTTCCCTTCCCCCTCCCCCTTGGCAAGCACAAGTCTGTGGTCCAAATTCATGAGTTTCTTTTCTGTGGAAAAGTTCATTTGTGCCATATATTAGATTCCAGATATAAGTGATATCATATGGCATTTGTTTTTCCTCTTTCTTTCTTCACTCAGTATGAGAGTCTCTAGTTCCATCATGTTCCTGCAAATGGCATTATTTTGTTCTGTTTTATGGCTGAGTAGTATTCCATTGTGGATATATATACCACATCTTCTCAATCCATTCATCTGTCAATGGACATTTGGGTTGTTTCCATGTCTTGGCTATTGTGAATAGTGCTGCAGTGAACATGAAGGGTGCATGTCTTTTCAAGGAAAGTTTTTTTGGACATATGCCCAAGAGTGGGGTTGCTGGGTCATATGTTAATTCTATATTTAGTTTTCTGAGGAACCTCCATACTGTTTTCCACGGTGGTTATACCAATTTACAGTCCCACCAACAGTGTAGGAGAGTTCCCTTTTCTCCACACCCTCTGCAGAATTTGTTATATGTGGACCTATTAATGGGGGCCATTCTGACTGATGTGAGATGGTACCTCGTAGTAGTTTTAATTTCCATTTCTCTAATCAGTGATGTTGAGCATTTTTTCATGTACCTATAGGCCATCTGTAGCCATTGTTTTTTAAAATTTTGGCTTTTCTCCATTCTCTTCCTTCTTTCTTCTATGTCTCTTAACTTCTCTTATTATTGATTTTTTTTCCCTGTGTGACTTCCTCATATTTATCTTCTAGTGCATATTTCTATATTTTTATGTTTACTCTGATTTTTATTCCATTCACTGAATTTTCAAAAGTTTAATGATTTTCATTGCTAGATTTCAGGTTGTCTCTTTTATGAAACTGGCTTCTTTTCCCACAATTTTCTGATGTCTGTTGCTTTTTATTTAAAATATTATTAAACAACCATGAGGATACCAAAGAAAGGCAAAGTGCCCTGTATGCAATAACCCTCCCAGACATTGTCCAACTGCCTTTGTCACTGCAAGTCTAACTCTTAGCTTTAATCTGTCCAGTTTTAGCTGAGAGCTCATTTTAGGAGGGGTTGTTTCCCCATGTAGTCTTTCATTTTCTTGGCTGTGGAGGTGTAAACATGAAGCAGTTTTATATTCACCTCTGTGAAAGGCTCTAGGATTTTCTCTGGCCCAGAACAAAATTTTAATGTCAGTTTCTCAGTTTGTGTTCATGTGCCCATTGGCAATGAAAATTTGATCCCACCCTCCATGAATGATGTAGGCTTCCCTTTGGACACCCATGAAGGGTAAGCTTCCTGTTTCTTCCATAGCGGACTGTGTCTCTTGAATAGGTTGGTGGGGGTAATTTTAGTTTCCATTTATAGACGAGGCAGCCTTTGAAGACTTTAAATAGTGAATCTATTCCAGCTCCTCACCTTGCTCAGTTCTGAACATTTATTTTTCATTTCTATGTGGGTGTAAATACATGTGTTTATATGCAGATTTCAAAGCAGTGTGAACCTCTACTACTTTAGCACTGAATTACTTTTCCACCTGTGCAACCCTTCTTCACTGATGATTTCCTTTTCATTCTTTCAAAAATGGCTACATATTTCAAAACTTACTATTTTCCTTTTATGTAGCATTTCCATATGCTTGCAGTAGGGGGATTGGGTGGTTCAGGATTGGCTGAATTCTACATATTGACCAGAACTCAGCACTGAAAAGTGAATTTGTTCTAATTTTGTCATATATACAGATATCCAGAAGGAAAATATAATGACAAAGTAATGCACAAAGAATTCAGAGGTTAGTAGGAAGGAAGGAATTATTGAAGAGGAAGTGGAAAAATTTAGCTAACGTTTAATTTTTTCCTCTTTTCAGAATGTATATAAAAATCACATTATTCAACAAAGATTGTTTATTTCAGAACCTTATTTGGAGCCCTTCATCTGCACCTTGGAGGAGCACCTGAGGGGCCAGCTGGCACTGGAAAGACTGAAACTACCAAAGATTTAGCCAAAGCTGTAGCCAAACAATGTGTTGTTTTCAACTGCTCTGATGGGTTGGATTATCTGGCTTTAGGAAAATTCTTTAAGGTTTGAATTGGCTTCTCATTTACAGTATGATAACTTTTTATTTATTTATTTATTTGTCTTTGTCCTTTTAGGGCTCACCCACAGCATATGGAGGTTCCCAGGCTAGGAGTCTAATCAGAGCTACAGCTGCCAGCCTACGGCAGGGCCACAGCAATGCCAGATCCAGGCCTCATCTGTGACCTACACCACAGGTCATGGCAATGCCAGATCCTTAACCCACTGAGTGAGGCCAGGGATCGAACCCGCAACCTCGGGGTTCCTAGTCAGATTTGTTTCTGCTGCACCATGAGGGGAATTCCAATAGGATAACTTCTCTGAGAGGGAGGTCCTTTATGATAAACATAATTTGATGCAAGTAAAAAAATTATTGTTTTAAAATTAAACTATTACCTCAATAATGCCCAAGAGAAGTAGGGTGATATCAAAAGCTTATTCGAGAAGCAGCTCTACCTCCCTCTCCAGTTCTTGCTATACCAGGTCAGTTTCACAGATAGAAATGAATGAGTGGTTTCCCTTTAATACACAGGATGCTAAAAGTTTGGGAACCTCTGCATCATGTAAAGATTGTGGTATCTCAAGCCTTCTTTAACCTGTAGATCTTATTATTAACAAGTTGTAGTTCAATAATTTACTCTTATAGCCACACTCTAGTTAATCTTGATGATGAACTTGAAATCCTTCTGTTCTCTGTGATTTCTAATCCTTTTATGTCATTTTTAGAGTTCTAACTCATCATGAAAATATACTCTAAATAATGAAATATACTATTCTTTGATGTGCATGAAGTTCATGTTTGATCCATTGTGTTTCAGTAGATTTTAACTGTACACAAATCCCAGGTCAGCCACTATTAGATGTACTAATTACTTAACATTTTATGTGATATAGCCTTAGTTTCCTTGCATAAAAAACATATACAAAGTGCCATGCAACAAGCCTGACATATACTAGGTACTCAGTGAAACACACATACGTATACAATCTATAGAATGTACATTCAATAAGGCCAAATTTCAACTTGATTTTGCGGTTTTTCCTTATGACCAAATGGCACATATTTATTAGGTATCTGTGAGTTTGGGCCTCAGACTGTGTCAGTGGGTCATTAACGTGTTCAAGCAACAGAAATCATCTTATTTAAAGGATTGTTACAATCCATTTTATGAGGTCCATATGGAAAAAGCATATAAATAAAGCACTTAAATAAAAAGTAAGAAAGGCTTGAAAATTATAGATATGCATCTAAATGCCAATAGATATACAGAAAGTAAAAAAAAGTCAATTGGAAAAATTTCCAATTGATCAAACTCTTTGTTCATGTAGAATAATGGCTTGGTAATAAAAGAATAAGCCATCTTTAAAGATAAAGGTGAATAAGCAATTTCTTTGATAGGATATTATTAAATCCTTGAAAAGATCAGGTGAAAATGCAACATTTCAAAGCAATATTCAATCAGATAAAATTGAAAAATTTCATTACTCTTTTCTTCCAGGGACTGTTATCTTGTGGAGCCTGGGCTTGCTTTGATGAATTTAACAGAATTGATTTGGAAGTACTGTCTGTGGTTGCTCAACAAATTCTTACTATCCAAAGAGGTAATAGATGAATTTGTCTTTGCATTGTGTGAAAACAGTAGAAATACAGGAGGTAATGAATGGCACTAGTCACATTTATATGTGGAATTGCTAAGTCATTTCATTCTTGATTACCCACAGGTATTAATGCAGGTGCTGATATACTGATGTTTGAAGGAACTGAACTAAAACTTGACCCCACATGTGCTGTCTTTATAACAATGAACCCTGGATATGCAGGGCGATCAGAACTGCCAGATAATCTGAAGGTACAGAAAAGCCAGTTATATCCTCTATTTCCTTTCTATAATTAAAAAAAATAATATGTAAAAAGAAAGAACATGCTGTTCTTGAACTTTATGTAAAATATTTGCATTTAGATGTTGTATTTTAGAAAACTGTTTTAGAAAATAATTTCTAAAGCTTTGAGTACCTTTAGAAAATAAATATGCAATTTAAAATATTTTTAACCCAGTGGTAATTATAAAAAATTAGAAAACACAGGAAATACTGGAAAAAGCACCTATTCTATGGCTTATTATATTATATCCCCCCAATTTTAAAAGGCTGAAATCAGACAATTGTAAATACTGGGTATTTTTTTCCAAGTTAATACTATGATATGAGCATTTTCCTATTTTTATAAATATAATTCATACTGTAAATAAGTTTACTGAACTGTGCTTACTTATTTTACATTTAGGTTGCATTTAGATTTCCTTCATTATAAACAATATTGCAATGGACAGTTTTTACTTAAGGCCCTTCTCTATTTTTAGACATTACCTTAGGTACAGTCAGAAGACCAAGAGCTATGTTGCTAAATTGCCTTCTAACAGAGATTAAAATAATTTACAGCCCCTATCAATTCTCAATTCCCCTTAATACCCAGCACTATTTTTTTTCTTTTTGCAAGAAGAACAATAGAGTTTGCTAATTGAATAGACTATAATCTTTATTTTATAGATGATTAACGAGAACCTACTGTACAGCACAGGGAAATTTACTCAATGGTTTGTAATAACTTTTATGGGAGAATTATTCACTTTGTGCAACTGAAACTAATACAACATTGTAAGTCACCTATACTCCAATAAAATTAAAAATTTTAAAAAAATCTTCATTAAAAAAAACTTCTTTGATTATTAGTGAAGTATGACATTTTCCCCATATCTTTTGGTTAGACATTTTTCATCCTTTATCCGGTGAATTGGATGTTTATGGCTAGCACATGGAGAACAAGGTTGAAGAATAATGCAGTGGTAATTGCAGATCCAAAACCAAGTCTCCTGACTCTTAAGTCCTACATTCCTTCCACTATTCACTTGTTTACAATTCACTTGTTCTTGCTTCTCAGACTAGTTGAGGAACTTTTCTTTTCCAAGAAAATACTTTTGATTGGAGTGACTGCTGCCAAGTATTTTTGAGTTTTCTCCAGTCCATGAGCTTTTATATGTTAGATGTGATGTTTTAGTACCTTGCCTTAATGAAGGAAGGTGTGATGTAAAAACAGAAGCTGGTAAGTCCTCCTTCATCTAAGAAACATTTTGCAACCTTTTATTGCAGTTTACATTTGGAAGGCTCTTTTTAGAGCAGTTCTTTTGTTCACTCATGTTTTCCTTTTATTCAGTAGGATCTGAATACATAAATATTTGTAAAGGAAAATTCTGTGGGTAGCTAATCACAAAAAGCTGCGACCATTATTGGTTGAGTCTGTTAATGCCCTTGAGGACTCTTCTGGTTTTTGTTTTGTTTTGTTTTATTGTGCATGTTGAAACAGTATCAAAATATTCACCTTGTGGTTCTTGGAATATTTTCGTTCTGTCTTAGGCCAAAAAGCTGCTCTCAAATTCTTACAGCTTTTTGTTGTTTTTGTTGTTTCTGTTATGCAACCTTCTTGGTTAGAGCTGTTTTTAAGTATGTATGGAAATACCTAATAATTCTGAAAAAATGTCTTAGTCTGAAAAGAAAGATGTATATATATATATATAATTGAAGTGTAGCTGATTTACAAAGTTGTGTTAGTTTCAAGTATACAGCAAAATTATTCCATTATACGTACACATGTCTTTTTTCAGATTCTTTCCCCTTATAGGTAATTTCAAAATATTGTGTATAGTTCCATGTGCTACATGGTATGTTGTTGTTGGTTATGTATGTCATATATAGTAGTGTTTATATGTTAATCCCAAACTCCTAATTTATCCCTCTTCACCTTTCACCTTTGGTAACCATAAATTTTTTCCTATGTCTCTGGGTCTATTTCTGTTTTGTGTATAAGTTCATTTGAATTTTTTTTATATTCCACATTTAAGCAATATCATATGATATTTGTTTCTCTCTGACTGGCTTACTTCACTTAGTATGATAATTTATAAGTCCATCCATGTTGCTTCACATGGCATTACTTCATTCTATTTTATGGCTGAGTAATATTCCATTGTATATATGTACCACATCTTCTTTATCCATTCATCTGTCAGTGGACATTTAGGTGGCTTCCATGTCTTGGCTATTGTGAGTAGTGCTACAGTGAACATTGGGGTGCATGTATCTTTTAGATTTATGGTCTTCTCTGGATATATGCCCAGGAGTGGGACTGCTGGATCCTATGGTAGATCTGTTTTTAGTTTTTTGAGGACCCTCCATACTGTTCCCCAAATGTTTTTTAAAAGCCTGCTGAGGCCAAGAGAGTCATCAGTCGTCAGAGTCATCCTTAAAGCTTCCCTCTTCTTCATCCAATGATTGAGCCAGTTACCAAAACCAATGATCCTATTTCACAAAATCTTATAATTCTTGCTGCTTCTGTCCAGTCTCATGGCCACATCTTTCCCCCACCCCTCTTCAGTCTTCTCTTGTGTGTCTTATTGCAAAAGCTCACTTGTCACCAAGAATCTGAAATTCCTTGTAATGAATTCCCCCTTGTGATGCTACCAGTGTCATCAAAAGAAAGCTAATCATATAATTTCCAGACTTAAAAAGCTATCAGGTTCCTTTTGCCTACAGAAGAAAGTTCATATTTCTTGGCCTGATCTGCAAGAGCCTTGGCATTAAACCTAATTGCATCTATACCACCCTCCCCTTGTATAGCCTCACTAGCCTCTGAAGGTCCCATACCTTTGCACATGCTGTTTACCCTCTCTTGAGTGTTCTGCTAAACCACTTTTCCTGCTTGACAATTTCATACTGATGCATTAAGTCAGCAGTGAGCCACTGAACTTACATACAGTTCAGACAAGACCTTCTGTGCACAGTCTGTGGAGGTGGCAGAGGTTTACAGATGAGTCTTTCTATCCTGCACACATCATGCGTTCTTCAGGGACTGCTGTTAGGTCTCCCCACTTGCAGCGCCTGAGACTTGAGTAATGGATTCTGCTTCTCCAGTTGTCATTCTCTGCACTCTGCGTGGATCTGCAGTGGGTGATTCCACGTGGATTTGCTATTGGAGAGCTCTCACTTTGCCACAGGTCACTTTGGGCAAGACTTAAAATGGCTGCAACTTGACTCCCTCTTTCCCTTATCATGTACATCTCATGCACATTTTGTCTCAACAAACTGTGGGAATGAAGTGATCCTGCTGCCACAGGCCACTTTTGCTTTCTCACACCTGAGTCAGGCACCAATCTATTCCCCCCACCCCCCACCATAGGGAAGACACCCATCAAGCTCTCACTGAATGCGGGAGTGAGGAGAGGGGCTTGTGGAGACACAGCATAAGACAAGCTCCCATCAATGGAAGTCTTTTCACAGATCCTCCCTCCTTCCTTCTTCTCTCAAATAAGTTGTGGTCTTCAAGTAAATGGGAAGGTTCAAGAATGGCGCATATACCCTTTGTACAGTATTGGGCAGTTCGTGCATACTTTGGTAACTGATGTGTATCATGTCATGCAGAAAGAATCCTGTTTTGACATCCCGTACACCTAGATAAAACCTGCATGGTGGGGGCACATTCTTAAACACGTCTCCACCTTAGAGAAGCTATATTTAATATTGAAACTATTCTAAGGAATCAGTATTCAATAATCGTTTCAGAATAGTTAAATGCTAGAAGTCATGGTAAAATGGGCATTTTCTAGATCTTCTGATTCACAAAGTCAATAACAAGATAACATAGCTATCCGGAGAGTATATAACATGAAATATGTGAAGTAGATCCTGAGCCTTCCATTTCACTCAGCTAAACCTAGAACATTTATAGACAGCTCACAACACATAAAATCTATTTCTAATCTCTAAAAAAAAAAAAAAGGTAAGTTATTGTTTGAGGTTTTGTTATTGTTGTTCTAAAATGCAGTCTTTTGGAAGCATAATCCTGGAAGTGTCTATCATTCCTTAGGTACCACCTGATGTCGTCCACCCTATAGGGCGGAGCAATAGTATATCTATTCTCGGAGTGCCCATCGTGGTGCAGGGGAAACGAATCCGACTGGGAACCATGAGGTTGCAGGTTCAATCCATGGCCTTGCTTAGTGGTTTAAGGATCTGGCATTGCCCTGAGCTGTGGTGTAGGTCGCAGACACAGCTCGGATCCCGTATTGCTGTGGCTATGGTGTAGGCAAGCAGCTACAGCTCCGATTAGACCTCTAGCCTGAGAACCTCTATATGCTGCGGTGTGGCCCTAAAAGGACAAAAGACAAAAAAAAAAAAGTATAACTATTCTCAGTTATTTATTTCTGCTGAGGTAAATATGGAGGGTAAAGCTCATTTTGATTACATGAACTGGAGTTTATTCAAGCCCTGGCAGGTTACCTGGATCTATATCCTCCCGTTTTCTTTTTTATACTCAAAAAGTATGCCATTGGTTAAGCCAGAATACAAATTAATTTTTTAAAACACTTAAATTGCCTTTAGACTTACTGCTATGACTAAAAAATTATTTGACACATCCCAAACCATATCATGTCAGTATTTCATTCACTGCATTTGAGAACCATTGAATGAGAACATCTACCACCATAGCAGCTTAGGCCTAAATAATATTTTGACCAGGCTGCTTTTCTCTGTGAGAATAATCTGCAGTGACCCCTTGAAACCTCTGTACCACACTCTATTTTTTGTTCTCTTGGCCACTGATTTGTCTGTTTCAGGGTCTTCCACAATCATTTTGCTAACAGTGCTGAGAGAATGTGAATAGGAGTTTTCAAAATACCTGGGGTGTCAGAGGGAGACCTGCAACATAGAGACTTGATGTGGATCCCAAGCCAGTAGGAATTTGTACTGTTGTAGAAAGACTGTATCACCTTAATCTGGCCATTGACCAGCTAACTCATTTGTTAATTCATTCATTCTCTATTTGATTCATTTTTAAAAAGTTGGTGAGAACGTACCCTATAAAAGAGGTGCTGTCTGTATGGTAATTCTCTTACATTCTTTTTTCCTCAGGTATGTAGTGGTTTATAGCACTTGCTTAAGCTTCTCTGTTATTTGCTCCTGCTATATACATTTAACAACAAAATATGTGCACCAAAATATGTGCAAATGAATCAACAAGAAATGCTTTTAAAGTGTTTTCATCTATATGATCTGGACACTACAGTTTAATATCATTGTGGAAAAGCTATAACACCATAGCATGTTATGAAATAAAAGAGTAGGGTTATCTTCGTGATGGTTTTTTGTTTGTTTGTTTGATTGTTTAATGCACCTTTTCTCCACTCCCACAGGCACTCTTTCGGACAGTAGCAATGATGGTGCCTGACTATGCCATGATTGCTGAAATAGTCCTGTACTCCTGTGGCTTTGTCACAGCTCGGCCCCTGTCTGTCAAGATTGTGGCTACATACCGCCTGTGCTCAGAGCAGTTATCATCGCAACATCACTATGACTATGGGATGAGGGCCGTGAAGTCAGTGCTTACCGCTGCTGGGAATCTAAAGGTAGAAAACTCAAGTGGCTTCTTATTCATTTCCTATTTGTAAATCTCAGGACCGTATGTCTTCACAGAGTTCCAGTAACTGGTTGCATTTATCAGCTGAATAAAAGTTCAATTATTGTACAAAAATAATTGATTATTTGCACATGTGAAAAAAAATCATTTTAAGATTGGTAAAACCTTGGCCATGCGATTAGTAATTTGAGTTCCATTCCACAGTTTTAACTATATGAAACTATGTACTCCCAAGGAGTAAAAGTCCTTGCTGCTGAGAAATACTTTGAAAACTCTTAATCTCTATGACCATGTATAGCTTTAAAGGAAATAATTGTGTAATCAATACATACAAATGTCCCTAGATATTGTTACCTAATATCATTATACAATTGCAGCCAACTGTAGATGAGCAGCAGTAAATTTGCAATATAATGTTTGCATTTTAAGATGATATAAATAATAACTATATCAGCAAAAAAATCCAGATATTTTAAGACTTAGTTAACTTTTCATTGAAAATATTTTGTGGAAGCATGAAATATAACTGTACATTTGTTCTTTATGAAAGTTAGCAAGATAGGCTATAATTAACAGCACGATGCAAAATGTGACCTTGGAGCTTATAAAATTTTCATATCCATGACTATAGAAGATAAAGATTTTAAAATATCTCCTATGTGATTAAGAACAATGGCATGCATTTTTATCTTCTGTAATAATGTTACCAAGAATTCTGATATATAATGGTGATATTCTATTTCACATTAGCCTAACATGACTTCAAGTCATTGTTTTTGTAATAAACAAAGGCATCTAGGAGCAACAATTTGTATTAACCTGGCATGTCGTGATTACATTGTGGTCAGATAATGGGAAAGATGATGCTTTGTCGTAGTGTATGTCATCGTTGACATCCTGACTATGGAATTGAGCTATTAAAGTTATATAGCAAATGAATTCTGCAAATGAATCCTATCCTTCTTTGTCAAAAAGATAATTTAGAATTGTTGAATGTGTTGGCTTGAATATTTTGAAGTTTGTTTTTATTATATCAAGAAACAATTTAAACATTTTCTTTAAGATAAATAGCCTCTTGAAATAACAAAATAGACTTCTGACACTTATGTGTGGTTAGGTTGATCCAAAGATAAAGTCCATATGAGCAGGACTAGCTTTGGCTTTGGGAGCTCTGGAAATTCAGAGATAGCTGAACTTGACTGCCAGGCATCACTGACTTTGTAAGGTTAAAGCCAGTTAAGTAGGGGCATGGAATTTATTAGAAAAAGAAGATGGTTCTGGAAAATTAAAGGCATGATGGTAGTAGAAACTTTGAAGTGAGATGTTGTGTAGAGGATGCAAGTTGGGAGAAATATTTCTGAGTTCAGAATTTTTTGTGTATTATGTGATACTCATCTCATGGGCATGAGCAACGAGTTCAGAGTACAACCAGATTTTTAGTAAACTTTGGGTTTAATACTGGTGTTCTGTAATTTATTGTAAGTTTTCTCAAATACCTACTGAAGTGACTTGGCATGTTAACTAGCCCCCTGTACTCTGCCTGGGATATGCACTCATGCAGGCTGTTACTGAGCTGCTGGGCCCTCCCCCTTCCTAGCAGAGGAGTTTCATTCCTACCCAGAGTCAGGTGGCAACTTCCCCAAACTTTCTGAAGCCAGTCAGACAGGTTACTGTTGTTAGATCATTTAATTAACTGTCAGTGAAACTGATGGTATATAAATATGAAAAAAAAGAGTTTTATTTTTATGAAAACTAAGTTCATTGTTTAACAAAGAATCAATAAAGATGAAGGGCTAGAAAAACTGACTTTGAATTAGGTGTGGATAAGAAAAGTAAGTGAGGAGTTCCCGTCTTGGCAGTGGTTAACGAATCTGAGTAGGTTGCAGGTTCTATCCCTGGCCTTGCTCAGTAGGTTAAGGATCTGACGTTGCCATGAGCTGTTGTGTAGGTCACAGATGCGGCTCGGATCTGGGGTTGTTGTGGCTCTGGCGTAGGTAGGCAGCTACAGCTCTGATTAGACCCCTAGCCTTGGAGCCTCCATATGCCATGGGTGCAGCCCTAGAAAAGACAAAAAAAAAAAAAAAAAAAAAGAAAAGTGAGTAAGACTAAAAAGCGACCTGAAAAATTCATAAGGGTGCTACAAGGATGCTAGATTGTCTCACAAGTGTTATTGAAGAGCAAGATCATCTTCAAAAAACAAAACTAAAACAAAACATAACAAAATTGGACCCAGCAGATGATTCATTACTGATGTGTGTTTTTGTAAGAAAAATAGTCCAGAACTCTACCCTCAGAGAAATGGCATTGGCACCAAAATATGTGCAAATGAATCAATGTTTTAAATTTATGTGCATCTTTTCAAAATGATTGCCCATTTTTAATGATTATTTTCATGTTACCAACCCACTGCTGCTCTTGAATGCAAAGGGCAAGCACACTTTTACCCAATATAGAGGCAATGGTAGCTCTCAAACTATACCAAATGCATAGGCAATAGCTTTTTACCCAGAACATATGTGGAAAGGCAGTTAGTTCAACTTAGGTTTTCATTACAAACTAGTAGAAAAGTCAACAAGTATAATAATTAGTTTCTAAAATGAATAACAGTCCAATTAAATGAAAATAAATAAGAACAATACTTTTGCAGGGACTTAAATTGCCTCTTGGGCCTGGGTACTTGTGTGTGTGTGTGTGTGTGTGTGTGTGTGTGTGTGTGTGTGTGTGTGTGTGTGTGTGAATATTCAGGGGTTGTACTTAGCAGATACAGATATCACTGTGATATATTTTCTTTCAGCTGAAATATCCAAATGAAAATGAAGAAATTCTGCTACTTCGATCTATTATTGATGTAAATCAGCCCAAATTTTTATCCCATGATTTACCACTCTTTGAGGTAAGAGCATTTGTTATTTCAGTGTATCAAAACTCTTACAATAATGTATTTATCAAATGTCTGAATTTGCAGAACTCCCTGTGAGAAACTTCCACTGTAGAAAACAATGATATGGCACAGAGAACCACAGAACATTCCTTGTTTTATTTGAAGTATGTTTATAGCTTTGTTGTTTCAGATAACTTTTAACAACTTGGGATTTTTAAGTAGTACTCTTTTTTTACTGAATAATATAATAAGCATGCAAAAGTTACAAAATATGTTTGCTTACAAATTTCACTAGAATGTAGGCTTCTTGAAGAAAAGTAATTGGTATAACACACCACTGAGTCACTTGCACAGAAGGGGTACTTAGTAAATGTTTGTCAAATTAATGATTGAAGAAATTAAAAAGTAAGTAAGTTAAATTTCTTTAAAAGAGTACAATGCGGAGTTCCCGTCGTGGCACAGTGGTTAACGAATCCAACTAGGAACCATGAGGTTGCGGGTTCGGTCCCTGCCCTTGCTCAGTGGGTTAACGATCTGGCGTTGCCGTGAGCTGTGGTGTAGGTTGCAGACGCAGCTCGGATCCCGCGTTGCTGTGGCTCTGGCGTAGGCCGGTGGCTACAGCTCCGATTCAACCCCTAGCCTGGGAACCTCCATATGCCGCGGGAGCGGCCCAAGAAATAGCAACAACAACAACAAAAACAATAACAACAACAACAACAACAAAAAGAGTACAATGGCTTTGATGAAATTGTTTCTGCAGGATAATTTAAAAACTAGGCTTAATAATCTCATTATAATTTAAGATTAAATGGTGGGTAGTAGAGAATTTTTCAAATGCTGATTAAAGTTTCTATGTTGTCATGTGATGGCTTCCTTTTCCTTTTCCTCATTAGTAGGTAGAAAAAATTGGGGGGATGGAGAGTGGGCTCCTGACAAATGCTAGATGTTGCTCTATCTTGTGCTGCCTTGAGGTCTGGGCAGTTAGCTTCCAAGGTGTAAAGACTGAAGTCCTAAGGCTGTCGTGGGGGGAAGGAGTGACACTGACACTGGAGTGTGGTCCAGTGCCATTAGCTATCCACAGCAACCATGTTTCATCATTCTGAAAGGAGCTCTTCCCTAGTATTTAGAGTTGACTGTGAAAGTATTTTATAAGTCAAATCTGCAAGGAATAGGTTTAAACTTTCTTAAAAATTTCCCTCAGTTTCTTTGGTACTAGTTACACTATACAGGTTTTCCAGGAGAAAAGCTATATGTATTCTTATAAAGCGGAAGTATACCTCACTTGGATGTATTGTCACATGATTGTGTACTCACTCAGGAAACATTTATTGAGCAATATTTTCACAAATGGAGCATAATTGGTATTTTCAAATAGGACAATTCCCTATCGTGCAAGACTGTCCCATATGCTACAGAACATTAGGCATCTTCGTTCCCCCAGTGTCCCTAGACTCTTCCAGTATGACAATCAGAAGGACAATTCCACATATTTCCAACACCCTACTTGGCAGGAGAGTGAGAGGAACTGGTCTTGGTTGAGAACCACTGACTACTAGACATGATTGATTAAAATACCATTGAACAAATTTTTGTAAATAGAATGATACGTGGATTGAAGTTCCTTATTTTGGCAAATCCAGATATTCTAGCATAATTACTTTAAGACTGTCTTTTCTCTACTGGGGTGCTTTTGTGTTTTTGTTAAGAATGAGTTGTTCACATGTGTGTGGATCTAGTTCTGGTCTCCCTATTCTGTTCCATTGATATATTTGTCTATTTTATACTAATATGACACTGTCTTTATAATAAGCCTTGAAATCAGATACTGTTCATTCTCTAATTTTTTTAATTAAAGATATTGTAGAATTACAACGTTTCTAGGTGAAAAGAGGAAAAATGCCTTGTGAGTTTGTTAGGCAAAAATTTCTTAAATATAACACAATGCATGAAACAATGAATTGATAAAATAAACTCATCAAATTTTAAAAGTTTGCTATCTGAAGACACTGGTAAGAGAATGAAAGACAAGTTAGACACTAGAAAAAAAAATTTGCAAATTAGATGTATGATGAAGGACTTGTGTGCAGAATATTTAAAGAATGGTCAAAACTTACCATTAAGAGAATAAATCAATTAAAAATAGGCAAAAGATCTGAACAGGCATTTCACTAAAGAATATGTACATATGGCACATAAGTACATGCAAAAATTTGAATCTTTGGGAAATGCAAATTGGAGCCACAATAAGATACTGTTCCACAATTACAAGTTTGCTAAAATTAAAAAGATTGACCATACCAAATACTGGAACTCTCATACACTTCTGGGGGGGAATGTAGAATAATACAACCACTTTGGAAAGCAGTTTTTTTTAAATGTTATATTATCCAGGTATTCCACTCCTCAGCATTCACCCAAGAGAAATGAAAGCCTTTGTCCATACAAAGACTGGTATACAAATGTTTATAGCAGCTTTATTTGTAGTTGCCAAAAACTGGAAACAATGAAAATGTCCATCAACAGGAAAATGGATTTATAAACTGGCACCTCAACACAATGGACTACTTCAGTACTGTGAACTGTTGATATATTCTGTGACGTGTGTGAATGTCCAAATCTTGATGCTGAATGAAAGAAGCCAGACCAAAAAAAAGTAGTACATACACATAATGTGTAAATTTATCCATGTTAAATTCTAGACAATGCAAGTAAAAATAGTAATAGGAAGCAGATCGTTGTTTGTTGGTCATCTGGGGATGGAGGTAGGAGATGGCAAGGGGAGGAGGAAGGCGGATTACAAAAGGTCACAGGTAAAT
This sequence comes from Phacochoerus africanus, assembly GCF_016906955.1. Classification (NCBI taxonomy): domain Eukaryota; kingdom Metazoa; phylum Chordata; class Mammalia; order Artiodactyla; family Suidae; genus Phacochoerus; species Phacochoerus africanus. The sequence continues at coordinate 165,363,907 of NC_062546.1, read as the reverse complement.
TTTGGGGGGCGGTGATGGATATGTTTATCTTGCTTGAGTTGGTGGTCTCACTTATCAAATTGTACCTTTAAATATAAACAGTTCATTGTATGACAGTCATATCTCTATAAAGCTGTTAAAGATACTGAACTATTATTTAATGGTTCTATTTCCATCAGTGATTAAATATGAGGGAAAGAAAACTGTATCATGTTTTTGTATCTCTGTGTGTAAGTATATGTGTATATATATGCATATACTCTATATGATGTAATTACTATATATATAGATAAAGAGAGAGAATATGAATGAGAATGTATAGATAGATAATGTAACTCCCCAAATCATCTGTCTTCAGGGAATTACTTCAGATTTGTTTCCTGGGGTGAAATTACCAAAACCAGATTACAATGATTTGCTGGTAGCTATCAAAGACAACTGTGATTCCATGAATTTGCAAATGACCAGATTCTTTTCTGAGAAGATTCTCCAGATATATGAAATGATGATTGTGCGTCATGGTTTTATGATTGTTGGAGAACCGTTTGGAGGAAAAACCAGTGCATATCGTGTCTTAGCTGGAGCACTAAATGATCTGTGTGAAAAGGTGAGTATATTATCAATGCATTCATTTCTTCATAATCAACTTTGTGCAAGATAGAATATATGGACATTTAAAAATGTACTTTAATGCAGCAACTTGGAATTATGAAAGTACAGAGAAAATAAAACTAGAAAAGTAATACGAAGCAAGTAGGTTCAATTTATAAAGAGTACGACAGATTTGCCTCACAACCTTTTGTTTCTTTTTTAAAAAATTTAATTATAAAGGTAACATGTTCATTGTAGAAAAAAGTCTGAAAACCTGAAAAAAAAAAAAAACAGTTTTCTGTTTTGTGCTTTCAGGAGAGAATTTTTTACTTTTCTGAGTGGTCAGATTTATAATGCCAATTTCTGTTACTGACTCCTAGTGGTATTGAATTGAAGTGTGTGCGTGTGCACACGTGTGCATGCTCACACATCCTTTATATTGCATATGCATGTAAATATAGTGATGGTGATTATATTATTAAAAATCCCTGCCCCATACATCTCTGGTCTACTTTGATATGCTAAAGGAGTGAGGCAGTTTCAAAGTCCTGCTTTAAATTCAACTAATACTGCATTTCTCTCTACTTCCCCTTGTATTTCTTTTTTTTTTTTTTGTCTTTTGTCTTTGTTGTTGTTCTTGCTATTTCTTGGGCTGCTCCCAAGGCATATGGAGGTTCCCAGGCTAGGGGTTGAATGGGAGCTGTAGCCACCGGCCTACGCCAGAGACACAGCAACACAGGATCCGAGCTGCGTCTGCAACCTACACCACAGCTCACGGCAACGCCGGATCGTTAACCCACTGAGCAAGGGCAGGGACCGAACCCACAACCTCACGGTTCCTAGTCAGATTCGTTAACCACTGCGCCACGACGGGAACTCCTTCCCCTTGTATTTCAAATAGTTTTTGCTTCATTTATTTCACTATTTGTAGCCAGGTGGGATATGTGGTCATTAGGCTTTCATTGTGGAGCCTCCTCTTCAGCCAATATAAAATTATGTACTTGCTTTGTTATTTTCCTTGGATCCCCTGTGTCTGATTTCAGTATCACTGCCCTTCCTTTCTCCTTGTATATATATTTGCTCATGTCTTTAATTGTGGCTCTGGCTGTCTCTGTGATTTACTTTTTTTATGGAGAGTAAATAGTTTGACTTTTATTTTCTCCAGTTTGATGGTCTTTATCTTCTCAAAGGGGAATTTAACTTTGTTTGTATTTATTATCATACAAACTGATATGCTACTTATTTCTGTCATCTGTTCCTTTATGTCTTTATCCTTCCAGGCTATTTCCTTTCTTCACCTCCCTTCCCTTCCCTTCATCCTTCCTACCTTTCTGCCATCCTGCCTTCCCTTTCTCAGTTTTTGTTTGCATTTTTCCTGTTTTGTTGTTTTATTGTTCTGTGAACACTAATTTTTTTGCTATGAAAAATAAGTCTCTGAAAGAGCCAAACATGGTGCCACTCAAAGATTAAAGAAGGTGAAGGTACAAGTACATATTATGGTCACATATGAAAGCCCCCAAATGATTTATTACCAGGAAATTCTAAGAGTAACACTGTAGTGACATAAAAGATGAAGGGCTCCATAGCCACTGCCTCCAAGCTATAGCTTCACACTAGCCTCACTTCTTTTGGGACAAAAACCCTACTTTGATGGCAGCACCTTGATCCTGGCTAAGATGATAGAGTTTTCCAGTACTTCTGAATTAAGGATGATACATTGTTATTCCTGGGTACAGAGAAGGCAAAAACCTGAGCTTGTTTCACTGTCTAATATAATTATTATTCCCACATCTTTTTTTCAGTGTGGAACTTCTTTTCCCAAACTCTGGTGGTGGTGGGCAGAAAGCAGTATGGGCAAGAGTCGAAGTTATGTTATTATACAAAAAAAAGAAATGATTGTGAATAAGTAGAGCACAGGGGATTTTTAGGGCAATTAAAACTATTCTGTATATATTGTTATGGTGGTTACATGACGTTATGTATTTGGCAAAATCCACAGAACTGTCTAATACAAACAGTAAATTTATGTAAACCTCAGGCTTTAGTTAATAATAATGTATCCATTTATCAGTGAATCAATCATAACAATGTACCACACCAAGGCAAGGCTTTAGTAAGGGGAACCTATGTGTGGGATTGGGGGGTGGAAAGAATATATGTGAATCTCTGTACTTTTTTGTTCAATTTTCATAAACCTGAAGCTACTCGAAGTTGTCTATGAATTAAAAATATAAAAAAGCCTATATCCCAAGGGTAAGCTTTCAAGGTTCTGGTTGAAATTATCAACTGAACAGTATTAACTTTTCCATACCATGAGAATGATACCTATTTCCCTACATTTAAATCATTTAATTTTCTCTAGGAGATGGCTTTGTAGCTAGAGTCAGCCAGTTACAGCCCATGGGACATATGCAGCCCAAAGCCTGTTTTTGTAATGCCTTGAGCTTAGAATAGTGTTAACATTTTTAGGGTTCGTAAAGAAAAATAAAATAAGAGATGAAGATGTAACTTGTAAAGCATGTAATATTTACTATCTGCCCCTTTGCCAAAAAAACAAAAACAAAAACCAACTCCCATTTCTAATTTTGGATATATAGATCTTGAACAACAATTGCTAATTTATTCCTATTTTATGAGTTTTAGAATCATATTGTAAATAGTATCTTTAAATTGTTCTTTTTCTTTTTAGGGCCACACTCGCCTCATATGGAGGTTCCCTGGCTAGGGGCCAAATCAGAGCTTCAGCTGCCAGCCTACACCACAGCCACATCAACACAGGATCCAAGCCCGGGTCTGCAACCTACACCACAGCTCACAGCAACACTGGATCCTTAACCCACTGCGCAAGGCCAGGGATTGAACCCACAACCTCATGGTTCCTAGTCGAATTCGTTTCTGCTGCATCACGATAGGTAAATAGCAAGAAGGGAGAATAGCTGAGCCTTGCCCTAGGGGCTTGCTATTTTATTTTTCAGCTGTCCCTTGACATTCCATAGAAAATACAGTTGTTGGGTCTTTTTTGGTTTTTTGTTTTTGTTTGTTTGTTTGCTTTTTAGGGCCATACTTGCGGCATATGGAAGTTTCCAGATTAGGGGTTGAATTGGAGCTACAACTGCCGGCCTATGCCACAGCCACAGCAATGTTGGATCTGAGCCACAGCCATGCAAGCTACACCAGCTCATGGCAATACCAGACCTTTAACCCACTGAGCTAGGCCAGGGATCGAACCTGTATCCTCACAGATATTACTCGGATTCATTTCTGCTGCACCCCAACAGGGAACTCCGACAATTGATTTTTATATAATGACCTTGTAAGGTAGATTCTTATTAAATGAACTCCTTACTTCTGGTAGTTTCTTTGTGGACTCTTAGGAATTTTCTACACACTCAACCATCTTTTCCATGAAGAAAGACAGTATTCTTTTAAATAAGTTATCAATTTTTTTTTCTGTTAAGGGCTTAATGGAAGAAAACAAGGTTCAAATTACTGTTTTAAATCCCAAGTCTGTCACCATGGGTCAGCTGTATGGACAGTTTGATTTAGTGTCCCATGAATGGTCTGACGGGATCCTCGCTGTCAGCTTCAGGGTGTTTGCTGCTTCATCGGTAAGTGCTCACACTTTGCACATGCGTATTTAGAGAGGCTATGATAGCTTGGATATTTTCAGTTGTTTCAAATAAACATTCATATGTATAGCTCAAGGTACTTATTTAAAACACGAGTGGAGAGCCTGGCAGTGTTTCTGTGAAGAGCAGTGTTAGTGCCTACAAAGATGCCAGAGCCCACGGAGGCAGGCACCTTTCCCACGGTGTGCACAGCAGGAGGGCAAGAGAAAAAAGGTCTGGAGAGAGGCCAAGTGGCCCAGGAACACAGTGTCTGAACAAAATGATCCTATTGATCCTTCAATAACATTCTTTCTTTGCCTGCTGCTTGGCTGACTGTCACTGTCACACCCACCAATTGTTAGATAGCCTCCTGTGCTTAGAAGATTACAAATGAAGTCTTATCAATTGCAGCACTTCCCTCTGCTGTTGTGAGAAAGAGAATGGGCTGCCTGTGGAACCCTAAGGGATGTGCCAGCCGCTGACTGCTGGGAAGGAGCAGGAGCTTACCTGCTCCTGGCTTGTCCTGCTGAGTGGAGGCTGCCCACTCTTACAATCAATGTCCACTTGGCTGTTGTATGTTAACAGGCTCTCCGGGGGGTACCATCAAATGGGAGATGGTTTCCTAAGGCTGGTCTTACAGGAGAAGAGGCCCAGGCTAGAGACATTTGTTTTATTGAATCTTTTTTTAAATATAAATATTTCCTTTATTCTGACTATCGTACATCATAAATTTGGGTGCTCTTTATTCGCTGAAGGACCAGCCAGTCATAAGAGGAGTGTAATAACAGGAAAACATCAAATCTCAGCTCTGCTCTTACTGGCCTTGAGCGATAGGTAACATACAGATTGGATATCGTGGGGCAGAGATCTTGCCCAATGTTAGGCTTTACTGGATAAAAGTAACTGGGAGGCACAGGTGGGGCAGGCAGAGGTCTGGGATCATTGATATAACTTCTCTCAGATCCTTTCTTGTTATTGTGGATGCACTCTGGTCCAGATTAACATGAGAAGTCTCCAGATAATGTATGCTATTACATTATCTATAAAGAAATAATCATGAGATAACCTCCCATTTTACATTCATCTATGCAGCATACATTATATTTTCTAGAAGGTGCGGGCATCCTGGACCCAAACAGGCCCAATGGATTAATGCACTTGACCACAGGAACTGAGAATGTGTTATGGTAGATTCAAATCCTTCACTGCTAAACTCAAATTCTCACGTGCTGAAGGTGAACAAAGGCAGCCGCTGTGTCCACAGAAGGGCTGCTTCTTAAGGATCTGGAAAGGAGAATCAGTTTTTGTTCCCTCTGGCTAATACCTGGCCACTCTATAATATTCGCTGAACATTTGCTATATTCTGGACAATATGTAAAGATTTTTGTGTTTATCATCGTAGGACTATGAAGGTTTTATTGCTACACTGCCCTGTACCACCACGAGACAGTTCAGCCAAGAAGAATGCATATGTGGGTCGATTCATTCAGTGGAGGGAACAAAAAGCTTTACTTAACATAGGAGAATAACTAATCTGTATAAACATGATATAGAATCTCTATAGTCAGACAATCCAAATAAAAATTGTTTTCCCTAGCAATTACATTTTATAATTATAAGTAAAAGTATTATAATACTTCCTAAAATATGTTATATATGAGTTTGGAAACATTGGGAAAAATAGAATCTCAGAAAAGATGTTACGTATATTTGTCTCATCCATGGCATAGATAGGCTTATTTAGTGAATATATATATTCACACGCATATACACATTTTATTCAAAAGATGCCTTTAACATTTTGATGGTGAAATTAATTTTAGGAGTTCTATTTTAAAGCTGTAGAATAATATTTTTGAGCTGTTTCCTTCCATGACTATTTCTGCCCTTTATTGACCGTATGCATCAACCAGACACCAGATAGGAAATGGTTAGTTTTTGATGGACCAGTAGATGCCGTATGGATTGAGAATATGAATACTGTGCTGGATGACAACAAAAAGCTGTGTCTGATGAGTGGGGAGATTATCCAAATGTCACCACAAATGAATCTTATTTTTGAACCAATGGATTTAGAAGTTGCTTCTCCTGCCACTGTAAGTTCTCAGTTTTCACATCTGCTTATAAATTTGAAATGCTATAAAGGTGTTTATTGCTTCATAATTTTGACTTTGGATGAAAAGTTATTTAAAGGACTCATTTTAACAGTTGTCTGCAATTCTCCAAGAACAGACATATCTGTTGATATACTGGAATAATTTAAGAGTCAGGGATTGGGAGTTCCTGTCATGGCTCAGCAGAAGCAAATCTGACTATTATCCATGAGGATGCAGGTTCTAACCCTGGCCTCATTCAGTGGGTTAAGGATCCGGCATTGCCAAGAGCTGCTATGTAGGTTGCACTCGAGGCTCTGATCTGGTGTGGCTGTGGCTGTGGTGTAGGCCGGCGGCTACTGCTCCAATTCGACCCCAGCCTGGGAACCTCCGTATGCCTCAGGTGTGGCTCTAAAAAGCAAAAAAAAAAAAAAAAAAAAAAAAAGGAGTCAGGGATTGTTCCCTCTTTGTGTCAGACCACCATTTGGTGAAGTCATACACAAAAATCTAGATCAGGAAATTATATAAATATATGCTTTTCCCTCAACAGTTTTCTGAAGGTTATAAGAAATAGATGTACCAAGCCATGTTTCTTTTACAAGCATTACCTTGGTGGTAAACAATGATTGTTTTTCCAGGTTTCCAGATGTGGTATGATTTACATGGAGCCTCACATACTGGGCTGGAGACCACTGATGTTGTCCTGGATTAATCTCTTACCTGCCTCGATCAGTGTTATTCAGAAGGAATTTATAATAGGCTTATTTGACAGGATGGTCCCTGTTTCTGTTGAATTTATTAGAAAGCATACAAAGGTAAGATGGATGAAAATGTGAAGTTCCCATTGTGACTTAGCAGGTTAAGAACCCAGCATAGTGTCTGTGAGGATGTGGGTACAATCCCTGGCTTCAGTGGGTTAAGGACCTGGCAGTGCCTCAAGCTGTGGCAAAGGTCATAGATGTGGCTTGGATCCGGTGTTGATGTGGCTGTGACATAGGCTCCAGCTGCAGCTCTAATTCAGCCCCTGCCTGGGAACTTCCATATGCCATGGGTGCAGCCCTAAAAAGAAAAAAAGAAAAAAAAAAGCCAAATCCAAATTATATATATATATATACACACACACACACATATATATATATGTATTTTAAAATGTCTGTTTTTATCATCAACTACCAGACATTAAAATAATTTCCTAACTGGTTTGACTAAAAACTTTTTTTTGTAAATATTTAAAATATTTTAATATAATTATTCACCCCAAAATATTTTAAATAAAGCATCTTATGGTTTGAGAAAAGGAATGGGTATGAATCTTTTCTCTTAAAAAAAAAGAAGCAGAGAATCAAAGTCTCAACGTCCCGCCTAATTGCATCTGGGTGAAAATATCCTAAAATGTTCTTTCTCATTTCTGAAGGACTACTTTTTTTTTTAATAGTTTTAAAATTGCTTTGAGAAAATGGATTGGTGTGAATCTTTTCTCTTTAAAACAAACAAACAAAGCAGACAATCAAAGTCTCAAAGTCTCACCTAATCACATCTGGGTGAAAATATCCTAAAATGTTCTCTGTCATTTCTGAGGGACTACTGTTTTGTTTTGTTTCTTCAACAGTTTAAAAATTTTTTTTAATTAAAAATTTTTTTTCTATATTTTCTAAAGGTTTTAGGATAAATATATATTATTTAATAATTAGAAAAAAGAACAAATTTAAAAGTAATCTTATTCGTGATATCTGAAGAACTGGATAGTGACTCATATAGAAAAGAACATATTACCACTGTTTAGACCTTACTGAGGAATCCATGATATTTAGCATCAGTGCATCTATTTATTTAGGGATTACGGTGGCTAGCTAATGAAACTGATTCACACAGGAAAGTTAGTCCCTGGTTGGAGAACCGAAAGTGGTTCTAAGGTAAACACCCATTTTCCTTTCTTTCAGTACATCCTGGAGGTGGGGTAGGGGGAAATGTGGAAGGGAGAGGCATCTGCATTGTGAATTTCCAGAAGCACAGATGTCTCCTGCCTCTGAGAGTTGATGGAGCTCCAGCGAGGCTCTTAAACCCCCTCCAGCTGGAAACTATAGGGAAGGATGCTTAATATCTGCTTTGGGAGATACAGACCAAAGGTCTTTTATGATGATTCTGCTCTGGGTCAAATATAGAGAAACAGGGCTGGAACTTTGCTGTTGGAAATAATGTCAAAAAGCTTGAGGCAGGAGTTTGGCTCCAAGTACAGAGCTGGAAAGTGGAATTGAAAATTCTGGTCATGAAGATTACTTAAAGGGAAAATCTGGAGGAAAAAGAGCAAAGGATGGGTTCCTGGGTATACCAGCAATTTAGAGAGAGGGAAGAGATGAGAATATTTAAGTAGCAGGTGGTCAGTATTGTCCAGAAACTACTGAGAGGTCAGGTGAAGGCACGAAAGGATGACATGTGTCCCTTGGATCTAGCAGCAAAGATCATGGGGTGGGGGGTGCTGGCCTCAGCACTTTGAGAAGAAAGTCAAGGGTACTGAAGTGGTTGGTTAGGAATGTGGGTGATACTTGACCGTGAGTATAGGCTGCTCTTTCAGGAAACTTGGCTATAACCAACATATATCTATATGTTGTAGATATGAGATAATCATGTTTCAAAATCAATTGACTATGTATCAATTGAGGGGCATGATAGAATAAGCTTTAAGGGTTTTTTCACCCTCCTGGAATGGTCAGAGAATGTAGGTATTACAGATAAAAGAATTTTCCATGTAACCGGAACTGATCTTTTTTCTTTTGTTGTTGTTGTTGTATTCTATATTTTCTAAATATATATTTTCCTTTTCTAGGGCCGCTTCCCATGGCATATGGAGGTTCCCAGGCTAGGGGTCTAATCAGAGCTGTAGCCATCAGCCTACGCCAGAGCCACAGCAATGCGGAATCCGAGCTGGGTCTTCAACCTACACCACAGCTCATGGCAATGCCGGATCCTTAACCCACTGAGCCAAGGGCAGGGATCTTGAACCTGCAACCTCATGGTTCCTAGTCGGATTCGTTAAACACTGTGCCATGACGGGAACTCCTGGAACTGATCTTTTCAATATCAAACAGAAACAAAACTTTTTTAATTGAGGTGTAATTGGTATACATTATATTAGTTTCAGGTGTACATCATAGTGATTTGCATGTTCTGTCAAATGATCGCCAAAATAAGTCTAGTTAACATCTGTCACTATAGATATTACAGAATGTTTTTCTTGTAATGAGAACTAAAAAACAAAAAAAAATCGCTTTTAATGTAAATTTTCTTAAGTGTACTTATGCACTTTTGTCCTCTGAAGAAATTTTGAATGCCCGTTTTTTATTAAGCTCTGTACTTGGAGCCAAACTCCTGTCTTATTTGTAGTAGTATCTTTTTGCATTTTAGGATTGCATCAGTGACACTGAGTCCCTGTCCTTAGCTGCACACTCAGATGTCACTTCTGCCTGCTTCTACTGGAGCAGTGACTGAAGATGAAATCAGCTGTTCTCATCTTGAGAGAGTCCATTTCAGAGTTAATTCTTACTTGTTAACCTTGAAGCAATACAACTCCAAGGTTGGAAGAGAGCCTGGAGGAAAGAAGACAAATGTTTATTGAGAACTTGCTGTACTCTGGATGGTTCTAGGAACTCTAAACCCATTATTTCATTAATTTTATAATTCTTCATGGTGAGACCCAGAGAAGTAAAGCGCACAGCCTTTACAGCCTTCCAGCAACATTTTATGCTTTTCAGGACTTAAAAATATATTTCATAGAAATGAAATTACTCTGAGTACTGCTGCAGCCTATAAAGATGTTTTGAATGGGTTTTGTTTATTAAGCATTTTAAATAAGCAAATTAATTGCCTGCTCTGGAAGATTTTATATATATATATATATACTTTGATTTTTGAAATTGGCATAGCATAGACTCTATGTTTGTAACTAAGTTAACTAAACATGGAACAATGTGTTTTTTAAAGTTGGAAATCGGTATAAGAGTGGTTAAAAGAGCACACGCTGCCTGGATATGACACCCACTGCTGCTACACTCTAGGGGACTAATGTGTGCCTCAGTTTTCTCACCGATAAAACTAGAATTATCCTGAGAGTACCTTTTCATAGAGATAATGGCTGTTAGAACCACATGAACTCAGTTAAAAACTAGTTGATGCTATTTCAATGAGTGCCTAATTTGTTTCATAGACATTTTTCTCTGACTTTTCAGGAATTATCTCCTACTTCGGATACTAACTTAGTCCGATCCCTAATGAATCTGATAGACTGTTTTATGGATAACTTTGCTGATGAAGTGAAAGTAAGAGAGAGAAATGATCGGGAAACTTACTCTTTACTAGAGGTAAGTCCATTGCCCTTTGAATCTTGAATTCGAAAGATAGCTACTGCTTTTCCCAATGCTTCCTATTTAATTAACCTCACTTTTCCCAGGACTGGAAACTAGACAATGGGTGGTGGATGAACAGTGAGGAAAAAGTCAGGTCCCAAATACCAAGTGCTGGTAGGAAAACTCCTTGACTGGCAGTTCTCTTGGGTCACGAAGTTTGGGGAGAGCCCAATGATCCTCATAGATCTGCTGCTTATATCTTGGGTCATTTGGCCAGTCTCAAAGATGGCCAGTCCCCAAAATGTCGATGGCCATTTGACAACAAGATTCACCTCCCCTTCAGCATCTCAGTTATAATTCATTAGGTTTTTTCCCTTATTTTTTCTTTCTTCTTCATGAGATAAAAATATTTTAAATATATGTGTATAAGTGTGTATAAATATACATTTGGATTGTGGAAAGCAAGAAAATATGTAATCTATGAACATCTTAAAAAGAGTAATAAAGTTATCAACAGACCTTGGATGTTTTTTTAATTATAAATTGTGTTGCTAGTGTTAATACTTCTAATGTAATCAGTGTGTTACTTTTTGTGTATATTTTATGAAATATGCAGTTTCATTTTTAATAGTTTATAAAGAGAGGTAGCCTGTAAGCAATCTAAGAGTAAGTGAATAGTGTTAAGCTAGAGTTCACAAGTTTTATAAGCATAGTCAAAACTGTTTTAGCTTTGGCATTGGAAAGAGGATTTGATTTTAAAACAAGCAAACAGGTTTTCTCATTTGAGTGATGTGTCCCCCGTTCCCTCTGCCTGAGTCTGGTAAGAAAGCTTGCAGGGTAACAGTTCTAATTATGCAATCAATGCTCAAGTACCTATTAGAACAGGTAAATAAAAAATATGAATTTGTTTTACTTTTTTAAAATACACTGTCAAAATTTAAATTTAATGAGCATGTATGTTGTGGGTTGATTATTCCTTATTCAAATATGCTTTTGTACTTTAATAAAAAGTTTTCTCAATGTTCTTTTTAGTGTCAAAGTTCAGCCATGTTCTTAAAATATCACTTGATTCACCAGACTAGTCATTCTAAGATTTTACTATACTTAGAATTTATACTTTGCATTGTATTATCTTCTCTGAAAATAATGTTTTCTAAGACATGCAATTTGATAGAAAAAAACTAATTATTACAAAATCCCGAGATAACCTACTATGATGTATCAGTTTATTCATTTCATTTCAAAGATAGTAAACTGGCTGGTATTATTTAAGCTTTGAGGATAGATTAAAGTTATTCTTTAATGCATGCTTACCTTCTCTTCTCTTCAATTCAGGGCATTTTTCTGTTTTCACTGATCTGGTCCATCGGTGCTTCTTGTAAAGATGATGATCGGTTGAAGTTTAATAAGATTCTTCGTGAACTAATGGAAGGCCCAATTTCAGAAATAACTCGAAATAGGTTTAAATTACTGAGTGGTACTGAACAAACATCTTCAAAAGCACTAACTGTCCCATTTCCTGAAAAAGGAACAATTTATGATTATCAATTTGTCACTGAGGTAAGAGTTCTGAAGCAGGATTTGCACCTGCCAACCAGGCAGAGTCCCCTTGGAGACACACAGCACATAATGGCTCTGGTGCCGCCGTGTCACCGCTGTTCACCTTAAGAGGCAGCACGGAGCAGGGGGAAGGTGTGTAGGGTGTGAAGTCAGGCACACCTGGGTTGGAGTTCCAGTAAAACTTTCTATATAGCCTTGGAGTAGTTCTTTAATCTCCTTGAACCTTGTTTTTCTCATTGACGAAATGAGATAAATGATAATACTTATTGGGTTAATAATCGTCATTACATAAAATAACACATCGCGACATCTGAGAAGTTCATGGTGCATGTTAGGACATCCAAGGTGAAGAGGTCCTGCAGGAATGTAGCTGGGTTGTTATGAATTCAGCACTTCCCAAGTGGATTGGACAATGCAGCCTGGGTCGTGGTCGTTTGCTTTTTGTTTTTGTGTAACAACTCCCACAAGTACTGTATCAAGCACACAGTTTAGGCATAAATATTAAATATATGCGAATTTAAGTGACGTTGGGATCACACTATATCCCCAACTGGATAGTTTTATATCCTTCTTCTTCCCTTAATAAAGAAAACAAATTCCTACCTCACTGATGTTCTTTTAATAAATTAATTTTTTTACAACCTCCCTATATCCTACCATCTGGATGGGCTATGATCTTTTCTGTTTCCTACTCGTAGATATTGAAGTGTTTGTGTTATTTTAGTTTTAATGCTTCCGTGTATATTCTTGTATACAAGTCATTGTGTGCATATCTATTTCTTAAAAATAAATTCCTAGGAAAGAATTACTCTGTCGATTTTTAGTTTTTGTGGCTCTTGAGAATGTCTTGCTAAGCTCACCTCAGAAGAGATTGTTCATTTTTCCAGCCTTAAGATACCTTTTTAGCTTTTCTAATTTTATTTCAAATTACTAACAATTTGCATTTTCAGAGCACTTTGCAGTTCATTAAGATTTTCCACAATCATGTCTATTTTGTTTCCCAACCTCTCTGTGAAATCAGAAAGATAGGATTATCTTTCAAATTTTACCATTGAGGAAATTGAGAATCAGAGATAGTTTGCACTTTTCCCGGGATCACACAATCTCTAAATGACTATCTGTTCCAGTTTTTCTGATTGGTAATATTCCCTTCCCCATTTGGTGGCAAAAAACCCACATTAGAATAGATTATCAAGAATATCAAAAGGGGGAGTTCCATCATGGCACAACGGAAACAAATCCAACTAGGAACCATGAGGTTGCAGATTCAATCCCTGGCCTCACTCAGTGGGTTAAGGATCCAGCGTTGCCGTGAGCTGTGGTGTAGGTCGCAGACGCATCTTGGATCCTGCATTGCCGTGGCATAGGCCGAGGCTGTAGCTCCAATTTGACCCCTAGTCTGGGAACTTCCATGTGCTGTGGGTGTGCCCCCCCCCCAATCAAAAAAAAAAATCAAGTGCATCAATTCTTCATCAGTTTTAGAAAGTTCTAGAAATTTTTTTGGCAATATTTTTTTAAGACTGATATGAATTCAGCCTCCTCAAAAAATTCTCTACAGCACATATGCAGAGCACTGCCAGAAGATACAAAAATGAAAAAAGCACAGGGCCACCCTTAGTGAGTTTTTAACCTCTTCAGAAAAGTGTCATGTATACTGTAGGACAAGAGTCCTGTATCTCAAGGCTCAGGGACCCAGGGCATGTTTAGAACCAGTCGACCCATCAGTGAGGCTGGGTTGTGAGGCACATAAAGATGTGAAGGAAGGATGGGGCTGAATTTGGATGTGCTTTGAATGACCAGGAGCTTGAATTTGATTTTGTAAGAATCTTTGAGAGGGCAGTGGTGTTTTTCTAAGGAGAGAGAGTTGACACAATGTTTTTGAATTTTTTTGTTATAAGCACTATCATAGCAAATTAAAATTTTTGCTCATAAGCTAATTAGGTGCAAAGATACGGTATAGTATTGATTTATAATACCAATCTCATATTGGAAAAACTTGTCTCTTCTAGGTATCTGTGGCACAACAACATGAATATAGTTAACACTACAGACCTGTACACTTTGAAAATTGCTGAAAGTAACTTTTAGATTTTTTTTTACAAGGAAAAAGAAAACTTGCCTAAAATGATAAGCAGATGTTATAAATACCATTATAAAAGTCAATATGTAGCCATTGTTCTATGTAGATAATTTTTCTATGTCACTTATTGAATAAAATTATTTTTTAACACATTGGTTAGACCAATTTTCTCAGTGACATTAAAGAACCTAACATTTGGATAAAATAACTGACCTTTGGGTTGACAGGGATTTTAGGGCATCAGCATTGCCATCTCATTTTTATTATAGAAGCCTAATTTTTCTTTAATTTACCACAAAATTTAACTTTGAAAAATCAGAATGAAGAGTTTTAAAAGATAAAAACAAATGTGTAAATATCACAGTTGGTCTTGATTTTTCATCTTTTCTACAATGGCACTGGAGTATAGAACTTTTAAAGGTATTTTACAGCATAACCTTCACTATTTGGTTATTTATTATAAACAGGGAATAGGAAAATGGGAACCATGGGTAAGGAAGTTGGCAGAAGCTCCTCCAATTCCTAAGGATATGATGTTTAATGAAATCATAGTACCCACTCTGGACACAGTTCGATACTCTACACTAATGGAATTGTTGACCACCCATCAAAAACCATCAATATTTGTAGGACCAACAGGAACTGGAAAGAGTGTTTACATTATTGTAAGTATTGTGGAAATCTATATATTAAAATGTGCATAGTCATCCTAAGAGTATAATTTTTTAAATTACCTAAAATGGTAGATGATATTTCAGCGTTGGAACCGTGGAGAATTTTTGAGTAATTGCCCATTTGTTTTTGAGACTTGGTTAAAGGTGTAATGCTACTATGTATCTCTAAACTACTGTTCCTTTTTAAAGATATTTTAATAAAAACAGCTTGTTCAGGATGAAAATTTTCTTCTCCCTTGCAAAGGATATATTAGTTACTTATTTGATAATTTAATTTTCTAAATTATTTAATATGTGAGTGACTACTATATGGTAATAAGACTGATTTTCCTTAATTATTTCTATAATCATACCCATTGTGGGTTAGTTAAGAAAATGCCAGATGCTGTAACAGACATGCCCCAAATCTCAGTAGTTTTGCAAAGCCTATGTTCCCTTGTGTTTTGGGGGTCATATAGATCAAAGGCCAGTTCTTGTCTTTAGTTTCAGACTTCTGAAAGCAGAAGCTGGCTGGAACTAATAGTAAGTAGCACCTCCAGCCTTTGGTACTGCAAATAAGTGAGTTTCCTCAGGGTCAGTTGGACAATGTGGAAGATAAGTGGACTCAAGCCTTCCTGGTATTTCATTCCATGTAACTGCCCACAGCAGTAGTGGAACCCCATTTGTTCCTTTAGGTCAGGGAACTGTGCAATGCGATGTCCTTTTGGCTATTCAACGACCCTTAACTTCTGTTCTCAGAGAGCAATTATTTTGAAGCTTGCCACAAGAGCAGGCAAGATAGCATTAGCA
Source organism: Phacochoerus africanus (assembly GCF_016906955.1). Lineage (NCBI taxonomy): Eukaryota > Metazoa > Chordata > Mammalia > Artiodactyla > Suidae > Phacochoerus > Phacochoerus africanus. The sequence goes on along the minus strand of NC_062546.1, from coordinate 165,348,193 downwards.
AAGAGAGAACCACAGCGACAACAGTGAAGTAGGACGTTTGCCGCTTCCTCCAGCTCTGCCTGTTTCCCAACCATGGGACAGGAAGAGGTTGGGAAGGCAGGTGGAGGAGAGGCGAGGAGTTGTCAGTGACCCTTCCCCATTGCAGGTTCCCAGTCAATTCACACTCTCCCAATTCTGACAGTACCTGTTACTAGTTCTTTGCTGATTTTGTATTTTAATCCAATCCTTTAATCCTTTTGGAACATATTTGGTTATATAGTGAAATAATTGTCCTTGTATTATTTGTTGAATAAGCTCCTAACAAATTGAAATGTCACCTTTATCATAATAAATGTCATATATCTGAATATCCAAGACTGGGGAGGGGAGGAATTTAGACTGAGGTTTTAAATCAAGATGCTGAGTTAGTCTGGATTTGCTAAAAAAACAAAACAAAACAAAACAAAACAAAACTGAAAGTGTATAGAATGCTAAAGGACTTGCCTAAGGTGATGTCATGAGTCAGGGAATGGAGGCTTGACATGGTTAAAGGCAATGGGCGAAGAAAAATAAAGCCCTTTGTCATTTCTACTCCCATCAAATTCAGCCCAGGTAATAAACTGCCCACACCTCTTAAAATAACTTTTCATGAAATTGGGAACATGCTTTGCATCTTATCTTTCATCTGCTTTTTTCTACTTAATATATTATATTTTCCTGTTTCATTATTCTTTTATAAGATGATCTGTAGAGCACATCTTGATAAGAATCATTGTAATTATACCTGCTTTCCAGTTAATTCCATTTTGAAAGTGAAAGTTATATTATGTAAGCTTCCTAATTTACATTTTGACAACTTGGTTTTTAAGTGAAAAGATAACCTGTATTACAAAGAACGTTGATCTAGAGAGAGACAAATGGCAGTCTGAATTCATGCCCCAATCTCTGAAACCTTAAGCAGGTTTCTTAACCTCTGTCTCTGTGACTTCATGTTAAGAAGGAATGTGTACTCTGCACCGTGGTTTTGGAAATCAGAGAAGCCACATGTCTGGGGCCTGGACAAATAGATACACTCTATTGACATGATAACTGTCATTTTTATTTATTCTATCTCTTTCTACATTGTGACATTCTAAGGTTAATTTGAGTGTGTCAAAATGATGCTTAATCATTACTTTGAAATGTCAACACAAAATTGCAATTATGCCTCATTTTATTATTTCCTGTTGTACAGAATTTTCTTTTAAATCAACTCAATAAAGATATCTACAAGCCTCTGCTGATTAACTTCTCAGCACAAACAACAGCAGCTCAAACTCAGAATATTATCATGTCAAAACTGGACAAAAGAAGAAAGGGAGTTTTTGGTCCTCCTCTGGGCAAGAGAATGGTAATTGGCTCTCTGTTTTTATGCATTGTTACATTCAGAACAAGGAAGCCAGGCACACTGGGGCTTGACATCTCTTTGCCCAGATTTCTTTTTTTCCAATCACAGTTTTGATTAAGAAGTTTTCCTGAAAGTGTTCATATTTGTGTGTGCATCAGGCAACTTGACATTAAGAACAAGTGGTTGCCCTTTGAGTTAAAGTAGAATATTCATCTGGTAAATCATCTACCTTCCTAATTCTCTCATTAACATTTTTATTCAGCACACTCTTTGCTACTAGCTCTCTGGGCCTTTAACTAATCCAGCCATCAATTGACTTATCTGTCAAGAATACTCTTCTCAACCTCGTTCTTATCACTCAGAGGTTATTGTCAATTTTAAAATTGCACCTTCCTCACTTATTTTAATGTATTGAAGATGTACAAGGGAAAATGAAAAGGCATACTAAGAAATTATCTGAGAGGATTACTAGGTCCTAAACTCTTGGAGTTCCTATTGTGGCTCAGCGGGTTACAAACTTGACTAGTATTCATGAGGTTGCGGGTTTGATCCCTGGCCTCGCTCAGTGGGTTGGGGACCCAGTGTTGCTACAAGTTGCAGTGTAGGTCACAGATGTGGCTCAGATCCCATATTGCTGTGGCTGTAGCATAGGTTGGCAGATACAGCTCCAATTTGACCCCTAGCCTGGGAACTTACATATGCTGCCGGTGCAGCCCTTAAAAAATAAATAAATAAACTCTTAACCTATACAGATTACTGGCAAGACTGCCTCCCTGTCCTTTGGAAACATGGATGCTAAGGGAGATTGTTCTTTATTTGAAAAGAAACCATCCCTTCTCACATATGTGTGCTGTATGCTACAAGAGGATAATCTGATTCTCTGCCTGGACATTGTTTGCACAATAGTATACTCTATTAAGATGGCTGTATTTTCTGACACCTTTTCTCCTTTCATTCTCAGGTTGTCTTTGTTGATGATGTCAATATGCCTGCTCGGGAAGTATATGGGGCTCAGCCTCCCATTGAGTTACTTAGACAGTGGTTAGATCACTGGAATTGGTATGACCTAAAAGATTGTTCTATGATTAAACTAGTGGACATACAAATCATGTGTGCTATGGGACCTCCAGGTACATTTTCTGAGTTTATGAATGAGATTGAAAATCACTCTGGCTAAATTTAAAGAGATAGCTGGAGAAAGAAAGAGAAATTCAGTTGGACAACTTGCATTATGATGTTTTGTGTATTTTCTATGTGTGTAAGTTGTGACCTGACGGAGTACCCACAGTGGTCAGCACTGCGGAGTGGGTTGCCTTTCTTCGAGTCATTCTCCCCAAACCAGCCAGTTCTTCCATGTCCTTTTTCTCTTACCTTTTGGGACATTGCTCCCGATTTCCTATCCCTGCATTCCATATCCCAGTTGCCCCAAGAAACTAGATCTGCACACCTCCACCCCCATCCCCGGGGAAGCTCATCCTCCTCAGTTTCATCCCTTAAACTTTGAACTGTATAAAGACTCCCTGCTTCAGAGGTCCCCTTTACTCTACCCTAGTCAAGACTCAGTGTAGTGTGTTTCTGGACTTAGACTGTTGAGGAGAATTTAAGTAGGAAATGGCTAAAAGAATGAACTCTTCAGAGTTTCTGTCTTGGCGCAGCAGAAATGAATCTGACTAGGAACCATGAGGTTGCAGGTTTGCCTCGCTCACTCAGTGGGTTAAGGATCCGGCATTGCCGTGAGCTGTGGTGTAGGTCGAAGATGCGGCTTGGATTTGGCGTTGCTGTGGCTCTGGCGTAGACCAGCAGCAACAGCTCCGATTGGACCCCTAGCCTAGGAACCTCCATAGGCCACCAGTGGCTCTAAAAAGACAAAAAGAAAAAAAAAAAAAAAGAATGAACTCTTGGAGTTCCATTTGAGGGTCATCAGGTTAAGAACACAACATAGTGTCCATGAGGATGCAGTTTCAGTCCCTGGCCTCATTCAGTGGCTTAAGGGTCCAGTGTTGCTACAAGCTGCAGGATAGATATAGATGCGGCTCAGCCCCCACCTTGCTGTGGCTACAGCATAGGCTGGCAATTGCAGCTCTAATTCAACCCGTAGCCTGGGAACTTCAATATGCTGCAGGACTGGGCCATTAAAAAAAAAAGAACTCTTAAAGGTCCTTCACATTTTTCAAGGGGAATTTATAAACTCAAAACTCAATGTAAGGGATTTTTTTTTATATCCTGGAATATCTGAAATGGCTTGATTCAACTAACTGGGCGTCTTTAACACTTCTTTTCCTGAACTCAAGCTGGCACTCTATTTTTTAAAAATTCCTTTTCTGGATGTACCATGCCTTCAGGGAATCTCTCTGTTTTTTAAATAACTCTCTTGCTCCTGGGTACTCAGACTTCAGTTCTGCTTTGCCTCTCCCCCACCACCCAGCAGTCACTGTACTGCATGCCCCTTTTCTCTGCCTTTTCAGGGACTGAACAGGCTGAATCCTTGAGGTATCTTTGCCACTTGGACCCCATTGTCTAAATAGACCACCATTGCTGAATGCTCTCTGGGAGGAAGGGCTGAAGACAGAACGGGGTGTGTGGTCTCCCTTTTCCTTTTGCAGCCCTTTCACCATCTCCTTAAACTTGCCCTGGTGAATCAGTGTTCATTATAAGCTTCTAAGTACATAAATATACATAACTGTTTTGATCTATAGACTGCTAGTAATGTGCTTTTACACATGTTCATGTTTTCAGAATCAGCACAGTATAATTCAGTGATAAAAGCAAAACAAAGATTTACCTCGTTTAAAACATGAACCTAAATATTTTAAGCACAATATATACATTAAAGATATTATGCTCTTTTAAAACCACTTGTTTACTAGAGATTTCATGATAGAATCCCTTTAAAAAGCAAATGCGTTTTGTCTATACACGTAAAGATGTTAATATCAATTTTGTAAAATGATGTGTTACATTCTAAGTCAGTTAACAAAACCTCATATTTGAAAATGTGATCATTGTTTTATGAAAAGGGATAATCGCCAAATTTTAAAAATTCTAAGCAGCCAGTGAGGTGGCTACATGAAGCACATAGACTAGTCTTTGGGAAATTTATTTTCAGATTTGGGGAAAGAATGAGGCTCTTATGCCAAAATCGTGCTGCATTTCAGCTGTGTAAGAACGACCTTAAATTTTGGTCAGTAAAGATACCAGGGACATGTTAATATTACATGTATTATTATATTAGTATTGTATAATATACTATCTTAATATTGTATTGTGGTAAGAATATTTTACAGTTTATGGCTTTGGACTGTGACTGAGTCATGGAGAAGGTGGTGTATGGCTCTGTCTGGTTAAATTGTCTTTGGTAAATAGACCTGACCAAGATTATAACTAATTAATTGAACTAATTCAGATCATTCAGCTTGAAAGCAACACCTTGAGTTTAAGGAGAAAACTGTTTTTGAGTTCAAGGTTATCCAAACAATCGATTACTCTTAACATATCTGTGTGGGAGGAATTTTTCCATCTTTCAAGTTGATTTATGCTGCAAAACGTATAGAAAATACTCTGGAATATACGAGTAACATTGTTAAGAGTTCTGCTTTCTAATATTTAGGTGGTGGTCGAAATCCCGTAACTCCTCGATACATGCGACATTTCAATATTATAACAATCAATGAGTTTAGTGATAAATCCATGTTTACGATCTTCTCTAGAATCTTAACCTGGCATTTAAAAATCTGGTAAGTAATTGAAGGTGTGTTTGTGTTTTCATTTTGGGAGTGTAAAATCTTTTGAGAACGTGTCAGTACAAACTGTGCTTCTCAAACTTTTCCTCGAAAGCATCCTTAGACAAGAAGAAAGATGCAGGCAACACTGCTTCCCTCTTTTGCTCCCATCCCCAGGCATGGGAACACCACCCAAAGAAGCCACAGTATCTTTCTCTTTTTCCTCTGTCTTAAACCTTAGATTTTAATCTAAAAGTCCTCACAAACTTTGCATTCCACTGTATAATACGCCCATGTTAGAATAGTCAATATTTAGAATTTTTGTGACATAGTACAGTTAATGTTGGAAAGAGTGCTAAGTTTATCCCATGACTTTGATGCCCTCTAGTAAAACTCTTTGAGTCCCCCAGAGGTGTTCATGTCTAGGTTTGAATGTGGCCTTAGACCCTGTACCCTGGGGAAACATTGCTCCTTAACTCTGGACACTCAGTCCTTCTTCACAAGAAGCTTGGAGGCTGGGGAGCCAAGTGGATGTGAGCTGTCCAATTCTCGGCGCCCTATGGTCCATTCTCAGGAGGTTGTTGTCTCTTTCCCTATCCAGTGTTGATGGGGGAGCACAGCTGGACAGCTGCCTTATCAAGCTCACAGTGAAATATGGCCTATTATGCTAAATGGATATTCTTTCCCTATGTTCTTTCTACCCTAATAATTCCTTTTGCCCTGAAAAAAAAAAATGTCCTGGCTCATTATTTACTTTCTTTCTAATTCTCCTTTTTATCTTTTCCTTTTTTTTTTTTTTTGTATTTTTATTTTCTTCCTTCCCTTTCTCTGAAAACACCCATTTCACCAGTGTTCTTCAGGGATTCTACCTACATGCAGTTAAGAATGCCAGGGAAATCAACTCTACCTCAATAAAAAATAAGTACATAGAGTTCCTGATGTGGTTCAGTGGGTTAAGAAACAGACGTAGTGTCCATGGGGATATGGGTTGGATCCTTGGCCTTGCTCAGTGGATTCCTTCCCCTCAGTGCATTCTTTCTGGCATTGCCACAAGCTACAATGTAGTTCGCAGATGCAGCTCAGATCTGGTCTTGCTGTGGATGTGGCATAGGCCTTCAGCTGCAGCTCCAATCTGACTCTAGCCTGGGAATTCCCATATGCTTCAGGCACAGCCATAAAAAAGAAAGTAAATAAATAAATATTTTAATTAAAAAAAAATAAGAATGCCAGGGAGTAAAGAGGCAGAAGCATCATCTAGTGGGTGATAGGTTTGAGTGACATAATATAGGTTTCTTGGTTGGCTGTTCTGTCCATTCACTTAAGTAGTTTAAGTCCATTAAATTGGAGTTACTTTGAAAATAAAATAAAATAATGAAAGGAAAGTAGCTTTAAAACAAGTGAAAATTCTGTTATTATAACAAGAAATGGTAATTTTGTCAACTAAATTCATTTGATTTAATTGTAAGAAAAAGTTCAATACCAGTCATACTAAATATTACTTATGTGTCAATTCTATATTTGCTAACATTTTTTTCTTGAAATTTTTTAAGTTATAAATTTCCAGAAGATTTTCTAGATTTGACTACACAAATTGTAAATGGTACAATGAATCTGTATAAAGAAGCAATGAAAAATCTCTTGCCTACTCCAGCTAAGTCTCACTACCTGTTCAACCTTCGAGATTTCTCCCGTGTAATTCAGGGTGTGTGTTTGTCAAGACCAGAAACAGCAGAAACCAAAGAAGTGATTAAACGGCTTTGGGTTCATGAGGTAAATCTCTGTGTCACTGAAATATGATTATGCAAGAAACAAAGATTTTACTATGGCAACAACTGGGTTAAAAGAATCATTCAGGAGTTCCCATTGTGGCACAGCAGAAAGGAATCTGACTAGGAACCATGAGGTTTCAGGTTTGATTCCTGGCCTTGCTCAATGGGTTAAGGATCTGGCATTGCTGTGAGCTGTGGTGTAGGTCGCAAATGCGGCTGGGATCTGGCGTTGGTGTGGCTGTGGTGTAGGCCAGCAGCTGTAGCTCCAATTTGACCCCTATCCTGGGAACCTCCATATGCTGTGAGTGCGGCCCTAAAAAGCAAAAAAAAAGAAAAAGGAAAGAAAGAAAAATATTCAGCAATTTGTACTGTTGAAATGCATTTCACTATTGGACATTATAAAGGCCAATGGTGAAGATAATTTCTAAGAATGAACTAACATGTTTTATGACATTTAAGATGCTTTGTCTCATTTTCGGGAATCTCTGTTGATTTATAGGCTATTTCTTTTTTAAATTAAAGTATAGTTGACTTATAATATTGTGTGATTTATAGGCTATTTCAAAGTAGGTATCATTTAAGTGACTTAATCCTTCTTAAGAAATTTCGAGATGGAACACTTTGTTTTTATAATAGGTGAATGTATTTATGTACGTTATTTACTTGTAGTAATACCAGCTGCCAAAAGAACTACAAAGCAAAGTAGCTTTGAGAGCATGGAAACTATATAAAAATATATTTAAGTTATCTTTGGGGAGAGATCTGTGGGTGAACATTTTCTTGCACAAACATGTAGAGGCAGGAGAGAGAGGGAACACAAAAAATAATACATCAAAAATGATAGCTCAGGAGTTCCTGTTGTGGCTTAGCAGGTTAAGAATCCAACTCGTATCCATGAGGATGTGGGTTTGATCCCTGGCCTTGCTCAGTGGATTAAGGATCTGGGCTTGCCATGAGCTGTAGTGAAGCTCATAGATGTGGCTCAGGTTCCGCATTGCTGTGGTTGTGGCATAGGCCAGCAGCTGCAGTTCTGATTTGATCCCTAGCCAGGAAACTTCCATATGTTGCAGGTGTGGCCCTAAAAAGACCAAAAAAAAAAAAAAAGCTCATTATTTTAAAAATAGGCAAAGAATATAGGAAAGTAGAAGGGCAAAATATTCTTTTTAATATATAAATAATATAGTTAATCTTAATAATGTAGTTTAAAAAGCTAGAAAATGGAAATGTGCTGCTATGTTAAAACCATGTGTTAGACATACATTTTTAAAAGTCTTTAAAAATTCCATTTTTGTGGGCTTTTAGATCTACAACTTTAATTCCTAAATCCTGACAGATTCAAATATGTGCCCAAGCCAATGTCCGTTCCACACAGCAAGGTCCCTAAAAGTGATTCTTTGCAAGGGTATGATATGCACATTCTTACTCTACTCCACTGTAGGTCACGTAATCACCTGAGTGAGATCCATATTCTGGGTCATGGACACAGGCTGTAAGTCTGGTAGGCCACATGGGAAACAGAAATGTGCTGAAAGGTGGGGAGGGAGAAAGACAAGAGGGGAAGATGTCGTTGACTTCATGGAAGGAGCACGTTGCCTAAGACAGCATTTGGTCATGGGCCAAATCTTACTCTAGGAACTTCGTCCTTGGTATTCCTTCTACCTAGGACACTCCTCTCCCATTATCCATGAGGCTTGCCCACTTACCTCCTTAAGATCTCAGCTCAAATATCCCCTTACTATTGAGGCTTCCCATAGAGAACCATCTGTACAACCCATAGCTCTTTATTCTTTCTCTCGTTTTATTATTCGTAACATTGAACATCACTTGACCTCAACTATATTTTTGCGAGTAGAACAGAAGCTTTCTGAGAGAAGCAACTTTCTTTATTCACTGCTTTTCCCAATGCCTGACACAGGGCAAGCACTTGGTTAAACATTGTTAAATGAGTGAGTAAAGGGAGGAGCGAGGGCATCTTACTACACATAACACGCTTCATCACTTGGGATTATGATGCCTTGTGTTGTTCCAGTCATGAGAGCAATTCCCACTGGCTGTTGTATATTTGTGGTATGTACAATTACTTTTAGGCATTGTTCAGATCCTGTCCTGCCTCAGATGTTAGATGATTGAGTTTTCACAATGGCTATTAGTTCTCTGGGCATATAATAAGATTCATAATATAATAACTCATCATTTCAGTGACTACTTCATATTTATATAGCATAATGAGTTTAGGTCCTCAGCTCAAAATTCTGAAGTAGCACCTTGCTTCATTGGAAGCAATAAAAAATAGAAGCCCAGTGGTCTGTAATACCTAGTATATGTACCTTATACTTAACCCACTGAGCTACATGAGAACTCCCGGGGAAATAATTATTTTGTGTCACAAGCCAGATTAGCTATTTTTTGCAATCCCACAAAGTGCACATAAGCAGAGATTTATTTTAGTAGATTGCCTTCTGAAATTACTTACAATAAAAATCATTAACAGATGTCCAAAACAAACTTGCCCTCCACCTGAAACATTCCCTTTTCCCAGAAAAAGTGCTTTTATAAAAAAAATAATAATAATGTCTATTGATTTGCCAATCATTTTCAAAATGTTACCTAGCTGGGAAAAGGAAAAGATCATTTGAAGGGAGTTGCAGATCCCTAGATGCCAGTGCCCAGCTCTGTCCTCTACATCTGAGTGACTAGCAAAGTCAGTCACTCACTTTCTCTAATCTTTTTTTCCTTCTCTAGTCCTAATTCTCTTTGCATCTCTATAATCTGCTTCAGTCTCCCAATTTACCTTTGTTTATTGATAACAATGCAACTATGTATTATTCCAAAAATACATGAACAAAATTAATGTTTAAAATAAATTTTAAAAAATTAAAAAATAAGTACTATTATGAGCCAATCCTTGTTGTTTGGGTATGCATTTAATAAAACCCATAGAAATTTCTTGAGAATAAAGAAATTTTTATATTATTTGAGATTAGCACAGAAATAAAACTAAAGAAATTTTTATATTACTTGAGATTAGCACAGAAATAAAACTAAAGAAATTTTTTATATTACTTGAGATTAGCACAGAAGTAAAACTAAAGAAATAGGAGTGGTTCTTAAAGCTGCTTTTCAATTGTAATACAGGTCCTTAGAGTGTATTATGATCGCCTTCTGGATAATGCAGACAGAAGATGGCTTATCAACTACATTCAAGAAATCTTGAAAAAATATATGGATGAAAATTTTCATGAGCTTTTTCAAAACTTGGATTTTGATAATGATGGAGTGGTTGAAGAAGACGACTTACGCAGCTTAATGTTTTGTGATTTTCATGATCCCAAGAGAGAGGATACCAATTACAGAGAAGTTGCAGACGTGGATGCTCTCCGAGTGATAGTAGAAGCTCACCTAGAAGAATACAACAATATGAGCAAGAAAACCATGAACCTTGTCTTATTCCGATTTGCCATAGAACACATCAGCAGAATTTCCAGGATCCTGAAGCAGCCTCGTAGCCATGCTCTTCTGGTTGGCGTTGGAGGGAGTGGGAGGCAGTCTGTCACCAGATTAGCTGCCCACATGGCTGATTCTGCAGTTTTCCAGGTTGAAATTTCCAAGGGCTATGGTAACACTGAGTGGCATGAGGATTTAAAAGTGATCTTAAGGAAATGTGCTGAAGGGGAAATGCAGGGTGTCTTCCTATTTACAGATACTCAGATTAAAAGAGAGTCATTTCTAGAAGATGTCAACAATCTACTCAATGCTGGGGAGGTTCCGAATCTCTTTGCATTGGATGAGAAGCAGGAGATATGTGAAAAGATGCGTCATTTAGATCGACAAAGGGATAAAACCAAACAAACAGATGGAAGCCCCATAGCTCTGTTCAACATGTTTATTGATCGCTGCCGCAACCAACTGCATGTCGTTCTTGCCATGAGTCCCATTGGAGATGCCTTTCGGATTCGTCTTAGAAAGTTCCCTGCTCTTGTTAACTGCTGTACCATTGACTGGTTTCAGGTATTGTCATGTAAATTTTAGATAAACTTCTAGAAATGTTGAATCTCTATCATCAGTATGACATTTTATAACTCCCCCCAAGTTATATTTAACAGGATTTTCTAATAATAATGTATTTTATGAAATTATCATTCAAAAAATCATTATAATAGAAAAATATTTTATGACTAGTGTGTGCCATCACTGACCGCGGTTTATCATAGAAAGTTTTAGGATAAAATTGTGTATCATTCAGCTTCCTGACAGGGAGCATGAAGGACAAAAAGTGCCAGACTCAGAGGGTTTGGTCAGAATAAATTAGTGAAGACAAGGAGCCAAATAGAAGGAACGAATGGGGTGAAAGATAACTAAAGTGACAGGGGCACAGTAACTGAGGAGGATGTCGTAGAGTTGAGGTTGGAAAGGTGGGAAGGGTCAGACCAGGTGGAGATTTACAAGGTGGCTTTGGAATTTATTTTTAATATGCTGAGAAGTCTTTGGAAGGATTAGAAATTGAGAGTATGATTTGAGCTCATTTGCATTTGATAAGACCACTCTGGCAGCTATATAGAGCATAGGACACTCTTGGAATATTCCAGGGAGATGATAACAGAGAGTCGAACTGGGTTGATGAATAGAAAGGATTTGAAAATTATGTTAGGTCTGGTGCCTGTAGAACTTGATACGGGTGGATGTAGGATTGAGGAAGAGGAGAGGGATCAAGGATGAATCCTGCATTATGGCTTGAGCAACCGGTGGATGGTAGTGATGTTTACTAAGCTGGGGAAGACTGCAATTATTTGGGGAGAGATAAGGGTCATGGTATAGGTTTGTTGAGTTTGAGACGGTTATGAGAAAAATCAAGGAGATGGTCGTTCATATAGTTTTGGAGTTTAGAGTAAAGGATAGGAGTATTACCTCAGAGAATTGCTGGCAGAATTAAATGAGATAATAGTAGAAGGCACACAAAAGAGGGTCATTCTCTAAGTTTGGTTCTTTTCCTCTTCCTTGCTCCTGTAACACTCATGAACAATTTCTCTAACCCCTGAATAAACCATGAAGGGTTAATATTACATGCACTAGTGACTGGCTCCCTGTCCTTGCAAGGACTTGAAGTTCCTCATGAGTATCTGTCCCATCCTATGCCTCATACTTTCCCCTGCATTTCCAAAGTTGTGAAGGACTGCAGTAGTAACAGACTCCCATCAATAACTTTGATCATGTGCTAAAGCGTTTATCTTAAATTTAGTCCTGGCCTGAAGATGCGCTGCAGGCAGTCGCCTCCCGCTTCTTGGAAGATATTGAAATGTCAGAGGAAATACGAGGTGGCTGTATTGAGATGTGTAAAAGCTTCCACACTTCTACTATAGATTTATCGACATCGTTCCATGTTGAACTTCAAAGATATAATTACGTGACTCCTACCTCTTATCTTGAATTAATCTCTACCTTCAAACTGTTGTTGGAAAAGAAAAGAAGGTAACAATGAAATTTCTTTTTTTTCTTTCTTTATTTCTATTTTTTTTTTTAGGGCTGCACCTGCAGCATATGGAGGTTCCCAGGCTAGGGTTCCAATCAGAGCTGTAGCCTCTGTCCTATGCCAGAGCCACAGCAAAGCTGGATCCAAGTCTGAGACCTATACCACAGCTCATGGCAACACCGGATCCTTAACCCACTGAGCAAGGCCAGGGATCGAACCCATGTCCTCAAGGATGCTAGTTGGGTTTGCTAACCACTGAACCACAATGGGAACTCCGAAATTTCTTGTTTCCAAGTAAGCTGTGGTGGTTTTAAAACACTCATGTCGACAAAAATAGCACAGCATGACGTGATACAGACATTTCGTATGTATGTGTACACACACATATACGCTGTGAGTTTTGTTAAATTGTTAAATGATTTACTCCACAAACATTTTTAGGGTAGGAAGCAGGGCATATTCTCTTGTGCAGATGCATTGCCTAGTGTATCACAAATGCATATTCATATTTGTTTAAGGAATGAAGATGTGCCACTTAGAGCTGTGGTAAGGACCCAGGATACTTTGCAATACTGTTGAGTAAATAGCACTAGTGAGTAATTTTTCTTCAATAAGTAATTAGATAACAGATAAACCTTCTCTTTAGGTATTGAGCAGCTGAAACCCAGAAACGGCCAGTCAATATATATAGCCAGTTTTCCTCCTTTAAATAAACTCTCATGTGAAAACATCAATATAAGCATCAATAAACTTGGGTACTATAGAATTTGTCAGTGTGAGCTTTTCATACCATTGAGGTTGACTTTTATTGCAGAAAAGTTTCTTTGGTTCTAAAAATTAATACTTGGACTTCCCTTGTGGCTCACAACATAACTACTCAGCTTTGCTTCTATAGTGGCTATGACTCAATCGCTGTCTTGGAAACTTCCATATACCACAGGTGGAGCCAAAAAGAAAAAAAAAATTTTTAAAGAAAAAAAAGAAAAATTAACACTCAGTATATATATTATAAAATGCAAAAACAAATTACCTGTGAAGTTCTAAGTTTAGAAATTTTAATGATCACCTTTGAGAAAATTATTTAAGCAATTTTTATATTGCATTTATAATTTTTAATATTTTTATTTCCCTATTGAAGTCTGGTTTAACAAACTAGACTTTCCCAAGTACTTAAGTAATAAAACCTAGTAAGTTAAACTTACATATATAGTAAGCCTTAAGTTATTTTAAGTATATGACTATCATCTATAAACTTAATGAGATTTTGGAGTTCCCGTTGTGGCTCAGTGGTTAACGAATCCGACTAGGAACCATGAGGTTGTGGGTTCAATCCCTGGCCTTGCTCAGTGGGTTAAAGATCCAGCGTTGCCGTGAGCTGTGGTGTAGGTCACAGACGTGGCTCGGATCCCACGTTGCTGTGGCTGTGGTGTAGGCCGGCGGCTATGGCTCCAATTTGACCCCTAGCCTGGGAACCTCCACGTGCCATGGGAGCAGCCCTAGAAATGGCAAAAAGACAAAAAAAAAACAAAAAAAACCTTAATGAGATTTTTTACTTAAAAACACAAATTAACTCCATTGTTCAATTTCATGACTTACATTGGACTAAAAGGCAGATCTGTTCATCTAATAAACCAAATTCTTTTAAATATTATATACTTAAAACACCAAATGTGCACAGGATTCTTGACACAAAATATTAATGCTAAGTTTAATTTTTGCATACTCACTACAGTTCATTCTGAATCTTCCTATGGCTAACCCACTATCGCAGGCATTTTAAAGCATGTTCTCTCATATTGTCCAATATGCTCCCTAGATTCTGGTGGAAACTTGTAATGCCTTCCACGGTGGGGGTGTTGTAGCTTTTCCATGTATCATGGCCCATGCTCCTGTGTTTCAATCATACCAATAGTATTTTTTCCATTTACCTAGTGAAATGCAAGTCCAACCCTAGGCTGCTAAATTTTACAATTTCTTTGACTGTCAAGATAATTATCTTTCCATGTAGATCTTAGGATCTTTAACCTAATAGAATCTTGCTTTTTCTCTCCCTGTCCCCCCACCGCCAAAACCCCCATGTTTTCCCATCCAGGAGAATCAAAACCTTTTGGAGAGTCTGTCTAAATGGAGGGTATCGCTTACTTCTCTGTTTGAATATATGTTCCCAATATTTAAGGCCATCCTAACTAAATGAAAGATTATAAAAATGAGATCCCAACTTATAGAAAAGTTGAAAGTAATAGTTTTCTAGGCATTTATAGATATTCTTGTTTGCCTTTCAAACTCTCTTTAAAAACAAAACAAAAAACTCTCCTTTACTTCAACTAGAATTCCCACCCTGTAGCTATTTTCCCTATTAAGCTAAAGCCTTCAGATCTCTTTATAGCCAGGTCATCTGTAACCGAGAAGCAAGTTATCAGGTTACCTGCCAGGAAACCAGTGTCTTAGCCCGCAAAGAGTCACATGGAATGAACCACCACACTGAAAGTGCTTCATGCTGTGCTTGCTCCACAAGCATTCGACTGAAACCAAACCCACAGATAATATGATAGCCTGTATGAAGTCTCTCAGATCCTACTGCTGTAACATGTTTTGCTCAGAGGGAATCAACATGTGACAAAAGCGTAGCATGCCTTCACTTATAAAAATTTTTTTCCTATGATGGCTTTTTCAGTCTTCTCCTGGATACCTATTCCAGCTCAAGCCAGTGAAGCACAGTTAAAGGGTATGCTTCCACCTTTCGGCAGTTATCTGGTTGGTGTGTTACCTACCCCAGCCAACTTTTTGAAGAGAATTTCTAAAACATGTCACCTTTTATTTTTCAAAGTAATGTTTACTTTGAAACATTAGGGCATATCTCAAATATTTAAAAGGAAACAAATTATAAACAAGAGTCTTCTCTGTTCATCATGTATAATTTCCTCTAGAATATATATGAATGCAGATACAAATTACATTAAAATATTATGTTATTTTGAATCAGTTATTATTTCCTTATAATAATTTTCACCAAAAGATTATAGAGCTTTATTAACTATTGGGAACTTTTAAACAAAAAAATTCTTGTTTCAAGGCACATAATACATCTTAGAATTATTCACCACATTTGGCAACAATCTAAAGAATATTTTGGGCACTGAAGTCTATTTAAAAGAAGTGATTATAAGAAGATTTTAAGGAACAATAATGCTTTTGGAGTAACCTTCCCAAGGTGACTAGTTTTGGAGACACATCATTCATTTTGATGTAGAAGGTTCCTTGCCTTATATTTAGTGTATTTAGCTTTTGAGTTTGTTATACGCCTAGATATTGTGTTAGGTACTGGAAATACAAAACCTCCCAAGACTTACCGTCTACTTTTAGTTACACACAATCTAAAGTTCTCAAGTTCAATTAAAGAAAATTTTTTTATGGCCACATCCATGGCATATGGAAATTCCTGGGCCAGGGACTGAATACTAGCCGCAGTTGCAAACCATACTGCAGTGGTGGCAACAGCAGATCTTTTAACCCACTGTCCAGGCAGGGATGGAACCTGTGCTTCTGCAGCGACCCCGGCCACTGCAGTAGGATTCTTAAGCCACTGTGCCACAGTGGGAACTCCAAGAGTTCATGTATTTGACAAATTGTTAATACAGTTGAAAATCTTTCAATCCACTTCTTTAGTTACACCTTGCAAAAGTCTGAAAAGCTCAAGAAAACTTCATTTTTTCCTTGAATAAGGAGTTAGAGCCTGATAGCTAACCTTGTTTTATCTCTTTGCTTTCAGCGAAGTAATGAAAATGAAAAAGAGATACGAAGTGGGTTTGGATAAACTGGATTCTGCTTCATCTCAAGTAGCCACAATGCAGTTTGAGTTAGAGGCGCTGCACCCTCAATTAAAAGTTGCTAGCAAAGAGGTTGATGAAATGATGGTAATCATTGAGAGGGAGTCTGTAGAAGTTGCCAAAACTGAAAAAATAGTGAAGGCTGATGAAATAATAGCAAATGAACAAGCTATGGCTGCCAAAGCCATCAAAGATGAATGTGACGCTGACCTGGCAGAGGCTTTGCCGATATTAGAGTCAGCACTAGCTGCCCTTGACACTCTCACTGCACAGGTAAGAGCATAGCCATGGACTTGCTGGGAGACATGGCATCAGAGCTTAAGAAAGTACTTAACATTGTGTGCTACAATCTAGTCTGTCTTTCCACATTAGTCTCCACATTTAATGCAATTGAAATCACTGTCGAGTTAGCAAAAAGTTCCCCTGATTTACATGGGGAAAAAGAAAAGTAATATACATGCATGACTAAGCAACTTTGAAAAAGAAGAAAGCTATCAAATGTTATAACCTACCATGTGACAACTGGTATTTCAGGAACTTTACATAACAACTTTAACTGACTCAATTATATATTTTAATTCTAGGCTCACCTTCTTCATATTTTAGACACCTCTAATTGGGATATGCTTTATAGCATATGTGATAAAGTGTTGTGTCAGGGTTTGTCAATGTTTAATTTTATGTGATACATAAAATAATAATATAGTTTGTTATATTCTATGATACCATATCTTAGCTTTGAAATGTATTAAAAATTAAAATGTAAAAAGGAACATTTCAATTAAGAAAAAGATAAATTTTAAAAAATAGTGTTGGGAATTTCCTGGTGACTCAGTGAGTTAAAGATCTGGTGGTGTCACTGCTGTGGCGCGGTTTTAATCCACTGCCCAGGAACTTCCGCATGCTGTGGATGCAGCCAAAAAAATAAAAAATAAAATAAAACAAAATGAGGGAAATGAGTGTCTCTAAGAAAAATAGTGTTGGGGATCTTGGCTAAACTTTTAGGTGAGGTCAGGGAGAAAGTGTTAGATACTTTCTTCACACTGTACTCCCAAATAGATTTCAAATTGAAATTTAAACATAAATAGTTATATTACTATAAAATAGTAGAGTGTAGTTCAGATATTAATAATCTTATAAAATAAGACATAGGATTTATTTGGTATAAGAGAAATTAGAAAAAAACACTAAGCAATATTGTTTGATAGCTATGCTCCAGATACCTTTTTTTTTTTTTTTTGTCTTTTTGCCATTTCTTAGGCCACTCCCACAGCATATGGAGGTTCCCAGGCTAGGGGTCTAATCGGAGCTGTAGCTGCTGGCCTATACCAGAGCCACAGCAACGTGGGATCTGAGCCACATCTGCAACCTACAGCACAGCTCAGGGCAATGCTGGATCCTCAACCCACTGAGCAAGGCCAGGGATCGAACCCACAACCTCTTGGTTCCTAGTCGGATTCGGTAACCACTGAGCCATGATGGGAACTCCCTGCTCCAGATACTCTTGTATTTTTCATAAATAATAAAAATTTTTTTAAGGTAATGAATTTTGGTACCTAAACACCAACACATTTTGTTTGATGTAAACACCATGGATCTGGAGTTCCTGCTCTGGTATAGTAGATTAATGATCCAGCTTGTCTCTGTGGAGATGTGGGTTCGATTCCCAGTCCAGCACAATGGGTTAAGGATCCAGCATTGCTATAGCTGTAGCACAGGTCACAGCTGTGGTTTGAATTTGGTCTCAGGCCTGGGAACTATGTATGCTTTATGGGTCAGCCGAAAAAGACAAATACAAAACATCATGAATTGAAATTTAGAAATGTTGAAAAAAATCTTTAAACTACATGATAAATAAAAGACTGATATGCTCTATGTGAAAAGCTCTTATAAATCAATTAGGAAAAAAATAACTCTGAGATAAGATCTTAAATTATATAAAAAGTGCTAATTCACAAAGGAGGAAATTCAAATAATATCATGAAAATATATCATATATCACTTATATTTAAAAAATACAGATCAAGATAAAATTTCTTTTGCCTGTCAGAATGCCTGCCAGTGTCACTAATGGTTTATGTAGTAAAACATGCACCTTTACATACTTTCTGGAGGGCAGTTTGTCAATATTTGTTGAAAGTTTTAAAAAAGATATTAAAACTTTAATTCAACGTGACAATTGTAATAGTAAAAAAGAGAAAAAGCATAGCTAGGATATTAGAATTATAGTTCATATATATAGATATATACACACACACACACTGGAAGGCTGTGCAGCCATTAAAAATGATGTTTAAAAAATTTAAAAAGTTATAACTGATGTGTTTACTAACATGAAAGGATGTTCACTATATATTGCTATTGAAATAGAACAGATTTTAAAACAGTAGGTATGTTAGGTACACTATGATTCCATTGGCTAAAATGTGGCATATACTGGTTTATAGCATATCAACAGAGAAAAAGATAGAGAAGAATTTAATCTCACATAGATTATCTTTCCCTTATTCTCTTTTGCTTGTAACTGTTCCTTTGGGATAAACTTCTCAACACTTCTGAACACAATTCTATCTGCCACCATTTCTACCCAATGAACTGTGAGTTTCTTTGTGTTCTGGCTTAGTTTGCAAATAGGAACCAATTACAGGTCGTATATAAATGGTTCTTTTTTAAAAATTAGTATGTTATTTTCAGGACATAACAGTGGTAAAATCCATGAAGAGCCCTCCTGCTGGTGTCAAGCTTGTTATGGAAGCTATATGCATCTTGAAAGGCATCAAAGCTGACAAAATCCCTGACCCAACAGGTTCAGGGAAAAAAATTGAGGATTTCTGGGGTCCTGCTAAAAGACTTCTTGGTGACATTCGATTTCTTCAGTCACTTCATGAATATGACAAGGACAATATTCCTCCAGCTTACATGAACATCATAAGAAAAAATTATATTCCAAATCCAGATTTTGTTCCAGAAAAGATTAGAAATGCTTCGACAGCAGCCGAAGGTCTATGCAAATGGGTCATAGCAATGGATTCATATGACAAGTAAGTACTAACAAAAAGAAAATGAACGGGTGTGTTTTATTTTCAGGTTTGATCATTTAGGTAATATAAAACCTAAGAGCTACATAGATGAGAGCCTCCTTAGAAAACTATGTGAAATACCTGCCATGACATGACATGACTGGAGGCAAAATTATACCAAGTAAATGCTATATAACACAGTGATACTAAAAGTTTTTGGACTCAGGAACACTTTACACTCTTAAAAATTATTGTAGACCCCCTAAAGTGTTAATAACTACCATATTAGAAATTAAAACTGAGAACTTAAAAAATATATACTACTAATTCATTTTTATTTTTTAAATACATATTTTTTATTTTCCCAATACATTATTTTTTTTTCTACTGTACAGCATGGTGACACAGTTACACATAAAAGCAATAAAAACTTTACCTGTTTATATAAATATTTTATCTTCTAAAAATGCACATTTTCAAAAAATTTCTAAGAAGGTGTTTTAAGAAGGGGTTTTTTATTATGCATTTGCAAATCTCTTTAATATGTGCTTCAGTAGAAGACATCTGGGCTCTCGAATCTGCATCTTCATTCAGTCTGTTGTGGGATATATTGTTTTGACTGAAGAAATGAAGAAGATACTTCATCACACAGATGTCTAGTTGCACAAGGGAGGACCTCATGGAGTCCCTGAAGGGGAGGGGACATGTTTTGGACCACATTTTGAAAACCACCCTTAACATAATATTCTTTGTTGAGATCAGCAGCGTTTTTTGATGATTGCATAAGAAATATTTATATCATATACACAACAGGGTAAAAATTTGATTATTTCTTCAGAAAGTAACTATTATAGGCTGTCTTTCAAACTCATATGCAGTATGAATCATTGTACATGCTATATGTGTTTTGGACTATGATACACTGTGGTAATGATACATTTTAGTTTTATGTTTTATCATTTATTTAGAAAGATAACATGACTGATTCCATTTTCCAGAGAGAAGAAAATTTAGACCCATTCTTTTTCCTATGTAATCCCTTTTATTACCAACACCTATATGCATAAGATAGCTGGTTTTAGTTAAGGGTATATTCTGAATTTTTTTAAAAAAGTAAAATATAAAGACAGAAGTAGTATTCTTAGATGTAATTAATAAACCTAGAAAAGAAAAAGAGTTTGGGAACTGAGGAGGTTGGGGGGCACAGAAAAAATCGTTTTAACTATTGTGAAATGAAAATAAAATAGTAATATTAATCCACAAAAATGATAAATTAAGATGAAAGAGTAAAATAAGATTGATAAAATACCCTTCTTCTTATCATCATTAAATTTTAATGAATTAGGCTACTTTCTGCAAACATTGTAATATTTTACATGTATGTACTTATTCTCTTTTTTCCAAAATCACAAAAGTTGACCCTGGCAACAAGTTGAATATTTTATTTGGAGTAAAAAAATGACTTATTTGAAAACATTATGTGTATTTGGTATCTATTTTAATAGTCATGTTTTATGTGCTGGGGTCAGGTTGACTGTTAGATGAAATATAGAATAGAGTAATCCGTGTAGGTTGTACATAAAGGTGTGTTTTGAGTTATAGTAAGGATATTAGAGAAGTAAATTCAGGGATGGAAAATGCACTAGATTATGAAACATGTATTTAATTTTCCAATTTTACTTTTGGCAGAGTGGCAAAAATAGTAGCTCCTAAAAAGATAAAACTGGCTGCAGCTGAAGGGGAACTTAAAATTGCCATGAATGGTCTTAGAAAGAAACAGTCAGCCCTTCGAGAAGTTCAGGACAAGTTGGCCAAGCTTCAGGACACACTTGAACTTAATAAACAGAAGAAGGCTGACTTGGAAAACCAGGTATAGGATAATACAGACAAATATGAGCAAATCCTCAATTATTATCAATAAGAATGATGTCACACTGGCACAAATACAGCAATCCTGTTTTCCTCCTGGTAGGAGGTTAGCAAACAGTGGCCCACGGGTCAAATCTACCATTCCCAGTTTTCGTACAGCCCATAAGCTAATGATGGTTTTGACATTTTTAAATGATTACACATTAAATGATTATATAAGTACCTATAGAATATCTTCAATTTTGCCTCTTGGTCCACAAAGCCTAAAATATTTACCTTCTGTCTCTTTACCCTCCAGAAGAAAAAAAAATTGCCAACCATCTCTGCTGTGGATTACTAGAATATTGAGCTATTATTTATTTTTTTGAAGTATAGTTGATTTACAATGTTGTGTTAATTTCTGCTGTATAGCAAAGTGATTCAGTTTATATATATATATATATATATATAAGGTATACATATGTTTTTTATATCATCTTTTCCATTATGGTTTATCTCAGGATAGTGAATATAGTTCCCTGTGCTATGCCGTAGGACCTTGTTTTATCTATCTGCCCTATACAAAATAAGTTTGCATCTTCTAAGTCCAAACTCCTATTCTGTCTCTCTTGAATCTTCCTTGGAAACCACAGGTCTATTCTCTATGTCTGTGAATCCGTTTCTATTTGGAAGATAGGTTTATTTGTATCATTTTTTTAGAATCCATATATATTTATTCTTTCTCTGGTTTTCTTCCCTTAGTATAATAATCTCTAGGTCCATCCACGTTCCTGCAAATGGTATTATTTCATTCTTTGTGTGTGTGTGTGTGTGTGTGTGTGTGTGGTATTTATACACACATATATACCATATGTTCTTTATCCATATACCTGTTGATGGATATTTAGGTTGTTTCCATTTCTTGGCTACTGAGAATAGTCCTGCTATGAACATAGGGGTGCATGTATCTTTCAATTATAGTTTTGTCCAGATATATGCCCAGGAGTGGGATTGCTGGATCATATGTTAGTTCTATTTTTAGTTTTCTGAGGAACTTCCATATTGTTTTCCATAGTAGCCGCACCACCTTATGTTCCTACCAACACTGTAGGAGGATTCCCTTTCCTCCACATCCCCTCCAACATTTGTTATTTGTAGACTTCAAAAATATTTTTGGCTGTGCCCACAGCATACAAAAGTTCCCAGGCCAGGAATTGAATCTGCATCACAGCCATGACCCAAGCCACAGCAGTGAAAATGCCAAATCTTTTAAATTCTAGGTCACCAGGGAACTCCTGTAGATTTTTAAATGATGGCCATTTGACCACTGTGAGGTGGTACCTCACTATAGTTTTGATTTGCATTTCTCTAATAATTAGTGATGTTGAGCATTTTTTCATATACCTGATGACCATCTGTATGTCTTCTTTGGGGAAATGCGTTTTTATGTCTTCTGCATAGCTATGCCCTTTCTTGCTATACTAGTCTGCTTCTTTCCATGGGATAAGTGCACAAATTCTGTGTTTGAACATTAGGTGTCATTGTGCTAATCTTATAAAATGTGATCTATTATTAGGCTTGGTTTCAAAGTGATCAGTTTTAGTTTAAATAATATAACTAAAAGATGAGTATGTGATTGCTCATTCTGATCATTTTCAGCTGTTTTCTGTTTAAAATTTTTTATTTTTTATAATAAATTGTTGGAAAATTATGATACTGTGAAATGTATGTATACTAAAAATCTGCTTTTAAAAGAGAAATTTTAGCTGAAGTATTTTTACTTAGTAGTTTCTGCTGGCAACTTTATTATATTCTAAGACGATTCAACATTTTAATATCATTAAAAGAAGAATGGGTAAAGAAAGAAACTAGGAAGCAAAAGATACTAAAAGAGGGAAAATTAAAAGAGAAAGATTTTCATTTAGGAAGTATAAAAAATACTGCCAATTTGTATATCTTTGCCTTTTTAAACCTATCTTTAGATAAACTGATATAGTGTTTTATATCTTTTCATCTAAAAGCATTTGTTTTGTATAAATATTAACAGCATTGGAAAAATTATAAATGAAATTTTTTTTCAAATTTTATTAATGTATAGTTGATTTAAAATATTGTGTTAATTTCTGCTGTAGAACAGAGTAACTCATATGTATGGAAAAAATATACATGTATACTTTTTCATATATGTATTTGTGCATATATATATTTTTTTTCATATTCTTTTCCATAATTGTTTATCTCAGGATATTTAATATAGTTCCCTGGGCTGTACAGTAGGACCTTATTTTTTACCCATCCTATGTGTAATAGTTTGCCTCTGCTAATCTCAAACTCCCAATCTTTCCCTTCCCCAGTGCCCCCCTTGGCAACCACGAATCTATTCTCTGTGTCTGTGAGTCTGTTTTCATTTTGTAGATATGTCCATTTGTGTCCTATTTTAGATTCCACATATAAGTAATATCATATAGTATTTGTCTTTCTCTTTCTGACTTACTTCACTTAATATGATAACCTCTAGGTCCATCCATGTTGCTGCAAATTCTTATTATAAAATAATAAATTCTTATTATAAAATAATCAAAATGTCTCTGCTTTTATCAGTTATTTACTTCTTGTCATGTAAATTATTTCATTTTGAACTTTAAGATAACTTTTATTACTTAACCTTGTAATCTTCTAAAAATAATGATGCTAAATCACTTAAAATTAATCAAAATAATTCAGGTATTCTACTGGAATATTGCTACTGCATGGGTTGAAATGGCTTTTCCCCCAGTTTGCCACATTCATAATTACCCTTCCTCTTTTTTAAAATGACATTACTTAATTATGTATAATCAAACTTGGTTGACAGTCTTACACATAAAGTAGGCTCTCAGCTGTTGATTGATGTCCTAATTTAAGGTTAATTGCAAGTGTCTGGGTGTAGGTTGACACAATTTAACAACTTGAAAATTGTGCTTTGTAAGTAAGTATAAATTATTAAAACTTTTAAACATTTAACCTTTAAATTATCATTAAATCAACCAAATGAGGGGAAAACGTTCATAGAATATTTAAAGTAAAATGCATTTAGATTATTAAAATGAAGGGGAAACATCTATATTTGCAAGAAAATGTCCTTTATTACTTAATTAACTTTCATTGCCTCATAATGTAGTTCACTTCCTTAAATAGAGCTGTTCTCGGCATTGTATGATAAATATCTGTTATGAATTCCATAAATTATATTAAAGTACACACTTTATTATGGAAAAAAATTCTAAAAGGTCATGGACTTTCTAGTCTTCATAGCGAAACATCTCAATATGTTTCTTTTATTTTTTTTATTTTTTAACATATTTCTTTTAGAGTGTTAAAAAATTACGGGTGTAAGTTTGTAATTAAAAAATTTATGTCTGAGGGCAAAATCTTGCAGAATTTTTAACTTATTCTACTTGTGGATGTTGATAAAATTCAATTCTATTTTTGAGGTTGATTTGTGCAGCAAAAAGCTAGAACGAGCCGAACAGTTGATCGGTGGCCTTGGGGGTGAGAAAACACGATGGAGCCAAACATCTCTGGAGCTGGGGCATCTGTACATCAACCTGACGGGGGACATCCTCATTTCCTCAGGGGTCGTGGCCTACCTGGGAGCCTTTACATCTAACTATCGCCAGGTAGGAAGTACTAGTCAACCTCTAAGTTCTCTTCCTGACTCTCCCATTACAACCAACATTAACCTTAGGGGTTTTTGCTTGTTTGTGTGGATTTTTTGGTAAGTACAGGGGAGAAAAATATTTTCAAGTGATTTCTAGTTGTGTATTTTAGTTATTCTATAAATTAGCTCGGTAGCCAAAATGTATCAAATTCTCTTCTAAAATCAAATTGCCCTAGACACAACAAGATCTACTCTAGAATGTAATGTGAAATGGTAGACCTTAATGATAAAATTTCAGTTCTTAAATATTAAAATATCGGAATTTTTTAAGGGGTGTGTGTGTTTAATTAACTACTCTCTGAGTCTCAATATCATTTTGGAAACTAAACATTTATGGGATGAAAAGGTGAGCATGCCTACAACCCAATCCATAAGTGGTTTCTTTCCTTAGAAAACAAATACCAAGTTCCCTGCTTTGAATTCCTGCCTCTTTGATTGACTGATTCTGCTTCATCTTCTCCTTGACCCAACTCTTAGGCACCCTTCTTCATTCAGCTTTTTTCTTCTACATTTCACTCCCTTTCTCAATGAGACCTAGCATATTCTTCAGCTCTATTTAGGTGTACAATCCAGGACATAGCCCTGTCAAAGCAGGAGGAGAGATTTAGATAAAGGTAATGATACTAAGGAGAAGGGAGAAATTAAAAACATTTGGCAGTGGCTTCTGGTGTCAAGAGAAGAAGAGAGAGTGTGGGTGTGGGGCTTTATTGTTTTACAAAGCATTTGCTTATGCCTGGTCTCTATTGAGCTTCACTTAATTTCAGGGCTTTCTCTTAAGTAGGGATAATTCTTGGTGGCCACTGTTTTGGTTTGTTTATTTTTAACCAAACTGGTTTAAAATCCTCACATTGATCATGCTTCTGTCTTTAATCTTTTGAATTCTGGTAACCCTTGTCCTGGTGCCTTCATATTCTTCTTAGTTTTCTCTCTTCATTTGTGTCTTTGAATGACTGTAGTCATGGCCTTAACATCTCGTAGTTCAAATAATTAACATTTAACATGACACTACTCACCTGGTCATAGACTGGTTTGCTTGACAGTGTTATAGACTGAGATGTATAAAGATTAAGAGAATTGCTCAGAGCCACACTCCAGTTAATGACAGAGCAGGAGTGAGATTCGTTGTTGCCTGAATCCTAATTTAGCACTGTTTCTACTCTTCTATATCAACTTGGAACAATGAAAGAGGTAGCTGCAGACCCCTCTACCCCTTCCCTCCTCTCTTGGTTCCCAGCACACCTCAGGGTGTCTGCTCTGGCTCCTGGTTAGCCTTCCAGTGCTGTGCTGGAAGTCACCAGCCAAGACCACTCTTCCCAACCCAGCCCTCTCTGACAGACTTGTTCCACTGGATCTTGCTGATTCTCCAGGCCCCTGCTTCCACCAGAGGGGCGGCTGCCAATCAGACCAACCCAGAAAGGTTTCAAGGGAGCACTGAGGTCCAGGACTGAGTCCTTGGAATTTACTGGCAGAAGCAAAGCAGCTCTTGAGCTAGATGCAGGCTTATAGGTCCTTCAGTGACTCATGTCCACTCACTCCACCCCTGATCCAGGCAGACATATCTTCCCATCCCACCTCAACTGTAAAGACAGTTTTATCTCTTCCTTGCTTTACTACAGCAAACTAGCCTTTTATTTAACTAGTCTCTAATGTCATTTTTCCTTCCTGTGAATTCATTCTCTGAATCCTACTCTGTAACCATCTCTTTTATCTATTTCTCCCAGGCCTGGGCAGCCAGCATCTAACACTCCCATCCAAAGCTTCTAAGCATAAGGTTATAGTGGCAACTTCAGTGCTCTGCCCAGATTCCCACCTGGCTTCCTGTGCTTTCATGTCCAACAACCAGCACCTGTAGCTATTTTGGCAGACTTCCCTTGGGTTCTTAGAACTTCCTTTGTCCATTGCTGGGGAAGCTAAAATTGCCTGGGAACTTACTTCCCTCGGGAGTGGACCTTAATGAATGACTGACAGAGGTGGGAGCGTGAGAATGTCTCCCTTTCCTCTGGTTGGAACAGCTCCAAGGAATGACATACACTCCCTATAGGATCAAGCTGAAACCACCTGTACAGAACTTTGGCTGATCCCTCACTTTTCACTGGCTTCTTCCTGATTCCTGTACTGCTCCCTCTGTCATCCCTCCCTTGATAAATCATTTCACATAAATCATGTCAGAGTCTACTACTGGGAAACCCAAGTGAGACAAAAAGGCCTTACAATGATCTTGGCTCTAACATCAAGGTCTCTGGATACCAAGAGCCCTTACTAAGTAGCTAAACCCCCTCCCTCCAGGCTTGAGTCTGAATAGTTATCAATGATTCATCAACCCCTTTGTAGAGTTTCTGGTACTCTTCATAATAAAATGTAGAAAACTCCAATTCTCCTAGTCTAACTCAGCTCATAGTATTTGATTGCAATGCCCATGCCAAGCCCCCAAACCAAATCCTACAATGTTGTAAGGACATAGTGCCCTGAAGTTGAATTAATTTGTACTTTTTTTTTTGTCTTTTTGCCATTTCTTGGGCCACTCCCGTGGCATATGGAGGTTCCCAGGCTAGGGGTCATATTGGAGCCATAGCCACTGGCCTACACCAGAGCCACGGCAACGTGGGATCCGAGCCGGGTCTGCAACCTACACCACAGCTCACAGCAACACTGGATCCTTAACCCACTGAGTGAGGCCAGGGATTGAACCCACAGCCTCATGGTTCCTAGTCAGATTCGTTAAGCACTGATCCACGATGGGAACTCCTTGAACTTTCTAAGAGACATTTTCCCTACCAATATCAAAGTCGAAACTGGTGGTGGATATTTTCACAAGATGACACCCTTAATGGTCAGTTTTCCATTTTCACCATCTATCTTATCACCTGATTACTAGCCAAGGCACTTGGCTTGTATTTTTAGGTGCTTGATCAGAGTCTCTCGTGTTCATTCCGCTGTTCTCTGCTGCTACGCCCTTATGGATGTATAATTGGGCCACTTAAATTTCTAATCCAGAGTTCATCTGTGATAATATCCTATAATTAGCAACATAAACATCATTCCACAGCTACTATTGCTTTCGTTTTCCCTACTTCTTCCCCATGTCATTGGCTATTGTGCTTATACCAGCATCAAGCAATATGGAGAAAACCTTCAGACCTCTCCCCCTCAAATCTTCAGGCCAAAAAAAGGGATCAAAACATGCCAGGAAGAGCTATGTACTAGGAGACAAAAGCAAACTGGAAAT
Organism: Phacochoerus africanus; assembly: GCF_016906955.1. NCBI lineage: Eukaryota > Metazoa > Chordata > Mammalia > Artiodactyla > Suidae > Phacochoerus > Phacochoerus africanus. The sequence continues at coordinate 165,320,251 of NC_062546.1, read as the reverse complement.
GCTACCTACCCCGCCACCCATTTGGTCAGGCCACCTGTTCCTCTTATCAACAACCAACTCAAACCAAATAGAAAACCCAGATGATCGATATTAAGTATTCCTGAGAGTCCTGTCTTAACTCAGTTTTGAATCATTATTAACAATTCTCTTTTGTGGGCAGTTTGCTAAGCCCTCACCCCATCCATTTCCTTATCAGTCTCTGATGCAACTGAGTTACAATTAGCACATACCCAACTTCCAGATACCCTCCAGCTTCCTAATACCCCAGCACAGCCTCTTCTTCCTTGTGCTTTAGGAACTATTCAAAAGACCCCATCCTCAGGAAGCCCAAAACCTAGCTAACCCCACCTCACACTGCTTGATGTATAGAAAGCCCCTTACAGTTCCACCTTGCTGTTACCCTGTGTCTAGGTGCAGCCTCCTGTGCAGCACCTTTCTCTCAATTGGAGCTGTAAGTAATAGAGTTCTTCCTTTCATTTATGTAAGTGTCTCTGTGTTATGTCCCATCATCCAAGGAAGCTTTTATCATACCTAAGATCATGTAATGATGAGACAGAAGCCTGGCACACAACAGCTTAATCAAAAGAAAAATCAACATCATCAGTAAATGAGGAATTTGAAATCATGAGCCATTGATGGAACACAATGGGAAGAACACATTATCATTTCTGTGGTATTCCTGCCAAAGTAATTAATCTGCATGACCCAAACTGAATCATGAGAGAACATCACAGAGGCCTAATTGTGAGGCGTTCTCCAGAATAACTGGCTAATCAAGATCATGAAAGTTATCAACTGTCCCCAAACTATCATAGCCTTTCATGTGCAAACTTAAAGGAATATTGGTCCAATCTATTGCACAGGAACCCCAGAGCGATTGTAGTGTCCACCATGCCCTCTTAGACAGTGTCAGTTGGCACACACAGCATCCTCATTTGCCCATGAACTGGTACCAACCCCACATTTCCACCTTTTCCTCACCTTCCTAAACTGTTTTCTCTCCAATCATGTCTTTCACTATTTCTGAACCCTTTGATGTGTTACCTCAAATTGGACCTTGATTTCTGATTTTCTAAGTGTGCACCTAGACTTGAAGTACCCTTCTGGTTCCTGAGCATTTTAGCAAACTGTGCCCCAGATGGGGTATCCCAAACTCCAGTACATGCCCTGATATTTATTGGCGCCGAAAATCCTGCTGTGGTTTCTCCCCAGGACACATGACAGCCAGACACAAATGTTTTCTATGTCCCCTACCACTTCCAATTAGATTTATTTTTATACATAATTTTGTAGTATGGTGTGCTGATATTTGTAATTCGAAGAAAATAGGTAGAAAAACCTAGCGATCTCCATATACTTTGTCAAGTGAAGCTTTGAAATCATAATTGGCAACGATTTTTTTCCAGATACTAAGTTCTGGGTAAGTGATCTGTCTAAATTTTATCTTAACATTAGATAGAATTAATTTTCACTTGAATACATAGTAGAGCTCCTAAATTATAATTTTACTTCAAAATGTGAAAAAAAAAAGTTATTTTGAGGTAGAGTTTCAGTAATGGTTTGTTGACTCAAAGTGTAACCAAGGAGTTTACAAAGCATTTGTTTGGCAACCTCCAGCCTCATTTCTGTATCTTTCTGTGTATGTCTTAAAAGAACCAAATCAAAGAGTGGACAAACTCGTGCAGAGGAAGAGACATCCCCTGCTCTGATGATTACTCGCTTATGAATATCTTGGGAGAAGCAGTGACAATTCGTGCCTGGAATATTGCTGGATTACCTTCTGACTCATTTTCTATTGATAACGGGATCATCATAATGTAAGAAAAATATTTTTCTCACCAATAATCTATTAATCAGTGGATTTATTTATCTGTGCACCTTTTTAACACTCACAGCTAGTAAACTTTTATAGGTGAGAAAAACTTAATTAGCTAAGTTAAATATGAATAATCACTTCCTTCTCCTATTAAGACTGGAATAGTTGAGTATTGGAGACAGTAGTAAATAAACCAAAAACCCGAAATGACTTTTGCTTAATTTTTCATCAATTTCTAGCACATAGAGCAAAACCCTGTCTTAAATTCTGAAGTCCAAAATTTTCATTCCCATAGAATATAGGCTTTTGTTATCGCAAGTCAATAAATCATGCAGAAATGGATTTGTGGTGGTGATGTCTTAGTCTCTGCTGGGTGTGGGACCAACATAAATGATACGGATACATCTCTGGGTTCTGGGCTGGTTGGGGCTTTTAAAATAGTGGTGCCGTTCCTGGGAGTCTCCTGGTGAATAGGAAAATCCCATGGAGATTGGGCTGGGAGAATACTGGAGGCTTATCCAGCCTCACCTTTCCCCCACTTCTCACCTCCCAGAATCCAAAGGCCTGAATGGGAGGACAAGCATTAACTGTGTTATTTTCAAGGTCACGTTACCATGGGTTTCCTATCACTGAGCCTGTCTTCTTGGAGGTCTTAACATGTTGGGAATAGCATGAGTGAACTATCAGTAGGAATGTTCAGCTCAGTGTTTCACGTCTATTTTGATTAGTTGTTTACTCCTGAAAAAGCAATTGATCTGATAGGACTTAATTTAAATTAAAAATGGTTGAGGCATGTAAATTTTTTAAATAGAATCAACCACTGTGTGAAAATCAGCTGTTATTAAAATTTTGTGTGTGTTGGGAGTTCCTGTCATGGCGCAGCAGAAACGAATCTGACTAGGAACCATGAGGTTGTGGGTTCGGATCCCTGCCCTTGCTCAGTGGATTAAGGATCTGGCATGGCCATGAGCTGTGGTGTAGGTTGCAGACTCGACTCGGATCCTGCATTGCTGTGGCTCTGGCGTAGGCTGGCAGCTGTAGCTCCGATTAGACCCCTAGCCTGGGAACCTCCATATGCCACTGGTGTGGCCCTAAAAAGAAAAAAATATATATGTGTAATATTTATGAAGATTATTCTACCAATTTAAACTTAGGTGAACAAATTTCTTTACTGCTCAACAAATGATCCTGACATACAGACTTTTTTAGCATTTGTTTACTGAAGTGTTCTAAAAAGATTTGAAGTATGCGCAGTTTGAATATATCATAAAACAGGATAAAATCTGTTTAGAAGTTAAAGAGGCAGTTACCATTAGGTCCTTGAGACAAGCTAATCCCTATGATTGGGTCTTGAATTAAGTTCATGGCTTTCTGATAACTAAAAAAAAAAAAACAAAAAACGGAAAAGCTGTGTCACACAGTTCTCATTTTTTTAATCAAACAGATCTTACTTAGGAAAACAAATCTTTTCAGGAAATAAACTTACATTTAATTATTCCACTGGTTTTGGAGAAGATAATCAACTTTTCTTTGCAGGACTAAAATTAAGCACAATGTATTGTCCTCCCTGATCCAAGGGGACCTAATTAGCACTAATGGAGGGAAAATAGCAAATGAAGACAGGAGTTCGATACTATATCAGGGGAAATATCCTAATGGACAGATTGATGAGTTAATGGAAAATTCCCAAGAGAAGTAATGTTAATGCAATTGAAAGAAGGCAAAGAGTATGGGGGGAAAAATAAACATACTATTTGTAATTCTTTAAAAATAAATAAATAAAATTAAGCACAAGGTACTCTGCTCTGATAATCTAAATTAATCCAGAAGAGAAATAATAGAATATAGATAAATGATAAATATGTATATTAGTTTGCAGCTAAAACAGATTTTTTTAAGTGCCTTTTAAAAAGTGTAGTTCATTTTTTAAATTACTTAACAAGTAAGTGGCATACAGTTTGCATGAACATTTAAGGTTAGAATACACCTTAGGCATTGACATATATAGGAGGTTTCTGAGCATTTAAAAGTTCACCTTTTGAAAGCCTCATATATGGTTGGTGGGAATGCACACAGGTGCAGCCACCGTGGGAAACAATGCAGAGATTCCTGAAAAATTAATAATAAAACTACCATATGATCCAGCCATTCCACATCTAGGTATTTATCCAAATAAAAACACTAGTTTGAAAAGGTATATGCATCCCTATGTTCATCACAGCATTATTTACAATAGCCAAGATAAGGAAGCAACCCAAATGTAACAGATGAATAATAAAGATGTGGTGTATATATACAATGACGTACTACTCAGCCATTAAAAAAAAAGAATGAAATTTGAAGTTCTTTTGTGGTGCAGTGGCTTAAGGATCCAGCACTGTCACTGCAGTGGCTTGGGTCACTTTTGCGGCATGGATTCAGTCCTTGGCCTGGGAACTTCCACATGCGGCAGGCGTGGCCAAAAAAAAAAAAAAATTAATGAAATCTTGTCACTTAGGACAACATGGATGGACCTTGAGAGTACTGTGTTAAGTGAAATAAGTCAAATGGAAAAAGACAGATACTACATGATTTCACTCATATGTGAAATATTAAATAAATAAATAAATAAAACAAATACATATGTACAGAGAACAGAGTAGTGGTTACGGGGGGTGGGGGAAGAGGTGTCGGGGGAGGGTGAAATAGGTAAAGGAGTCAACAATATGATGATGGAGTGAAATAGGTAAAGGGGTCAACTATATGGTGATGAATGGAAACCAGATCTCTGGTGGTGAGCATGCTGTAGTGTATACAGAAGTCAAAATATAATATCGTAGATATGATAAAATTTTATTTTAAAAATTTCAATAGAAAAAAAGTCTACCTTTTACTTTTGTCTAGCTGAACCAATTAACTTCAGCCTAAAGAATAGTCTGATTTTATTTTTATTATTGTTGCTCTTGTTTCCCTCTTCCCAGTCAGTTATGAATATAGTTGGTCCTACCCTGTATAGTGGTAGATAGATAATTACCATATTTGCAATTTATATACCTTTGTTCTACCTAGAAGGACATTTACAACCTATTTCTATAACTCTGTCCAGTCAGTGGAGGGTAAATTTCTTCTTTTTTCTAGCAAATAAATGTACCCTTTCTTTGGGATCCAGTCATATTTCAATAATACTCCAGTGGTGTTCATGAATATTTCTGCTTTAAAGGTTTCAAATCTTTCAGTGATTATTTTTCAAGGCAAACTTCCATTTTGGGAGAGACTGAGATAGAAAATGGTTTTTATGAGCCATAACCCCTACCTACATTTTTGCTCTTTGTAAAAGTGTTGAAATATTAGCAACAAGTTATGGTAGCGACCTTACTAAGAAAGAAATATTAACATTTTTCATTCTTGGCTTTTTTGTCAATGATTTTGGTAATCTTACACTGAGAGCTTTCAGTAGATAGGTCAAGGTGATTGTTTTGAAGTATCAGGCAAGTATCTTACCTACTTGCTAGAGAGTTCTTCCATTCCCCATACCTAAAAGGGAGCATTACTAAGGACCTGACCCTGTGCTGAGTGATTTTCATAGACTATCTCAGCTGAGGGAGGAGTCAATTATTTAGGGAACTGGAAGAATATATAAAATTTGGACATGTTAGAACATAATTAACTTTTGGAGATACTGACACTTGAAGGTCCTTGACTAATCAGAATTTCAAGTGCTAATGATAACATTGTGTAATTGAATTCTATCTGAACGTTTCACAAAGTATTATTAGGATTGTTCAACAGCTTGGTAGATAGATCAGCCCTATATCAATATAACTCTGCTTTTTAAAAATGCCTTTAAATTTTCATTTCTATAGAGTCAGATGAATTAGGTTTATTTCAGCAGTAATAATTGAGAGGAATACTAACCTTTCTTTGTTTTCGTGCGTGTGTAAAGAGGAAAATAGCAAAACTCTTTGAAATGCACCACTGCTATATATTCAGATTCCGTCCTTCCATGCAGACTACAGTGAATCTGTATTATCATGCTAGAAATCTCTATTTTACAAAAACCCAAAAGAGCACCAAATATAAGTCCTCTCTAGACTATAATAAAAGAACAAATACTATCAAAACTTGGAGTTGTGGGTGCTATAAAAATTCAGTTTCCATTTGGGAACCACTGGTTTTAAAGCATTTCTGGATTCAAGAATGTTTGGTGGAGAAAATAAGAAAGATTGTATACAGAAATGTCTCTGTCTTCGTCAAAAAAATAATGCAAGTTCATGATGGAGAGGAAATAATAAATACAGTACTCATTCATTTCAAATTCAAGAATTATATTCTTACAGAAAGTGAAGATATTTAAGCAATATGTGTTGTATATAGCTCTCCACAATAATTATTGTTAGATACATATACATAATTTAAAACCAGTACATTCTTTTCTACCTACCCTGAAGAATATTTCCCAGAAATTTTATTCATCTGATATGTTATTCTATGGAAGCTCTAATCTTCAAAAACAAATATTGTAAGCTGAAGCCACAACATTGTCCTATTATTGAATCAAAAAGATGTTATATTTATTAAAGGCGTTCTTTGGGGAAAGTAAGTTTTAATACAGCTGTAAACTTGGTATTGAACAATGAGTGTGTATTTATTATATTTTGTATATGTAACTAATATACAAAGAGAGAAAGACAGAGAGACCGAGAATAGATACCTAGTTATGCCTAAACAATTTATTTGAAAACATTTTCATTTTTTCCGTTGCATCTTTGTTGAAAATCAGTTGTCCATATTATGGGCAGGTCTATTTCTGCATTGTATATTCTGTTTCATTGATATATCTGTCTTGATGCAAATGCCACATTCTCTTAATTAGTGTAATTTATATTAAATCAGATAATGTGTCTTCCAACTTTGTTCTTTTTCAAAAAGTTGTTTAGTTTTTACCTTTCAGTATAAATTTTGGAATATCTACAAAAGATTCTGCCAAAATTTTGATAGAGACTGCTGGATCTATAGGTCAAAATTTGGGATAATTTGATAACAATGTATTTTCTATTCAATGAACACAGTCTATCTCTCCATTTATTTAGATCTTCTTTGATGTCTTTTATCAGTGTTTCATTAGATTTATACACAGTACTTTAAAATTTTTGTGTGCTATTATAAATGTTACTTTTAAAAAATTGTTTAGTTGTTCACTGCTAGTATTAGGAAAGCAATTTATTTTTGAATATTGACCTTTTTACCTTGTGACCTTGATAAATTCATTTATTCTGGGATATTTTGTGTAGATTCACTGGGATATTCTATAGAGAAAGTTTATTGCCCACTTTTTAATCTAAATTTTTTTTTCTTGGCATGTAGCACTGACAAGGACTTCCTATACTGGCAAATATAATATATAATATTTATACTTGTTATGCAAGTATAACTTATACTGGCAAGTATAATGGATGAAACTGAACATTGTTGTCTTTAACTCAATTTTCTGAAAAAGGAGTCAGTCTATGACTATGCATATGGGTTTTGGTAGGGTTTTTTTTGTACATCCTTTTTATCAGGTGAAGGAAATTGCCTTCTCTTCCTGGTTTGCTAGGGGTTTTTATCACTAATGCTTGATAAATTTTATCATGTGCTTTTTCTGCATCTATTGAGATGACCTTATGGTTTTTAAAATTTAGTCTGTTAATGTGGTGAATTGTATTGATTGATTGATTCATTCATTCATTTTAAACCTGCCTGTATTCCCAGAATAAGCCCTACCCTCTCATCATCTATTTTCCTATTTACATGTTTCTGATTTAATTTGTTAATACTTTGTGGAAGATTTTGCTTTTATGTACATGAGGGATATTGGTATGTGTTTTCTTTTATTGTAATGTCTGTATGGTTTTAGTAGCAGGATAATGAGTGAACTGGAAAGTGTTCTTTCCCATTCCATTTTTTGGAAGACATGATGTAGAATAGAATTCTTTCTTTCTTCAAATGTTTGATACAAATGACCAAAAAGTAGTTCCTATTGTGGCGCAGTGGAAACGAATCCGACTAGGAACCATGAGGTTGCAGGTTCAATCCCTGGCCTTACTCAGTGGGTTAAGGATCTGGTGTTGCCGTGAGCTGTGGTATAGGCCCCAGACGCAGCTCGGATCGCACACTGCTGTGGCCCCGGTGTAGGCTGGCGGCTACAGCTCTGATTCGACCCCCCTAGCCTGGGAACATCCATATGCCACGGGTGCGGCCCTAAAAAGAAGCAGAAAGAAAAAAAAAAAAAAGAAATGACTGAAGAAACTGTACCTGGACTTTTCTTTGTTTGATGATCTTATCTATGAATTCGACTTTAAAATACTTGTAGGATTTTCAAGTTATCTGTTTGTTTGCAAGATTTGGAGGTATCCATCTCTTAAGAAATCAGTCCATTTCAACTAAGTTGTCAGATTTATGGGCATGGAGTTGTTTGCAGTATTCCCTTATCACCCTTTCAGTGTGTGCAGGGTCTGTGATAATCTCTATCATTCTTTTTTTTTTTTTTTCTTGTCTTTTTTTGTCTTTTATCTGTTGTTGTTGTTGCTATTTCTTGGGCCGCTCCCGCGGCATATGGAGGTTCCCAGGCTAGGGGTTGAATCAGAGCCGTAGCCACCGGCCTACGCCAGAGCCACAGCAACGCGGGATCCGAGCCGCGTCTGCAACCTACACCACAGCTCACGGCAACGCCGGATCGTTAACCCACTGAGCAAGGGCAGGGACCGAACCCGCAACCTCATGGTTCCTAGTCGGATTCGTTAACCACTGTGCCACGACAGGAACACCTATCATTCTTGATGTTAGTAATTTGTACCTTATTTGTTTAGCTGGACTTGGATAAATTTTGTTGATCCTAAAACAAGCCTTCTATTTAATTGTTTTTCTCCTTTTTTTTTTTTTTTTTTTGGTATTCAGTTCATCAACTTCTGGTTTAATATCTATTATTTATTTTTCCTTTGTTTGCTTTTGACCTAAATTTCTCTTCTTTTTCATAAGGTGGACCCTTAGGTGATTGATTCTGTATTTTTATTCTTTTCTAATCTATACATTTAATGCTATGCATTTTCCATTAATAATCACTTTAACTACATAGCACAAATTTTGATATGGTCTTTTTTTTTAATATTTTCTAACTTGTCTTGAGGATTTTTCTTTGAGCTGTAAGTTATTTATAAAATGCATTATTTAATTTTCAAATATTTGAGAATTTTTGAGGTTTCTTTCTGCTATTTGCTTTTTAATTTTTAACAATTCCATCATGTTCAGAGAGCATAATTATGATTCCAATTGCTTTAAATTTGTTGCAGTTTGTTTTGTGGCATAAATATGGTCTGTGAGAATGTTCCATGTACACTTGAAAAAAAATATGTGTTATTGGATGGAGAGTTGTTTAAACACCAATTGGGTTGAGTTGTTTAAGAGTGTTTTTCACATCTTCCATGTTCTTGCTAATATTCTATCTGCTTGTCTCTTTGTTCCTATCAGTTTTAGCTTCCTGTATTTTGGAGCTCAGTTGTTAGATGCATTCAAATTTAAAATTATTATGTATTCTTGATGAATTTTTGTCCATATGTATTGTTCTTCTTTATTCCTGACACTTTTCCTTGTTTTGAAAGTCTCCCTTTAGAACTTTTTCTTGTTCTGAAGTCTCCCTTTTTCTCATAATATTATAGCTGGTCCAGCTGTCTTTTAATTGGTGTTTGTATGATATATACTTTACTGTCATTTTACTTTTAATATAAATATCTTATTATACTTAAATGGGTTCCTTATAGACAGCATACAGTTAGATCTTAGATTTGTTCCAGTCTGATAATCTCTCTCCTTCAGTTAGTAAATTTAGACAACTTTATACTTGTGTTTGAGATCATTGAATTTGTATTTACTGTTTTATTATTTTTCTGGTTTTATATCTGATTTTCATTGCCTTGTAACCATACAGATCCCATTTACCCTCCTGTTATGCTGTATTAGTCATATGTATTATGTCTGCATACATTGAAACTCTGTCCCTCTCCCCCACATTGTTAATATTTTGTCTCAATATTTATATTTTAAGGAACTTAAAAGGGGGAAATAGCCTATAATTTTTTTGCTATTTTTCACACTTATTTTATTTTTAAAATTCACTATAATGTCATTTCCTTTAAGGGTGAAGAACTTTAGCATCTGTTTAGAGTAGATTTGCTAGCAAATAATTTTTTTAGTTTTGTTCATTTGAGAATGTCTTTTTATGCTTGAAAGATATTTCTGGTGGATTTAGAATTCTGGGTTGACAGTTCTTTTCTTTCAATACTTTAAGTATGTTCTCCTCTGTTATGGCTCCATAATGTCTGATGTAAAATCTGCAGTATTTTAAATTATTGTCATCTATATGTAATATATCATTTTTCTCTGACTACTTTTAAAATATTTTTTCAAGTCTTTGATTTTTAGCAGTTTGATTATGATGATGCTGGGTGTGGGTGGATTTTTTTTCCTTAGTTTCTCCTTTTTGAGAATTGCTGAGTTTTGTGAAGCTGTAAATTTATGTGTTTCACTGAATTTGGAAATATTTCAACCATTTTTTAAAATGTTTTCTACATCTAATTTCTTTGTCCTCATCATGACCCCAGTGACATGAGTGTTTAAATATTTTTTTCACAGGTCTTTGAGCCTCCCATTCTTTTTTATTGTCCACCTTTTTTTCTCCTCATTGTTCAAATTGTATTATTTTGATTCATGGGTTTCTTCTGTTGTCTCCTTTCTGCTGTTGAGTCCTTACAGTGAAATCTTTATTTCCGATGTTACATTTTTCAGTTCTAAAATTTCCATTTGGTTCTTTTTATACATTCTATTTCTTCTGCTGAGAACACCTCCCTTTCCATTTATTTCAAAATGTTCCTTTACCAAATGAAGTGCGGTTATAGTAACTGTTTTAAAGTTTTTTTTTTTTCTGATAATTCTAACATTTTGCTTTTACTTGGAGAATTAGTCACATTCTGGTTCTTTAGATACCAAGTAATTTTGGATTGAATCCTGTTACAGCAGCCTGAGCAGATTATGACACCTTTCAGACTTGATGCATAGCAGAGGCCCCTTTCCCAGCATTTCTCTCCAGAGAAATGGGTTTTGCTCAATGTTTCAGGGGACTGCTCTGCTATGGTATTACAACCCTGTGGCTTGGGTTAACCTGGGAGTAGGGACAGAAGAGAAGACAGAGATCCCCTCAGCACTCTCTAGCTTACATGTGATCATTTTCTCAGTCTTCTAGTTTGAATTTTTGCTACCCGTGCCTGCTGCACAGTTTCCTCCAAAGGGGCCTGTTGTCAGACCAAATCCAGAAGATAACCCCCCCACCTATACACACACATGAAACTCACCACCCCCTTATTGGTCATTCCTCAAGTTTTAACTTTCTTCCAATTCACTTGTTATTACTTACTTTTTAGAATCTGCAAGCTTTTGATTTTTGTGGCTTTTTCCCTTGAAGTTTTCATTGTAATCAATGACAGAGATAGGCTATGATGGACTTTGCCCACTTTGGTCAACACCAGAAGACCTTTCCTTTAATTTTGAGATGGTGTTCTTTGGACCAGTATTCTCCATGCAACGATAATCTCTTATAAAATGTCCATTTTAGAATAAGTTGACTCGTATGGTGTTTGTCAGATTTTTTTTTTTTTGCTGTTTCCTTTTCAGTAAATTATTATATGCAGATTTTATTTGATCTGGGGAAAAAAAGGGTAAAGAAGAATCAGCATGGATCCTTCCCTCGAAGAATACACAATTTAACCAAATGATGCAGTTAAGAAATTACCATAGTAGAATATTATCATTATATGAAAGTACCATAAATGTAATATGGATGAATGGGTAAAAATGGTCAGAGAGAATAGAGATCAAGACAGGCTTTTGTGGACTGCACGGCATTTGAGTTAACCTTAAAACATGAGTAATACTTGAACGTGAAAGGATGGGGAAGAAGTGCATTTTGGGTAAAGAAACAGCATGAACAGGTAGCTAAAAAATGTAGAAGCAACAGAAGGAAGAGTGAGTCATTCAGTTTCTTTAGGGAGGCATGAATGCTAACACTCACATAATCCTCCAACCTTAAAAATATTTCTGTGATGTAAAAGAGACATGGAAACAACCCAAATGTCCATCAACAGATATTTAGATTAGGAAGATGTGGTATATATAATGATGGAATACTACTCAGCCATAAAAAAAGAACAAAATGATGCCATCCTCAGCAACATGGATGGAACTAGAGACTCTCATACTGAGTGAAGTAAGTCAGAAAGACAAAGACAAATACCATATGATATCACTTAAATCTGGAATCTAATATTTGGCACATGAACCTTTCCACAGAAAAGAAAATCATGGTCTTAAAGAAGAGACTCGTGGTTACGAAGGGGGAGGGGAAGGGGGTGGGATGGATTGGGAGCTTGGGGTTAATAAATATAGACTATTGCCTTTGTAATGGATTAGCAATGAGGTCCTGCTGTGTAGCACTGGGAACTATGTCTAGTCATTCATGATGGAGCATGATAATGGGAGAAAAAAGAATGTATACATGTATGTTTAACTAGGTCACCATGCTGTACAGTAGAAAATTGACAGAACACTGTAAACCAGCTATAATGGAAAATATAAAAATCATTATACAAATCAAAAAACATTCTATAATGTAAAAGAATGAAACAACTACATACATATAAGTTTTGTTCCTTTCTAATTTCCCTCTCACTCCCTTTAGCTTCTTATGGATATGATTCTCTTTTTTATTTGTTGATTATATCTAAGATATTTCACTACACTTTTGTTCTAATTTCTTTCTAAATTAATATAATGAAATGAATTATCCCCCCCAATCATATGTTGAAGTTATAACCCACATTGTGATTGTATCTGGAGATAGGGCTTTCAAAGAGGTAATTAAGGTTAAATGAGGTCATAAGGACTCATCCAATAGGACTAACGTCCTTATAAGGAGAGAAAAAGACATCAGGGATGTTCATACAGAGCAAAGACTCCCTGAGGACATAGCATCAAGAGGGCAGTTTTGTCTGCAAGCCAAGGAGAGGGGCTTCTGGAAAAACCAAACCTGCTGACACCTTGATCTTAAACTTCTAGCGTCCCAAATTATGAGAAAATACATTTCTGTATTTATTATGGCAGCCAACACTGACTAATACATTATATAATGCTATTATTGGAAGGTTGTGGTTATTTTCATTTGGGACAGATTATCCAATGAAACTTTAAATTTATGTTAAGAGATGGAATTGAATATATTATCCTTTTTCATATCCAGCTTTTTTTTTTTTTTTTTTGCACAAGTCACCTTTTATTTTCTCTTCCTGCTCTTCTGATACTCTGCCTGAATTTGCTGTGCTCACTTTTGATAAATATGGCAGTATCTTTAAGATACTGGCCAAAATTATGATTTTTGTTTACTGAAATTTCTAAGAGAAAGAAAAAGAGCAGTAGTCTTAATACTGATTACATTTCACACGAGGCAAGAAGCTTTATGGTTGGATACCATGTGGTGATGGCAGATACTGGTTAACTCTTTATGACCCCACAACAATCTGGGCAATAAACTGGGTGCCTCATGGTTCACTGCTCTTGTTCTTATCCTAACACGGGGATGAGAGTGAGAATAAAGCAGTAAGTGTGATCTCTCTCAGTGCCAGAACCCTGACTTTCAGAGAATACATTTCTGTCTATAGGCTCACAGTCTCTAGGCAAGCATGTAGTGAACTACATACGTGACATTAAATATACAGGTGTTTGAAACAATTTCTGGGTCAATTGGGTTAGCACTTAAGGGTCAGTGGTTATTATGAAGGTTAGATGATAAAATTTTCTTCCCACCTTTTTTTTTTTTTAAGACCATTCCATTTTTAATGGTCTAGATTCCAAAGAGAGACATGATGTCTCCATCCTTTATTTTTCCATCTTGTACAAATGATATCAGGGAGAAGCTGAAATGAGGTGGTTTGGTCAAAGTTACATGAGTAATTAATGGCAGGACCTAGTGAAGAATTGCAGTTTTCTTATATCTAGTACTCTTGATGGTTAGCATTATGATTTAAAAAGCAAGAGCAGCAAATATTTTCAAAACCATAATTAACATTTAGAGAATTGTAATTTTCCAAAAGGAGTAAAAGAACTTGTGTTAAATTCGCCAGATGGCTTTTAGAGTTGCCAATCTAGTAGCCTGCTGAATTTAAATGTCTCTGCTTCAAGAACACAGTCTTATAGAAAAATAGAGTAAAATATTACTATAAAGCATAAACTGAAAGAAGGTGATTCATGCATCAGCTTAGATATGAATCATGACTTTACCAGCATTGTCTTTCTTTTCCCTTTCAGGAATGCAAGAAGGTGGCCTCTGATGATAGATCCTCAAGGTCAGGCTAATAAATGGATCAAGAACATGGAAAAAGCCAATAGTCTTCATCTAATCAAACTGAGTGATCCTGATTATGTCAGGACTCTGGAAAATTGCATCCAGTTTGGTACCCCTGGTATGTAGTTGAACAACAAACGTACATTACAGAAATGCCTGGAGAGGACACAATAAACCCAAAGAGATATAGGAATTTTTTTTTAAGATATTTGTGTTAGACTTCCCCTCAGCTTTAATGATTACTTTCTTAATGTCTTTCATTATTTATTGATGGTTAATCAATGAGCGCTTTAGAGATCATAGCTCTAGCAGGTTAGGATGCTTTCTTTGTCTCAAGATTCATTTGTGACGTCTCCTTTAATTTATCTGTTTTAATTTTTGTCTGTTGTTTGCCATTCTTTAGTTCTCATTGTAGCTCCACTTGTACAATTAAAAGGGCCATTCGATATGCCAAAAGTATCTTAACTCAGTAGTCCAACTATCTATTTATTCTTTTCTCAGCTTATCCTACGAGAAAGTGGCAGAGAAGTGAGTATGCATTTCACATGGCTGACTATTATCTGCCATTTACAATGGAGAGATTAGAAACATGGCAGTGTTTCAGTAAAGCTCTATGCACAGGTCTCATTTGTCAAACAAAACAAAATACTTAAATGATTTGAGTAAATTGGGGCTGTTCTTCACATTTTAAATCCATGTTACCTATCAAATTTTGACTATTTATTTGACCAAATAAATTGCCAGCGTTATGAAAGTACAACATATTTAGCCTCTAGACAAGTTTAGCAAATCCCAGTTGCTAATAGAGCCAGGGTTACATGGAACAATCATAACAAATATACCAGATAGTCTTACAGTTTATTTTTGCATATTAATAATTAACCTTTAAAATGTTAATTATAATTTTAGGCTTGGTTTGGGTAAGCATAAAATGGAAAAAGTCTAAATCTACCTACAAAGTCTTGTGTTTATGTGTATGGACACACAGACACACACACAAGTTGTTATTTGATTCATCCAACTGGTGTTCTAGAATTATAGTGTAGTGACATGGAGTTACCAAGAAAGGGAGAACATGATCTCTACTGTCAATATCTTGCTTGTTTAATGGGCAAGGTCAGACTTGTAACTGTCATGTAAACATGTGTAACCGTTATAAAAGTAGAAAATGGACATACTTCAATAACTTTGTTAGGACTGCTGTGCTGGCTCTGGAATAAGAGTACCTGCCTTTCTTACTCAGTTACAGAATCCCAGAGAGGTCAGTTCAGGGACCTTTCTAAGACTCAGTTTCCACATCTATACTTTGACCGTATAGTGTGAGGAAGAAATGAGTTACTGTAATTAGAGTACTTACAACAGTGTCTGATTAGCTCAGTTTATATTATCTTTTGGTTGGGAGTTTACTATGTGATTTATGTTTATTATCTCTTAATTATATTAGAATCACATTTAATTATCTTGTAAAATAAGAAAGGCACAGATGGTGAACTTAGGAGAATTTAGAGGACTCAGTGAAGACTTCTTAAAAGAACTGGCACCTTACATACCTTAAGTAATTAAAATTACTTAATTTAAACATTCAAGTCATTTGCTGAAACAGTAAAGGCAATTAAGTGATAATTGAACATCTACCACATGCTGGACATACTGGAGATTTCTGCGATCATAGTCATATATCTTGATGTTAGAGAGGAAAGGGTCATACAGACAATCCTTCTAGAGTTTTTCAAACTATGGGTCACAGCTATGAGAGAGAGAATCAACTTAGTGGGTCAAGACCAGCATTTTTAAATGAAATGCAATAAAGAAGAACAGAATGTATTAAGCTACATTGCATAGGGTAAAATTTCATGAAATTTTAGAAGTTTTATATGTACATGTGAATATTAGATCAAAATTTAAAATGTATTTCTTACTTGGAGTTTTGGCCATAAAAATCTGAAATCCAAGAGTAATTCTTTTTCATTCTTCTTTGTGTGTGTGTGTGTGAGTGTGTTTTTTGTTTTTGTTTGGCGTGTGTGTGTGTATGTGTGCGCACACATACCACATCCATGGCATATGGAAGTTCCTGGGCCAGGGATCTAATTGAAGCCACAGCTGCAACCTACACCACAGCTTCGGAAATGCTGGATCCTGAACCCACTGCACCACAGCGCGAACTCCCCAGTAGTAATTCTAATAACCACTACATTTTAAGTGCTAGGGAATGTTAAGGTAAGTAAGGTTCTAGAGGATGTTAATTACGTGGCCTAGCTAGTACTGTATCCCTAATTAGAGCAAGCATTAAAACTAATCCCCAAGTCTTCTGCCTCTGTCCAGTGCTTACTACATCCCTCACAGTTGCTTTAACCTACTTTTTGGAATGAAATACTTTAAAAATGGATAATGATTATTCACAATGCCTTCTAACATTAATCATCAGAAAGAAGTGAAAAGTTTTAAATCTATTATAGAAAGAGAAACAGATGGCAAATTTTGTAACTATTTTTATATTTAACCTTCAAGTAAAAGAATCAGTTACTGTTCCAGTTTGAAAACATAGCAGTTAAAGACTCTTCCATTTAAGAAGTTATCTTTAGATTTTGGCCCATATCAGGACAGTGGTTTCTGATCTGTCATCCCTGGCAGGCAGCCTGGGTAGGGAAGACAAAGGTTTCACCTTCACCCTCCTGCCTCTGCTTCAATCAGAGCTGGCCTCCGCTTTCTTTGTTTATATTGAGCTTTAAGATAAAAATCCTCTTTGGAAAAAAAAAAAGGATCCTGCTGCTTAAAAAAAAGTTCGAAAGCCAGTGTTCTAGAAAGTGAAGGTACCTCTATATTAGCTACACCAATGGATAAGGTGTACATAGAATGTTATTCATATTAATATTGCTGATAAATCAATTTACTTGAAAAATAAACGAAAACAATTTTTTTGATTTTTAAAAAGAAATCAACTTGTACGGAAGATCTTTAAAGGGCTTTCCATTAACTCTACAGAAGAAATTCTTTGCCTTAAGAGCTGCATCCGTGAAATCAGATTGTTATGATCATTATACAATTACAGATGTGATAAATTCATTTGAGTAATAAAAAAAATGGAAAAAAAAAAAAGAGCTGCATCCAGCATTATCTGAGCCTTCCGTACTTTTATCTTATCTCCTAGCACTTTCTTTTCTCCCCATCCCCCCTTGCATCCTCCCTTATATTAAGGGAGGCGAAACTACTTCTAGTTTAATGCTTTTTTCACTTGCTTCTTTGTTCACTCATTCACCTAACAAGCAGTTATTTTGCAACTACCACATGCCACTGAAAACACAGCACGCACTGACAGACTTGGTCTCTGCTGTCTTAGAGCTTTGGTTTAAAGAAATGGATTACACGTGGAATGAGGGTTGGAAGGTGGTACAAAGAAACAAACAGAACCAAGTATATTCTTTTCAAATTTCTTTGAAAATGTGAGTACCGGGGAGTAGGCAGTATACATAAAACAGGGCATTGTTTCACATTTCTTAGCTTTCTGCTGCGCTCTTCCTTCCATTTGGTAAATTCCTTTAAATTTCATCCTGTAAGATGCAGCCCAGACACCATTTTCTATGACATCTCCCTTGACCTCTCCAGTGAAGTGCCACTACCAAAGCTTTTTACAGATTTCTAGGATTGCCCTTGTCATTGTGTGCATAAGTGTTTGTTTCTTACCTCCAGCTCTTTGAGGGTCCCCAGGAGGTGCTCCGTAATTTTTGAATCTACTTTGAATACAGTGTGCTGCACAGCTGAACAGATTTTTTCCTATTAATTTGAAAGCTTACATAGGGTAATATAGGTAATTCATAATTTTAAAAAACCCTGATATCAGTTAATGTCCTAAATGCAGAAGAAATTTGAAAAGAAGGCTAGGTTCTCTTTGTCTGTTGCTAAGGACAACTGTTTGGAGTGAGATGATCTGCTTTACTCAAAGATAGTAGCAGCCCTGTGTTTGGATTCCCAGGCCTGGTTTCCCACAAGCTTTGCAAATACAGAGATGGGCTGGTGCTTGGGAATGAGAAAGGAGGTCTTTACATAAACATCAGCATTTTGTTAACTTCGATGATAGAAATATGAAGAGAGAAGCCTGTCTCATAAATTCGCTCCTATGTTTTAACATGAAACATATTTTGATCTAATTAAACGTTAAAGACATAAGCTCAGGTCAAAATAAAATAGTTAAATTAAGGATAGCATTTTGTATAATTCATGTACATATGGATTTTGGTTTTTTTCTGTTTTCAAATTTAAAATACTTTTGATTTTCTAGTGAGGCTTATAATACAATAAATATTCAATGCTAAGAGCATATTTCTTTGAAATCTGGATGCTATAGAAATCTTTCCTAACAGGTTTGAGACTTTATTCTACTAGTGAGGAAATAAATTTTCACTTTTGGGGAAAAGAATCAAGTCTGTAGTACTTAAGTTTTTTGGTGTGTTTGTAATACTTAAGTTTTATGATGTAAATTTTAGCTTTGAAAAGAGACACTTATACATGTTAATGTAGACATTCTTAATTCCATGTCAAACTAAGAAACAATAGAGGGAGAATGAGATGAAATTGTGTAACATAATATTAATTTTTAGTAAAGGATAATTTTAAATATCAGATTTTATGCAAAAATCCTATGAGATGCCATGATTTGAGTTTGGCTATGGTAGCACCCCCAAACACCAACATGTAAGACTTCAGTTTGGCAAATGTATCAAGTATCTTAGCAGTGTCACTGACACTTTAACCTAGGCTTCCCCTTCTACAGTGCTATCTTAAGAAAATATTCTGAAACACAAAGTGTTTGCAGCAGTACTCTTTATAATATTGAGAATAGGAAACAATCCAGATATCTGATAATGGACTATTGGTTTAAAAAAATGAAAGAACATTAATATTATGGTTTATCATACAGTAATCAAAACATGTTTGTTGTTAAAAACATGAGGAAATATTTATTCTATAATGGCAAGCACAATAATGAGGATGTGACATTAGATATATTGTTCAGTCTCAATTGTGTATAGAAAAATAATAAAAAATACTGAAAAGGGGAGTTCTCGTTGTGACTCAGCAGGTTAAGAACCCACCTAGTATCCATGAGGATGCAGGCCTTAATCAGTGGGTTAAGGATCCAACCTTGCAGCACAGGTCACGGATGTGGTTCAGATCTGGCATGTTGCTATGGCTATGGTGTAGGCTAGCAGCTACAGCTCTGATTTGACTCCTACTCTGGAAACTTCCATATGCTGTGGGGTGTGACCATTAAAAAAAAAAAAAAACCTGAAAAGGAAAATATAATTTAAATCCAAATAATTATCATATATATGTATATAAATATATATGTATACATGGTTTGGTGTCCTATGTAAGTTTGGTGTCACAACTTACACATGCTGTGAGTCAACTACATAAAATATTTCTGGAGAGGGAAAGAAAGATCAAGAAAATCTGACTAGACACATAGTTTTCCAGTGTCTTCTGTTGAAAGATAAAGTGAAGCATTTGAAAATTTTTAAGAGTTTATTTAGGCAAAAATCCATTCAAATCAGGCAGTGCCAAACCAGAAGTGATTAGAAGTGCTTCTCCGACAGGAGCTGGAGACAGACTTGGACCATGTAGAGACATAAGGAAGCAGAAATCCTATTTGGGTGTCTGTAGTTGGTTGGCTTTGAGCTTTTTTTTTTCTCTTTTGGTCTTTTTTAGGGCGCCACCCATGACATGTGGAAGTTCCCAGGATAGGGGTCAAATTGCAGCTGCAGAGACTAGCCTACACCACAGAGCACAGCAATGCCTGATCAGAGCCGTGTCTGTGACCTACACCACAGCTCATGGCAATTATGGATCCTTAATTCACTGAGCAAAGCCAGGGATCGAACCTGCATCCTCAGGGATACTAGTTAGGTTTGTTACTGCTAAGCCCAACGGGAACTCATATCTTTGAGCTTTAATTTCATAACCTTGAGGCATTTACAGTCTTACATTTTGATTTACTTATGTAAGCTATCACAATTTAGAGCCACCTCAGTCTAGTGGCCTTCTTGTTTAATTAATTTAACATTTATTTTTCCCTACATTTTCCACGTGTTCCACAATAAGTGTGGGTTACTTTTATCATTAAAGATATAGTAACTGTTTAAATAACTACACCTAGAGCTGCTTTTTTCCTGGTGTCTTAGACAAATATATCACACTAACATCATACCTGGGCACAGAGTGAATCCCAGACCCGGGGAGTGGGGAGGGTCCTGAGTAGGACTCTGACTAAAAGTGTGAAATAGGCAGGTAACCACATGGACTCACCAATTAAGTTTCCCACAGATATCTGTATTTTTATGGCATCATCCCTTTATACTCAGGAGACAAAAATAATTTCAGGGGGATTTCTCACGCTGGCGCAGTGGGTTAAGAATCTGACTGCAGTGGCTCAGGTTGCTACAGAGGTACTGGTTTAATCCCTGGCTGGCTCAGTGGATCAAAGGATCTAGCACGGCCACCTGTGACTCAGATATAATCCCTGGCCTGAGAACTTCCACATGCTGTATATGCAGCCGTAATAATAATAATAATAGGAATGATTTTATAAGTAACTAGAAACAGCAGCAAGTTAGAAGTCTGAAAGAATTTGCAGGGTTGAAAGTTTATAGTCAGATACATTCCCTGGCCCAGGAACGTCCATATGATGTGGGTGCAACCATAATAATAATAATAATAATTATTATTATTATTTTATAGGTAATTAGAAACAGCAAGTTAGAAGCCTGAAAGAATTTGGAGGGGGAAAATTTAGAGTCAGTCAATATTTAAAATAACATGAAATCTTTTTCTGATTTTACTCCAGTGTTGCTGGAAAATGTGGGAGAAGAACTGGATCCAATTCTGGAACCTCTTCTACTAAAGCAGACCTTTAAGCAGGGTGGGAGCACGTGTATCCGACTTGGGGACTCCACCATTGAATATTCGCCAGACTTCCGCTTCTATATCACTACCAAGCTGAGAAATCCTCATTACCTTCCTGAAACTTCAGTAAAGGCTAGTATCTAAAATAACGTTTCTTTATCAGATTTCACAATTAATGACTATATTTTCTTCCTGAGCCATAAGAAGAACCAGGTCTTCCAGAGAAAAATGGACATCGTCCTTGCTTGGCATTTCCTGAAATTGCCATAGTAATTTCCCCATGTTGCTTTTGTATGAGCATGTAAGTAATAAAGGAGACTTCAGTATGCAGTGAAAAAAAGACCATAAGAATCTAATTTCGGCAATTGATATTATTCTTAGATTTTCATTGTTAAAAATAGATGGCATGTATGCATATTCTTTCTTTGTAATAAATGATAATATGCTAATTCTTAGAATGAGAATTCAGGAAGAGAATTCCATTCTTGCTTAGAATAAGGTTGCTGCTATCGGATTTTATATAATTACATAAAAGAACTGTTTTCAAATCACTAATTCTTTTAAAATACTAAAAATTCTTTTAGAAAGTAAAGTTACTTTAAAATTTTAGTCAGTGATTTAAAATGACTTGAGATGTCCGTCTGTAACCAAGCTCCTGGAAGCTATCCCCCCCCATTTCTTTTTTTGCTTTTTAGGGCCGCACCTGCTGCATACAGAGGTTCCCAGGCTAGGAATCGAATCGAAGCTACAGCTGCCAGCCTATGCCACAGCCATAGCAATGTAGGATCCAAGCCATGTCTGCGACCTACACCACAGCTCACAGCAATGCCAAATCCTTAACCCATTGAGCAAGGTCAGGGGTCAAACCCGCAACCTCATGGCCTCCTGGTCCAATTCATTTCCACTGCACCTCAACGGGAACTCCAGTTATTCTCTTTTTTTCCCTAGTCCTTAGCCCTGGTTGGCACCTGATAAATGTTTGACAGATATTTGTGAAATGAGCAAATGAGTGAGGGAAGGAAAGAAGCAGAGATGGCTTTCATTTTTAGAAGCTAGAAGCAGAGGACATTAAGAAATACTGATTCAGATTTTGAAAGACACATATGGAGACAAGATTTATCCAGAGAGTTTGAATGCTATCCTTTATTAGAAATATTTAAATTAACATAGGCATTGCTCTTTAGAGTCAGGGGAAGCACTAAGATGGCATAATTCATTCCCTCCAAGCACGATCCCTGCTTTTGAGTGATGTGAAAAGCAAATAAGCTATGTAAAATGCTTACAATAAGGCCCAGCAATAGAAATACAAGAGTGTTAACTATTTAGCGTTATTATTTAACTTTTAAATGTAAGTGAAAGGAGTTCCTATCATGACTCAATGAGTTAAGAACCCAACTAGTATCCATGAGGATGCAGGTTCAATCCCTGGTCTCCCTCAGTGGGTTAAGGATCTGGCATTGCTATGAGCTGTGGTGTAGGTTGCAGATGCAGCTCAGATCCCGTGTTGCTCTGGCTGTGGTGTAGGCTGGCGGCTACAGCTCTGATTCGACCCCTAGCCTAGGAATTTTCATATGCTGCAGGTGTGGCACTAAAGAATAAAATAAGAAATAAAAATTTAAAAAATAAAAATAAATGTAAGTGAAAGAATGGTTTTTTTCAATAAATCACATGGAAAATCCTTTTTACTCTCAGTGAAATCTATGCAAATATCACAAATAATATAAATAATCATTAGTACACTAACAACTAGTTATAGCAGAAGTCATAACCACTGTGGAGAGGAGACTATTTATGACTATTTTATGATTCGAAATCCTTCAGGTCCCTAGAGGGTCTTATTGCTTCATTATTTTTAATTGTTGGGATTGATTAAACAGGGATTAGAAAACATAGTGAGACAGTTAATTGCTTTTGTTTACAAATTACAGTGCTTTCTCTTGATCTTACTTTTAGGATTTTTGATGTACCTTTACTTTCACAAGTACCCAAAGGATGATGCCAAGCTGCTGTCATCCTTTTGAATCTAAATGAAAACAAAACCACGAAAGCCACATTTGTATGATTTTAAATACTTGTTTGTGAACAAACGGCTAGGCTTACAAAATCCTGATCTCAAAAGATCTATAACATTAGTGGAATATAAGCAAGTCCTTCCTTGTGTCTAAATAGAATGAGGTAAAAATTGTACAACATGCATTTCACCAAACTCTGTGACCTGTCCTGTGTATTTGGTTTCTCATGCCAGCAGGAAATATCCTTGAAAGCACTAAATATAATTTTTCCATGAATAAATTCCAAAAGAGTAGAGAATTGCATAACAATATTTAATAACTTTTTTGATTGCTCAGTTTTAAGAATTGCTTATTATCCCATATAAACTTATGATTATGCTCATGTAATCTACACTCAGTGCCATCCAAGGCCCACCATGGGGCAGGCAAGGGGGAAAAGCTTAACCCAAGGACACCACCATGGAGAAGGTGCCTGGCTTTGGGAGGAGGAGAGTGTGGCCCTCACAGGGGTTCCATAAAGAACATTTTACACTTCCTGGTCATGGGAAATTTCTGACAAAAAACGAGATTACTCTGTTCCTGCGAAGGAAATATCCTCTCACTAGGAGAGGTAGGGAGGGAAACACAGGTTCTCCCAACTCAGCAGCTGGAGCTGAGGTACATGCAGACGTTTCATAGTCTGTGTGTGCAAGATTCCACGATCAGTTCACTGCAGCTAAAATGAAAGGCACGTGAAAGGGAGGAGTGGGACATGATGTTCAAGGCTAGATGCCAACTTTAACTCAAGACATGAGGGCAAGCAGACTGCAAAATAGATGCTTAAAAAAGCAGGGGGGAAGTTCCCTGTGGTGCAGCAGGTTAAAGATCAAGTGTTGTCGCTGCACGACTCAGTTTACTGCTGTGCAAGTTTGATCCTTGGCCTGGGACCTGCCACATGCCTTGGGAGTGGCAAAAAAAAAAAAAAAAAAGCAGAGAGGGTCGGGCGGGGGAAGTTGAATTAAGCCAAGGTCAAATGTTACTAGCTTATGAATTTGTTGGTGACCAGAGGCAAAAAGTTTCTGTATTTTATTTCCATGTATTGATGGGTATGTGGAGAGCAGATTGCATAGGGCTGAGGAATGAAATGAGACAGGGACAAAAAGCGTATACAAAGACCATTGTCAGTTTGTATCGTTATGAGGGAACAAAGAGAGATCACTCAGTAGCTGAATGGGATTGTGTGGATGATTTGTTTTTTGCATTTTTAAAAGAGATGTCTAAGCGTGATTACTTTCCCACTTATGGGAAAGACTCAGGAAAGGGGGGATTTTAAGATGTAGGCAACAGAGTGAGACCTGCCTGTAAGAGCTATTAGATACCAGGATAAAGCAGATATTAGCAGACTACAACTTGATGGACAGTGTGGAAATGCACATTCCTTAGTTCACAATAGTGACTGAGTACCATATCATAGTATAATATGCTGTACTGTAATATGATTTATTGCATTATAGTATACATTGTTGTGTTATATAATATGATTACTTATGACAAGTAATCACAGTGTTCTTTTTACTCTTATCTCACTTTGTAAGATCTCCTTTACTTTTTGGCACCGCTAGGATCCTTAAAACATAAATCAGCTAGCCCATCCAAGATGAAGGATAGCTTCCAGCCTGATTCTAATCGATTTGGGGATTAAGGAGTTGTAAGAAATTGGACCAATTTGAAGTAAGAGTAAATTGATCACCACACAAAACCCTTTGAAGTATTACATTTATGACCAAGAGAAACTTGAATGAGCTTTGAATCCAACAATCAAGCTTGACTGTATCCTTAATACAGTCTCTAAAAGTTTCACTTTTCACACTTACTACTATGGCAGAGTCATTTTGAAGCGCATAAGCAGAGGCTGTCTCAGTAGAAACACTGCTGTGATTACTGTGTATTCTTTCATTTTCAGGTGACACTATTAAACTTCATGATCACGTCTGAGGGAATGCAGGATCAACTTTTGGGAATTGTGGTGGCACGAGAAAGGCCCGACCTTGAAGAAGAAAAGCAAGCCTTGATATTACAAGGAGCCGAAAACAAAAGGTTTTAAACGTTATAAAACCCAGAATTATTCTTACTTGTTTCAAGATCACTTAGAATGAATGAAAGTACATTTTAAAGATCTCCTTTGTTAGATTCAGTAGGTACATTGGATGGAAAGACTTAGTGGAAAATATAAGGTTTTACCTTGCCTCTATGTTAATTTGGAAGATTGTGTTGCAGAGTATAATTTTATAAAAGCACTGGGAGAATTAGAGGGCCTGCCACACATCAAAGCCGTATGTTTTCAACTGTTCAAGTTTTAGCGCAAAAGTTTTAGGATTCATTATGTGACTGAGGTTACCTGTTTTCACTGGGGCACAGTCTTGAATAAATAAATTGCTGCAGCCCACTTTCTGCCTGTAATATCTATATCATCGGTAAAAAGGGTAAGGCTTTGTAAGTCATGAAAAATTTCAGAAAATAAATGGAGTGATACTTTCTGTTCATTGGGGGCTGAGATATTTGATGGCAGAGTAGAGTGGCTTAGCATCTCTCTCTCTAGTTACTGCATAAATGACCATTAGAAAGAGAAGTGAAGCAGAAAGTCCTGTCTTTTTGACATTTTGCAAGATAAGAAATTAATTGTATAGCATCACGGTTACGGATGTTCGTCACAATGTAATGCATTTCTTTAGGTTACAAGCTCTTTGTCTCTTATAAAAGAACATACACGTGTAGTGATTTTTAATGATTTCTTCTTCTGCTGAGAACATTGTGTTTTATTCCAGGCAGTTAAAAGAAATAGAAGACAAGATTTTAGAAGTCCTTTCATCTTCAGAAGGCAATATATTAGAAGATGAAACTGCCATTAAGATATTATCTTCCTCCAAGGCTTTGGCTAATGAGATTTCTCAAAAGCAGGAAGTAGCCGAGGAGACAGAGAAAAAGATTGATACCACCCGCATGGGCTATCGACCTATTGCTGTTCATTCCACCATCCTGTTTTTTTCTATTGCTGATTTAGCTAACATTGAGCCCATGTACCAATACTCACTGACCTGGTTTATTAACCTTTTCATCCTGTCTATTGAAAATTCAGAGAAATCAGAAATTTTGTCAAAAAGGTACGTAAAAGCAATGCTAATTAATAGTAATTTTAAACTAGTGCATGGAAAATACATAGTGATCAATGTCCTTCATTGTTGCTTCAGGGAGTGGTGTGTACTTCACAGCCACATAGCTAGAATGAACTTGATTAATAACTGTACCAGAAATAGATTTGAGGGTTGGAAACTGAACAGATGTGATCAAATTCAGTCTGTCAGGAAACTGTTTACAGAGATATGGGATTATAATGCCATTCTAAAAAGAGGAAGCATTTACCTCTGTTTATCATTTACAGAATATAGTTATGATTGGAGGTATGGAAAGAGAAGGCAATACTCCTAAAAGATAGGACTCTTACTCTCTGAAAGCTTGCATTCCACAAGCTACAGATTCACATTTTGATATACACGTATATACAGTTTGTCTGATAACAGGGTTTTTAAAGGAAATAGTCTATCATGATTATTATGTTGTTCTTATTTATATGAAATATTTTCCTGTTGGCTATTACAGTAAGTAATGGAATTAAGGCCTACTTAATGGTAAGTCTATAAGAGAAAAAAAGTTCATTTTATTTGTTGTCAGTGAGATAAATTTTAGTTTGGCATTAAAACATGTTTTTAATAGAGTCTAACATTAAATTATGTCTTAAACAAAGAAAATAATTGCCACCTTTGCCCTTTATAACTTTATTGATCAGTATGGAGCTAGGTACTTCAGTTTCCTAATTCTTCATACCCACAAAGGAAACTTAGTTTACTGCTTAACATAATTAAGAAAAATCTTTTAGAAATCCGAAATTCTCATCTCCTGAAATCTGAATTGAATTCCTTTCATTTATCATGGTAGAATTTTGCCAAAATTTAAATGTTCTTAGACTGAGCGATTTTCAGTTAGTATCATTCATTTTTTTGCAAACTTGCATGTAAGACTAATGTAGGTATAAGACTGACACTTGGCTTAACAAACAACTTTTTTAAATCTTTGCCCATGAAAAGGAGAAGAAAAGGAGGAAGAGGATTTATCTTTAGGGAAGGAATGCATGATGATAGAGTTTAAAGTTTCTTTTTATACTACAATATTTGAAAATGTTTCCTTTATTTCTCTATCTCTTCCAGTATCTTGACATTTTCAAGGTTAACAAGGATTACTGAAATACCGAAATCAAAAATTTGTGACTTTTCTTAGAAAAGTCCCCAACCATTTACATTACATTATTTACTCAAACAGGCATGTCTAGTTTTCACGCTAGATCCCAAGTTCCTGGAGGCAAGGATTTAAAAAAATACGTTCCTAGAAATGAGAACTTGTCACAGAGCTGATCACATGGAGTGACACAGTAAATCATCTTCTGCTTTTTGCTGCAGTTCTTAATTTCTACCTTGGTTAAAACAAGACCACCAGAATGCTATCATTTTAGTTAGTTTAAAATCAAAGTTTGGCTGGAGTCTAGAGAAAAAACTTTTGTTTTATCTCTTAAAAGACACATTTTGTGTACAAGATTTAAAAATTAGGACACATTTGTGCTTTAAAAATAGTTATTGGCTCTTTCATTATCTTATTATATCTCATCCACAGATATGAAATCTGCTTCTTCATAACTGTGACATAGCTTATGATGTATAGAAAATCAGATTCTTGTACCCAGATCTAAGATTTGAATGAAATCCAGAAAACAAAATATGACTTTCTCTTTTTAGTTAAAATCCTTTAATTTAGAAACAATAAGATTATATTGGTGACCACAGCAATGTTAAAAGTATAATTCTGGAGCCAACGAATAAATAGGAAAAATGCACTTGAAAACTTTTATTGAAGATATACATACAAAAACATGCAGAATTCAGAAGTATTCGCTTGATAAATTTTCATAAGTGAGCACTCAGGTCAATACATAGAACATTATCAACAGTCCAGAGAGCACTCTGTGACCCCTTTTAGTCGCTCTAACCCCTACCCTGAAGGTAATCACGATCCTGACTTTGAACACTAGAGATGAGTTTTGCCTATGTTAAAACACCATGTAAGTGAAATCACATGGTCTGTGCTTTCTTTTTTCCCCTAGCCTCTTGCACTTAACATCGTGTTTGTGAAGTTGGTATTGTTTTGTATAGTGCCGTGGTATATTCACTTTCATTGTTAAATAGCATTCCATGTGCTCCTATACTGTTGGGAAGTGTAAAAGCAAATCTTTTCCCAATTCAGAAATTTTCTC
This sequence comes from Phacochoerus africanus, assembly GCF_016906955.1. Classification (NCBI taxonomy): domain Eukaryota; kingdom Metazoa; phylum Chordata; class Mammalia; order Artiodactyla; family Suidae; genus Phacochoerus; species Phacochoerus africanus. The sequence continues at coordinate 165,291,782 of NC_062546.1, read as the reverse complement.
CACAAAGTGGTAGAGAAAAAAAAAAAAAAAAACAGGTTTTTATTGAGTAAATATTAAACCAGAATGTGACCTGCATCACCAGCAATCCACTAAGATATTGGAAAAACAGAAATCTCCTAACTTTACTGACTGAGTTAGCAAACTGGCTTCATCCAGAAGAAAAACAAATGTCTCTCATCTTTATGACAGGATGTAGTTTTACAACTAAAAGCCAGGTGCCCATGAAGACAGCTCTCAGGTCTTTGAGAAGGACATTCTTGGGTCATAAATCTGACAAAAGACCTACCTAGTGTTCACAATAATTTATATGTATTTCAAAGAGGCAAGAAACTACTTATAATTTTTCCTATTTATTTTTATTATAACTGATTTACAGTGTTCTGTCAGGTTCTGCTCTACAGTAAAGTGACCCAGTTATATGTATATTTATACATTCTTTTTCTCACATTACCCTCCATCATGTTCTATCATAAAAGTAAATGCTCTTGAAAAAGGAGAGAGAAATACCTTTAAAAATTTTTTGATATGAAAAAAATTAAACCTCTTTTTTTTTTTTTTGCCTTTTCACTATACCACAAATTATTCATTCGTTGTACTGTTAAGGACATTTGGGTAGCTTCCAGTTTGGGGCTATTTTACATTTTTGCTGTCCTGAACACTCTTGTACATGTCTTTCATATATACACTTGACTGGTAGATATATATCCAGGCATGGAATTGATGTTCACAGGGTATGCATATATTCCATTTTAATAAATATTGCCAAATAGAGTTTCACAGTGGCTACAACAAGAGACTTTGTCAGTAGTCTCATTTAATCTTCCCTTTTTTTTTTAAGGAAAAAGAAGCTAGCTCCCATTCACAAGTCGAAAATAGAGTTCTCATGGGAATCATTTGTTTATTTGTCAATCATTGATAAATATCAGATAACCTTTAAATATATACAACTTTTACTTGTCAATCATACCTCAGTAAAGCTGGGGGAAAAATCACCAAAATCGGATAACCTGTGGACTCTGGGCAGCTGTAGGATTATAGCAAAATAATAAAGGCAAAGAAAGCATGTGACTTTTTGCAGCAAACTACTAAATTGTTTGAGAGTCTTAAAATTGGTCTAAAATTATCTCTTATTTCCTTTTATTCAGAGATAAAAATTATTTCATTTTTGTCTTCTGATAGTTGTTGTTCATAATAATCATTTAATTTTGACACCAAACATACATTATAGCTACTATGGTATATACCATGAAATAGGCGTAATAATAGGGATTATCTGTTTTTTATAAAATTTAATACATCAGAATTTATTATAGCAAAATTAATAACTGCAGCAAAAAATAAGTACAGAAACAAAAATCTAACTAGAATATAGCTTTGTTACAGGAACCAAACAAATTAATTACTAACTCTCTCTCTCCTCTATCTTAGAAATACACGTAAGATGACATGAGTATGCACACAGTTTCTTTTCCTTCTACCTATTTCAAAATAGTTTTGTCATGTTATTAAATACTTTTCTAAAATATAATTTTTAGTAGCTGCACAATATACCTTTTTATGAATGCACCAAAATTTTCTCTTGTGAGACTGGCACATGGTCTCCAACTTTTGTATTATAAATAACTGCAATAAATACAAATCTCCACATCATTAATTATTTCCTTGGGCTAAATCTCAAAATTAGAACAAAGGTGTTCACTTCTTTCAGATTCCTGATATAAATTCCTTTCCTGTAAGTTTATTCAAATGTACAACTCCATCAGAGGACCCTGAATGATCTTACAGTACTGCGTCATGAATCAGCATTGAAAATAATAATTTTGATCCTCTCATACTTTAACAGATTTTTAAAATATCAGTTTTAACCTGCATTTTTATCACTAATCAAACTGAATTTGAATTTCTGGTATGATTGATCCTTATAATTTTCCTTTTGATCTTCCTATCTACAAGAGGAAATTTTTCTTAAGTGCAGAAATTTTTATTTTATTCTAGAGAGACCAAATTTGAGTCACCCTATATTAATTCTACTGTTACAGATGTGAGAAATTAAATGCCAAGTGTGGAAAAACCATCTATTAGCAAAAAAGTAAGGACAGGAATGGTATGATTATTTTAAATCTTCCAAAAATTCAGCTATATTTCAGCAACTAGTTTTAAGACCCTTTCTATCAAGCCTTTTACAGACTTCTCAGAAGTAAAATATATGAATTTGTTATAATTCTTTTTATGGGAATGCTGACAGGGAATAATTAAAGAAATAGGGAGGTAAGGAAAAAACTAGAGCTGGGATGATATACAGCTCAGGATAAGAGTCTGGAAATAGCCAAGATATGGTTGTGCTGCTAGACTTTTTTTTTTTTTTCTAGACATATTAAGAAAGGCCAATATAATGTTGCTTATTCATAATCAACCTTCACTAATTTTTCCCTTAGATAATTGATCTGTTTGATAGTTGAGGTCATTAATCTATGTCAATAATTAGCTCTCTACAATTATTTTTAGCCAACTGTTTATTTCTATTATAACTGCTAAAACCAATGTAATAAAAATATGTTTTAAATTTTTGTCTCAGTGGTAGTTTATTCTTCATGAGATAATTAGTGAAAATGCTTAAAGTGCTAGATTCATGCTAAGAATTATTGTGAATACAGAACACACAAGTTAATGCTTAGAAGCTGTTAGTTGCAAATATTGTGATTATTCATATTTCTGTGTTTATGTGGTAAATAAAAATATAGGTTATCAAGTTTTATATTTCTCCTGCTTTTATGGATTTATGAGCCGAGTAACACACTACTAAACAATGTTAATTTAATAAAGGAGCTTTAAATGAACTTTAGTCTGTTCATTTACTATAAAATATAAAATATTTGGAAGTGTTGATGGAATAAGGAAGTCCAATTTTATCCCAAGACATGTTTTATAAAAATAGTCCAAAAACTATTAAGTGTAAGAGATTAATATACTGTGCATTGGCTTTTTTTCCCAGAAAGAAAATTAAGTTTTTTTAAAAGACCAGTCTATGGTAAAAATGCAGTTCTACTCAAGTGCTTCTACATTGTGTAGCTCTCAAATTGGTGCTCCCAGTTAATAAAGATCCTTGATTGTTTTGGGAGTAATTGACCAGAAAGCTTATTAGAAGAGCATATGTCTAAATGGTTTATAATAATTTTCCTCAAGTGCATTTTTTGAAAGGATAATGCATTTTTATTTATTTATTTTTCTTCTATTGACCCTTAGGCTTCAAATTCTCAAGGATCATTTCACTTATTCACTTTATGTTAATGTCTGCCGATCCCTTTTTGAAAAGGATAAACTACTCTTTTCCTTTTGCCTTACTGTAAATCTGATGATACATGAGCATTCGGTCAGTACTATTTTAATTTATAGTGAAAAAGCCATATTAATGTTAATTGATTAATGTATGAATTAGTGTGGGGACATACACAAAAGATTGTAAATAGTAATTATCATAATTAATGCCAGAAATCACAACTAGACTGAAATTTCACAGAGGTGAAAAATAATCAGCATGCATTGTGTAACTACTACTTAAATTGTTGTATGTTTTAATTTAAAATAGTTTCTATCAGAATCTCATATAAGTATGCATATAAATTTACTAAATATGTATTACACCAAGTAATAATATAAAAGGTAATGTTTTTAGGACCTTTTGCAATTTTGTCAAATCTAACCATTGGGCTTAACAGTAACATTTATTAATTTTTTTATGTGTTTCAAATCAATTTACTTAAGCTATAGGAATCACTTTAAGAATGGTAAATTCGGAGTTCCCGTTGTGGCGCAGTGGTTAACGAATCCGACTAGGAATCATGAGGTTGCGGGTTCGGTCCCTGCCCTTGCTCGGTGGGTTAACGATCCGGCGTTGCAGTGAGCTGTGGTGTAGGTTGCAGACGCGGCTCGGATCCCACTTTGCTGTGGCTCTGGCGTAGGCCGGTGGCTACAGCTCCGATTCAACCCCTAGCCTGGGAACCTCCATATGCCGCGGGAGCGGCCCAAGAAATAGCAACAACAAAAAACAAAAAACAACAACAAAAAAAAAAGAATGGTAAATTCACTGTTTTATATACTCATGTTTAAGATTTATGATTTCATATGGTGATGTATTAATTACATTCTGAAGGAGTAAAGTCTTTATTTTTGCATTTCTTGCAAAAACGTTATAACATTATCTCATTATATTTTATACAAAATAATTGAAAACATGGCAGGTTGATGACTTTTTGTCTTCCCACAATTTTTAAAGCCAATAAAACTCTAAGCAGTCATTTCGGAAATATGTTCAAGCAGAATAAATTTCAAATTGTCATGTTTAGATCAGTAATTCTGGAAGGAAATTATCAGAAAGTAGCTATCTAGAATGGAACTATTTTTGAAAACTGGTTATAGTAGGTACATTGGTTTCTTATGAAGAAAGATACCAGTATCTATAGAATTTTTTTTTTTTTGTCTTTTTAGGGCCACACCAGCAGCATACGGAGGTTCCTAGGGGTCAAATCAGAGCAGTAGCCGCTGGCCTACGCCACAACCACAGCAATGCCAGATCCAAGCCGCGTCTGTGACCTACACCACAGCTCATGGCAACACTGGATCTTTAACCCACTGAGCGAGGCCAGGGATCAAACCTGCATCCTTATGGATGCTAGTCAGATTCATTTCCTCTGAGCCAGGATGGGAACTCCCAGTAACTGTAGAATTTTATAGGGACCATATCTGTCTTTAAAATCCAACAGTCAATTCTTTTCAAATTGTTGTTAAGTTTACCATGTTTATGATGAACTCATTTCTGACTCATCATGCTGCTTTGTTACAAAGATTAATAAATCTGAGTGGAGATTTCTGTTAACTGGTGGCATTGGACTGGATAATCCTCATGCCAACCCTTGTCCGTGGCTTCCTCAAAAGTCTTGGGATGAAATATGTCGACTAGATGATTTGCCTGCCTTCAAAACCATTCGTAGGGAGTTTATGCACCTAAAGGATGGATGGAAAAAAGTCTATGATAGTTTGGTATGTTTTTAACCCTCTTATTTCAAAGTTTTTGAGTGGAGAAAATAATGTTAAATAATCCTTATATTTGAATGAAAACAAGATTTAAGTACGCTTTTAACAACTGGTCAGGTATTAAAATCAATGTTTCAACATTGATTATCCCCACCTTCTGAATTGGTGGTTCTGTTTCCACTTCTATTTGACTTCCTCAAAATGTGTAGGGGTGCAAAAAACTTCATAGTCCTTAAAATACTCTTTGAATTTCGATGCCAGGTTTTTATTTATTACCAACTTAGCCTAAGGCAATAATAATGGAAGATGAGTTAAAATTGTACCAAATAGCTATCGTTTAAGTTTTCTGACTGCAGGATACAAGCTAATATTTTTGTCATTGGAAGGGCAAGAAAAGCTAATAGTTCTCAAATTTATTTATGGGACCTTGTCTTGCTAATTGGAGACTGTTATAGCTAACACATGCCATGATATGCAATTTTCTTCCTGGAATATATAGATATTGTTGCCTTCCCCCATTATTTCTTTAGTACAAGGGCTAATATTAGGCTGATTCTCAGTTAATTTTTTCTATTGTTTCTACCCTTTGGACATTCTGCTTTCCTTGGGTTTAATATGCAACAGCTCTGTTTGAGAGAGGTGGGAGGAGCCAGATATGTAGAGAACATGTTTTATTCAGTTAGGTATTTATTATATTTACATGATAGTAAGATTGTGCCTACATATTAATTCAATATTCTGGTCTTGATGTATGTTTTGATATGTAGCTCATTCTAATTTAAATAGAAATTTCACTGTGCTGAAGCATGGAGATCTCTAATCAGAGATATCACATAGCCTTCCCTGAAGTTTCAAAGATACAAATGTCTCTCTTTTTTTCAAGGTTTATCCCTCCTCCTGGGATCTTGATACCTCTCTTCTTGTATATTTTTATTGGTACACTTTGACTTCTTTATTATACACATTTTCAAATGTCTTATTAAAAAGATAGCAAAATTTTTTCAAAACAAGAAGTAGCACAATAAAATTTAGTACAATATCCTTTTTCCTTCTTTTGTAATAAATGTTTACTTTATAAATAAATTTTATATCTATTTTTATTTACTTTTATAAATAGATAATGAGAGTAGTTGGTAGGTTTTTAAAAAATTCCTTTGGCGAAATAACGGAAAAAATGCTCCTAATGCATGTTTATTTTTTAATAACAGAGATCACTTTGTCTGTTGTTTAGTATTCATATTGATATTAACCTGCTTAATTCTTGTCCCAGTTTTTATTTTTTTAATGACATTTAAATTTTTCTTTTTATTTCTTATTTTATAACTTTGCCCCCAACCTAATAAAATTTACATTAGCATTCTTGATTTCTTTTAGGCACTATATGTTTTCTTTTAAAGTTGGTATAAAAGTCAAATTACTGGGGCTTTTATTAGAAATAATCTTCCAAATAAAATTGAATTGTATCCACTGTCATTTTAGGAACCACATCATGAGGTTTTTCCTGATGATTGGGAAGATAAAACGAGTGAGTTTCAAAGGATGCTTATCATTCGTTGCTTGAGGCCAGACAAGGTAAATGTGGGCTTTGAAAGCAGCCCGAGACTCCAGTCCCTCTTTATGTGATCATGGTGGGGAGTAGGGGGAAGTAGGGGAGGTTGAAGGAGCTTGGGGGAAATAACCGTACTTCCTTCTAAGGCAGCCATTTTTCAACAAGTTTGTATATTTCTTAAAACAACATTAAATTAGTAACCCATCCCACTGTATTTTACAGTTTTATTTGTTACAATTCTTCCTTTTAATGTATGCTTCCCCCAAGTCCTCACAGTCTACGTCCTTTACATGTAGTAATCTCACTTTTATTTTTATTGCTTTGATAAAATTAATCAATGTTGTTTACGTGAAGCTGATTTACTAGAATTTCTGGCTCTTCAAATGCTATCCTATACAGAGTTCTTTGTTGGGTTTTGGAAAGCTAGGAGAATATTACTTTAAAGTCAGTCATCATTGCTGACTATGAGGGAAAATGTAAATGCTGTTAGTTTTCATTTCTTAAAATAATAAATTATATAACCAGCAAATCAGCTGACCTGTTATATCAGCAAATTATGGTACTCCTTACCATCCTCATTTGTATTATTGAACTCCATTTGAAAACAAATTCACTTAAGTGTAAAGACCCATATCCAGAGAGATTCACAAACTCTGAGAAATGTAGGCTTTAGGAATGCTAGAAAAATATTGGCAATATCTAATTGTGTACTGTTACTACTCAAGTAAAAGTAATACTTGAGTAATTACTTTTACTTTTAAAAGTAGTTATTTCAGGAGTTCTCACTGTGGCACGGTGGGTTAAGAATCCAACTTCAGTGGCTTGAGTGGTGGGTTCGATCCCTGCCCTGGTGCAGTGGGATAAAGGATCCAGTGTTGTTGCAGTGTAGGTTGGATTTGGTCCCTGGCCTGGGAAATTCCATATGCCATGGGTATGACCATTAAAAAAAAAAAAGTAGTTATTTCAAAACTTATTATATTCATAATTTAAGTTGCTCAGGAATATAAGACAGTAATTCCAGTCTTACAAAAAAAAAGAAAAGTAAAACTTAGATGGTAAAAGCAATATATCTTTTTAAAAAGTTTTTCTACACCCAGTGATAATATAGGGCCCCTAAAAGTCATAATGCTGCCACGCTCTTAGATGCTGGAAGGACCGCCAGTTGTTGAAGGTCATGATTAAACTGATGAAACATCCTTCCCCTTGGCAGCCCTTTTAAAAATGAATCTTCACTGCAACTCACTGAAACTTCAGTGTTAAGCCTCAGAAGTTTCTACTTCAAATATTAAATATGGAAGAATATAAAATGCTTCAAACTCTTGCCTAATATGGCTTCCTCCTTTAAAACCTTTTATGAACATTTCCAAAGGTTTTTACTTTCTTTTATAAGCTAAAGCCTATTCTACTGAATGACTCTACATCCACCCTTGACCTTCTCCCCTCAATGTTTGACAAAGAAGTTTCTGTTCATTTTTATATTGTCTAATTAAAAATGATTAATGAGCCATTTTCCTAATTGCGGCAGTTTAAGCTATAAATATCTTCCCAGTTTTATGTTTTTAAAAATTTGATATTTTAATCTCAAAATACATTGAACTACCAAGTAGATCAAATATTACTTTCTGTAGTCTCTCTTCTTCTTAAAGTCTTTTGGGGGGGGGGGAGGTGGGCAATTAGAGATTCAAGCTGGAGGATTTTTAGATTGTATCTTTTTGTTGTTAAATCAACTGAGGTTAAACTTAGGGTTTCATACTTCTCTTAGCTACTCTGTATGGCACTTTAGCACCTTGTCTTACAACATTTTTTATATGCTTTCAAACCTCCTATAGAGTTTCCCTTGAATAGGTGGCGAATGTAGACATTAATGCTACTCACCAGTATTTCTGGTTCCCCTCTTCTGCGTACACTCAAGGTGAAGGCACTGTAACCATAAACCTTTCTTTGGCCAGGAAAATGTGAGCCAGAGTGTGAGGGAAGAAGCACTTAACTACCAGTGTGAGGTTCTCCAGGGCATTCCCCCTGCCATCAAAATTGTGGAATCATATGTTGACATTTAAGTACCATAAACAGGCTGGAATGCTGACCCATCACAGGGAGAGTTAGTTGCCTGGGCATGACTTTGCTGGGAGAGTTAGTTGCCTGGGCATGACTTTGCTGGGAGAGTTAGTTGCCTGGGCATGACTTTGCTGGGATAAGAACTAAGCTTTTGCTGTGTTAAACTACTGAGATCTGGAAATTGTTTGCTACTGCAGTGTAATTCAGTTTATCCCAAGTGATCACCTAGTTACCATTATCTATACTATCACACTCATAATCCTTAATATAGAAATAATTATTAGTATGCTCTTATATTACTGACAACCTCAAACCCTTCAATTTTGCTAGTATTAGGTATTTTAATTTCTAATGGTAGATTGCTGACTTTAGAATCTATGTATTTAAAAATAATATAGGGCTACTACACTTTTAAAAGAATAGTTTCCCAAGACAAAATGGTATTAACAAGAAACTGGTCAAATATAAATTAACATGTTTATCTGGTTCTCTGACCTCAGATAAATCCTATAGGCACTTGCAATACACAGAAAAACATACATAGAGGACCACAAACTTCTTGTCTGCCTTTGGGAAGATGGTTGTCTAAATTAGTCTGTAATTTTTGTTACTGACAGATTTCATTTTATAAATCTGATGCTAGTATAATCAGATTGCAGAAGCAAAACTCAATTCAATTGCCTTCCAAAGTGAATAGCTTGCTCAGCTTCACTTACCTCAAGAATTACAGCTCAGTCTTGGAAGAAAGCAAGTCTTACTAAGTTTTAACTTAACGTTAGAAAGGAAACCATGAGGAGTTCCCATTGTGGCACAGTGGGATCGGGGGCATCTCTGCAGCACCAGGACTCAGGTTCGATCCCCAGCCAGCACAGTGAGTTAAAGGATCCAGTGTTGCTGCATCTGTAGTGAAGGTTACATATGTGGCTGGAATCTGGCCTAGGAATTCCCTATGCTGGCCTAGGAATTCCCTATTCCCTATGGGCAGTCAAAAGAGAAAAGGAAACAAAGAAATAAGTCTATGCTCATCCCCCTGTGTAGACCCCTAACAGGGGGACACTAACAAAAAAATCACTTTACACCAGCCATGTATGCTCAATGGATAATACCAGACAAAACCGCACACAGGGAGTTCCCGTCATGGCGCAGTGGTTAACGAATCTGACTAGGAACCATGAGGTTGCAGGTTTGGTCCCTGCCCTTGCTCAGTGGGTTAACGATCCGGCGTTGCCGTGAGCTGTGGTGTAGGTTGCAGACGCAGCTCTGATCCCGCGTTGCTGTGTCTCTGGCGTGGGCCGGTGGCTACAGCTCCGATTCGACCCCTAGCCGGGGAACCTCCATATGCCGTGGGAGCAGCCCAAAGAAATAGCAAAAAAAGACAAAAAAAAAAACAAAAACAAAAACAAAAACCGCATACAGAGCAGAGGCCACTCAGAAGTCAAGCTCCGTAAAAGTACAACAATGCACTTGAAAGCCATGTGCTTTCATTTTGTTTGTAAAATTGTAATTTAGTAAAGAAGTTAGCTTTGATGTGACATCACTTATAGGTGGAATCTTTAAAAAGGATACAAATGAACTTATCTGCAGGACAAAAACAGACACATAAACTTTGGAAAGAAATGTTTATGGTTACCAAAGGAGAGAGGTGAGAGGGAGGGATGGCTAGGGGTTTGGGATTGGCATGTGCACACTGTGGTATATGGAATGGTTGGCAAATGGGGACCTGCTGTACAGCACAGGGAGCTCTACCCAATATTATGTGATAATCTTAATGGGAGAAGAATCTAAAAAATAATGGATTGTATGTATGTATAACTAATTCACTTGTTGTATAGCAGAAAATATCACAACATTGTAAATCAACTATACTTCAATGAAACTTTAACATTTTTTTAAAAATCAAAATAAATTTAAAAAGAAAGTAAAAAAAGAATTTAGCCTTGAGAAGAGAGAGGTTATTGGCAGAACATTATAAATCAGCTATAGTAGAAAAAATAAATATCTTACCAAAAAAAAGAGATGATTTAAAAAAAATCATTTTATTTTCCTTTGTTTTGTTTTTAATCTGGTAAGAAGAGATAAGCCATAAAGAGAATAATAGGTAAAAGAGCAAGGACAAGCCCTGAGACAGGCAATTAGGATATTTTTAGTTTTCCACCATAAGCTTGATATCTGTGCCCATTCAAAATATCTGGAACATGGGAGTTCCCATTGTGGCTCAGCGGTAATGAACCAGATTAGTATCCATGAGGATGTGTGTTCGACCCCTGGCCCAGCTCCATGGGTTAAGGATTGGGTGTTGCTGTGAGCTGTGGTATAGGTCACAGGTGCATCCCTAAAAAGCAAAAAAAAAAAAAAAAAATCTGGAACATGAAATAACTTATCTAGAAATGAATCTTTATGTATAGGTGAATTTATTATTCTGTGTTTTTTGTTTAGAACTTCTGTAATTAGAATCCCATCTTCATCAAAGAAAGCCTAATTTATTCATTCATTCGTTCAATAGATATTTATTGTGCAGGAACAATATATGAGTAGTCTTGTTAGGTAGATCTGAACCAACATGGCACTTATATATTTGTTATTACTCTTCTCTACTTTTCCATATTTTTTAATTTTTTAAAATTTGTTATTGAAGTATAGTTGATATACAATGTACTAGTCTTTGGTGTATAGCAAAATGATTCGGTTATACATATATGTGTATATTCTCCTTCATATTCTTTTCCATCATGGTTTATTACAGGATACTGAATATAGTTCCCTGTGCTATACAATAGGACTTCATTGTTAATTTTATATATAGTAGTTTGTGTCTGCTATTCCCAAACTCCTAATTTATCTCTCCCCCTCTATCATCAGGTTGTTTTGTGTGCCTGTAAGCCTATTTCTGTTTTATGAAAATATTCATTTGTATCATATTTTAGTTTGCACGTATAAGTGATATGATATTTGCCTTTCTCTGTCTGACCTCACTTAGTATGATAATCCCTAGATCCATCCATGTTGTTGCAAATGGCTTATTTCATTATTTTTATGGCTGAGTAGTATTCCATTGTGTATATGTACCAACCATACCAACCATGTCTTCTTTATCCATTCCTCTGTCAATGGACATTTAGGTTGTTTCCAGTGGACTATTTATACCTTTGCATGTTTAAATGAATCTAGAAAACTGTTGGGGAAGGATTAAAAATTTTAATTTAAGCATAGATATTTCTTCACTGTTTCTCAGTCCCCGACTCTGACATCCTCAGTCTCTCTCTCTCTTCCCTACCCCCCACCCCCCAACACACACACACACATACACACAAACACCAGGGCTGACATTGTTCTTAAAGTATTATGACAGGTCAATGATTTTTACTTATTAAAACTTGTAGGGGAGTTCCCGTCATGGCTCAGCAGAAACGAATCTGACTAGTATCCATGAACACGAAGGTTTGATCCCTGGCCTTGCTCAGTGGGTTAAGGATCCAGCATTGCCGTGAGCTGTGGTGTAGGTCGTGGCTTGGATCTGGTGTTTCTGCGGCTGTGGCGTAGGTTGGCAGCTACAGCTCCAATTAGACCCCTAGCCTGGGAACTTCCATATGCCATAGGTGCAGCCCTAAAAAAGACAAAACGAAAACAAAAGCCACTTTGTGTGAGTAGATGTTTCAGAGAGTACACTATTAAAATTTGGAAATATTTGTAACTTTCTTCAGAGAATACTGTCTTTTTGAAATTCTTGGTATCTGCAAATTGCTCCTGCTGTTTGCTTTAAGTACAAAAAAGTCATAGGCTGGTGGAGTTGCCCTCCTAATTTAAAGTTCCATGCTTGAGATAGAAGCAGGTGTCCAGTTGAAATGATTCTGAAACTTTCAAAAAATTCTTTGTGTTCTTGTCACTCATTTGCGCCATCGCCCAGAGATGCCAGGTGTAGACCTTTCACCAGAAAGAAGGAAAGCTGTACCTGGGGCTGTATATCAGTCACGCTGCTTAATGCATTTCCACTCCTGCTTCAGTGCTTGAAAGTCACCCCCAAGCCCCAAAGTTCTACTCTTTCTCAAACATGCTCCCAGAAAATGCACACTTGTGTTATCAGAAAATTTATGCAATGTAGTTTTAGCTGTTTCTTAGGAGTATGGCTTGTTTCTCTTTCACAATACTTTTCCTTTTTCAGCTATATCACTTCTTTCTTGGTGGTATAGTATTATATAAACCATGCTAGAATTTCTACTTTTGAGTTGTGGACTTTGGAACATAGCCTTTTAAAACTTAAGAATTAATGTTTCTTATATTCTTCATCCAGGACGTGTTAAATACTCACTAAAATGAAGAAAAATGCCTTTAAATTCTGGCATCACTAACCACTCACCTTTTATTATTTAAATAACATTTAGTTTCTTTCCATCTAAAAGACAACTATATAAAGTAATGCCTTTGACTCTTTACCAATCTTTTTCAATACCTAAGTGAATGTAGATAGAATCCATTGTTTTAATTTTTTTTTGTCTTTTTGCCTTTTCTTGGGCCGCTCCCGCGGCATATGGAGGTTCCCAGGCTAGGGGTCTAATTGGAGCTGTAGCCGCCGGCCCACGCCAGAGACACAGCAACGCAGGATCCGAGCCGCGTCTACAACCTACACCACAGCTCACGGCAACGCCGGATCGTTAACCCACTGAGCAAGGGCAGGGACCGAACCCGCAACCTCATGGTTCCTAGTCGGATTCGTTAACCACTGTGCCACGACAGGAACTCCTTAATTTTTTATTTTTAAGGCCACACCCAAGGCACCCATAAATTTCCTGTCTAGGAGTCAAATCACACCTTCAGCTGCACACTAAAGCTGCAGCTTGCAGCAACATTAGATCCTTAACCCACTGAGCAAGGCTAGGGATCAAATCTACATCCTCACAGATACTATGTCAGGTTCTTAACCCACTGTGCCACAACAGGAACTCTAGAGTCCATTGTTTTAAAGCACAGTTGAGGAGTTCTCTTGTGGTTCCAGGGTTTAAGGAGCCAGTGTTGTCGCTGCTGTGGTGCAGATTCAGTCCCTGGCCTGGAAACTTCCATAAGCCATAGGTGCAGCCAAAAATCAATCAATAAATAATAAAATACCTTCAAATGTGATGCTTTTAATGTTTTAGGCAGATTTTAAATATTCCTTCGAATATATTCTTGTCCTTTCTAGGTTATTCCAATGCTACAAGAATTTATAACCAACAGATTGGGGCGTGCATTCATTGAACCACCTCCATTTGATCTGTCCAAGGCATTTGCTGACAGTAACTGCTGTGCACCACTGATTTTTGTGCTCTCTCCTGGGGCGGATCCCATGGCTGCTCTTCTAAAATTTGCTGATGACCAGGTACCTTAAAACTCTATTTTGTTTTCTGCTGCTTCTAACTGCTTGTGTCAGTCTGCTGTGGACATTCAGGCAGGGCCTACTCCTCCACTGCTCCCATAAGTCAAGTTCTCTTCCAGAATGGAATTCAGGTGGTAACAGCCCTAGAAATAAAGACCAGGGAGTCATAGACATGGTATCAGGAAGATGCAGATGATTTAGGATGTAGGAGAAATGCATTCCAAGTAAATATTCCCACAGGATTCTTTAAATAAACTCGAATGGGAATTAGGAGCTAATGGGTTTTTCCCCTTCTGAATTTTAGGTAGTAGCCAAATTAGTTAAAATATAATTATTCAAAAATTTGGAGGGAGCTGGGCAAGTTCATTTGTCTATTCATAGTTTTCTTTTCGGCTTTGAATAGGAGTTGCTGCATGATAACCAGGCTCTTCCATCACTTCCTCATAGTAAAAGTCTTCTTCATTTTTTCCTGTCCTTATCTCAACAATCAAAAACCCTACAGACATTTCCGTTTATTACTGTGACTGTTCCCTACTTGAACTGGCTTGCTTTTTATCTGTTTATTGGCTTCTTAATCAGTAAGAGGTTTCTAGGGCTCTATGTGTTTGGGAACTTTGGGAGTTGCTATATCATTAAATTTTAATATATTTAATATTAACACTTCCTGTCATGATGTTATTGATACTTCTGTAAAATGTGATTTTAAATAACTTCTTCCCTATTCTCGTACACAGGGATATGGAGGATCAAAGCTTAGCTCTTTATCTCTTGGTCAAGGCCAAGGGCCCATAGCTATGAAGATGTTAGAAAAAGCTATCAAAGAAGGAACATGGGTTGTTCTTCAGAATTGTCACCTCGCCACCTCTTGGATGCCAACCCTTGAGAGAGTTTGTGAGGTAAAAATGCTAGTGTATTTCTGTGAGATTGTGTCCCCTTATATAATTGGTAATAGACATACCATCTAAGTAACTCCATTCCCATCCTCTAATCTGAGGGTTGCAGGTTAGCAGCAAGGCTGGATTACAGGGGAGATGGGCTCCTATGGGGATCCGGAGGACAGCACATGGCTAACCTCACCAGATCCCTTCTACCACGGGCAAGGGTTCATTCTATGTGTCAGAAAGCTCTTTAATCCAGAGGATCCGTCTCAAAGATGGGAGCAGGAGTTCCCGTCGTGGCTTGGCAGTTAATGAACCCGACTAGTATCCATGAGGACACGGGTTTGATCCTTGGCCCCACCCAGTGGGTTAAGGATCTGGCGTTGCTGTGAGCTGTGGTGTAGGTTGCAGATGCAGCTCGGATCTTATATTGTTGTGGCTGTGGCATAGGCCAGCAGCTACAGCTCCAATTCTACCCCTAGTCTGGGAATCTCCATATGCCGCAGATGTTACCCCAAAAAGACAAAAAAATAAAAATAAAAAAGATGGGAATAAACCACAAGGTAGACAGAAACCAATTTACTTGTGGCAGCAGTGGATCAAAAACAACAAAGAAGTCTTTTCAGGGTGAAATTTGTGTGGTTCCTCCAAACCAAAAGGCTTCCGGATGTAACTTTTCTTTAACTCACGTCTCACCCACTCAGTCGGTGCCCCTGCCACAGAGGTTGAATCTGAAGCCAAAGAGCACTCCTCACACCCTCCTGGCAGTGGATCACTGTACTTCCCTATTTTGGTAGGCAGAATTTCCTGGATGAAAACCCCACGTAGCTCAACTGAGTAAATAGAGAACCTGGAGTTTGATTTCAAAAAACAGAGAAAAATGTATCCACTGTAATGACATGTGACTCCAGCCCTCTCCTAACTCACATCCCTTAGGCTACTAAATTGACATAACTTTCCCTATCCAGGCATCCAGCTGATACTTAGGGAGCAGATGCATTGTTCTTCATGCCACTTGTCACCATTTTATTTTGTCTGCATCTCCCACTAGAATGTGAGCACTATTTTGTTCTCTGGTTTATCTCTAGCACCTTGAATAGTGCCTGGCTCATAGGACGGAATCAATAAATACTTAACTGACCTAGTGAATGAATAATGCCTCACCATTTAAAACCTTTTGATGGGAGTTCCCGTCGTGGCGCAGTGGTTAACGAATCCGACTAGGAACCATGAGGTTGCGGGTTCGGTCCCTGCCCTTGCTCAGTGGGTTAAGGATCCGGCGTTGCAGTGAGCTGTGGTGTAGGTTGCAGACGCGGCTCGGATCCCGCGTTACTGTGGCTCTGGCGTAGGCTGGTGGCTACAGCTCCAATTGGACCCCTAGCCTGGGAACCTCCATATGCCGCGGGAGTGGCCCAAGAAATAGCAACAACAACAACAAAAAGACAAAAAAAAAACAAAAAAAAACCTTTTGATGGCTTCCCACTGTGTGAAGACAAAGTTCACAGCCCGTCCTAGCTTAAAATGCCCTTCATCTGAACTTGGCTGCCTCTCCCGTTCTGTCTCAGGCCACTTTCCATCCTGACTTCTGTGCTCTAGTGATGTGACCTTCTTTTCACTTTCACTGGGGTAGCACACTTTCTCAAGAATGTCTGCCTCCATAATTGATGTTATTTCTCTCCGAAAAACTCTCCTTTAATATTTTTTGGCCTTACTAACATCTACTCATGCTTCAGGCCTTACATTAGAGGCTTTATATATGTGTCTGTTTCCTCATGCTTCCCCTATCTCTAGGTCTTTCTCATGACCTGTTGAATTATCGCATACATGTCTATCAGAGAGTCATCTAGGAGAGAAGAGCTGTCCCCAGTGGATGGTGAACTTGGCCCAAAGTCCCATGAGTCATGCTATTCAAGTCACTGGGCGTAGGGCAGCTGTAGGAGGAAAAGATGGTGGCTTCGCCATTTATTAAAGAAGATACCTAAGCATCCTACAGATTTCCCTGCCCGTCCCTTCACCACATGAATGTACAAATATTTTTTTTAACTGTTAAAGATTTGCAATTTAAAAATATAGAAACCACTGACGTGGACAATTGGAGGAGTTAGCATTAGGGAGTGGGTTACAACAGGAGGGAAGGAAAGACCCTTGATAATTATTCCAAGGCCCTGTGCAGCCTTCATAACGGTCATTAGTGAGGGTTCTGTCATCCTCCACAGAGCTGGCCTGACTATCCCCATAAACAGTGTCGCTAATAGTGATATGGTTTAATGCTTCAGGATATACTAGTTCTCCTCATCTTTCAAAAACCTCTTTTTTTATGCCTATTTGGTTTAATATTGATTTTTCTGAATGCATTGCTTATTCTCACAACCTGGTTACAGCAAGAAGAAGGCATCATTCTTGATCTGGATCTAGGGCAGAGAAATATTTCTGTAAATATTTCAGCAACATCAGTGAAGATACAAGATTTGGGGGAATGTCTTCATCTTTACTGGGGCCAACTCTGGGTTATGTAATGCCTTTGTAAACCTTCCAGTCACGTGATTTAATTGTATCAGGGAGGATGGTGACAGTCTGGGCCTTGTCAGTGTAAAATGTTGTTTCAGGAACAGAATTGGATTTTTACGGCTTTTGCCTTAAACTGCAGCAATAAGCTATATTTTGTAAAAATGCTTCCTCCCACTTGCAGCCCATCCCATGCGCATGCTATCTAGAGATTATTCTTGCATTTTATGTACTCTTTTGTATCTCATTTCTTTCTTTTTTTTTTTTTTTTCTGCAGGAGTTAAGTGCAGAAACAACACACCCAGATTTCCGAATTTGGCTGACAAGTTACCCATCTCCAACTTTCCCAGTGTCTGTACTGCAGAATGGAGTGAAAATGACCAATGAGGCACCGAAAGGTTTACGGGCTAATATCATTCGATCTTACCTCATGGACCCGATCTCTGACCCTGAGTTCTTTGGCAGCTGCAAAAAGCCTGTTAGTAATGGCTAAGTCTTGTTACCTCAGCCCTGTAAAGCAATTCAAGTGGCCCCTGATGATCCTGGATGTGTGTGCTGAGTAAAACTGAAAATTAAATAGGCCTCCTGCATTGTAGTGCAGTTGGTTTTGATTACTGATTATTGACTGTACTGAAGTCAATTTTATTAATATTTTATTTTAATTTTACCACCAGCCTCATTCCTGCTCAGCTGAGATCTTGTGGGGTGTCATTAATTATGCAGCTTTCTATTTAGAAAGTCAGCTCTAAGCCATTCCCAGTACAGATCTGCAAGGTTGGGAATCTTGTTTCAGGATATTAACTGAGCCCTTTGCTATTTGGAGCCATATCTTTAAATTAAAACATAAAAATATTTCCTCCATATAACTATAATGAGAGCCAAAATGATTTTACTCCCTGATTGATGGGGCTCATAAGAGTCTTTTTTTTTTTTTTCCAGCATCACCCGGCAAGCAGGGAAGCCACCCACTGCTTTCATGATTAGAATTCTGTATGTGAATGTCTGTGACCTAAAATTGTTTCACAGTGTTTTGCCGTAATTAAAAATGGAAGGGTTTCTTTTTAAGAGAGGTTGTGAACCTTGGTAAATTTTTGCCATTAAAAAACTCACACTCTTGGTGTTGGAATATGTTTTCAGTACACATCAAAAGATTGCCTTAAGAATGAAGAAGTGCTTTCATTAAATGAAAATCTGGGGTACTGAAAAACAAAAGAGGGCCTGTATTTAAAATTAAGTCACACCTTATCCTGAGCATCCGAGACCTTCTATAGGACAAAATTTTGCATTTATTTGGCCCAGAGAGAGCAGGTTACTCCTAGGTAAGTGGTGAGGGCATTTCTGCACATGATGGCTGGACAGAAGCCCTTTTGCAAAATTTTACTCCCCCGCCCGTTCTTCTAGATCCAGAGGTCTCTCTAGCGGTAGTCACAGGCATGAGAAGTCCAAACCAAAACCTCAGATTACCAAAGCAGCACACCATAATTCTTCTGTTTTGACCTTTTATTTGGAAATCATTTTAAACTTGAAGTTGCAAGTATAAAAGTAGTACAAAGAACCATCTTATGCTCTTTACCTGTATTTGCCTCCCATTACCATGACCATCTACAGGTAAGTTACTTAAGTCACTGTCCTTTATTCCTAAATAAATACTGCAGTGTATATGTCTTAAGAATAGAGAGAGTATCTTTCTCATTACAGTTATTATTTTAGCAAATTTAACAAGAATGCACTATCATATCTAATCTCCTGTTTGTGTCCCCCGTTTGTCAGTTGATGTCCTTTAGAGCATTTTCCCTGTTCACCATGGATTGATCCAGGGTTGGTATCACATTCAGTTGCCATGTCTCCTTTTCTTCTTTAATCTGGACCATGGCCTCAGCCTTTCTCTGTCTTTGATGACGCTGACATTTCTGAAGGATTCATCGCCCCCTGTTGTTTTTAATAGAACATTTCTCACTCTGGGCTTGTTTATTTCCTCGTGACTTGGTTCAAGTTCTCCATCCTCATCCACACTATGACATGGGTGAAGTCACATCCTCGGAATATCTCATGATGCCTGTTTATCCCTAACTGATGATACCAATTTTGTTCACCCAGACAAAATGTGATTTGATTTTTTTCACTATATAACGGCTTTGCCCCTTGAAGCCAATAATCAGTCTGTGAGGAGACATTTTGGACCATGCAAATATCCTAGTCCTTGGAGTTCCCTGGTGGCTCAGTGGGTTAAGGATCTGGCAGTGTCATTGCAGCAGCCTGGGTCACTGCTGTGGCATGGGTTCAGTCCCTGGCCCAGGAACTTCCACATGCCACGGATGTGGCCGAAAAAAAAATCCTGTTCCTTATCAAAATCTGCCGCGACCCAGATTTAGTAGCCAATGATGATTCTTGCTTGACCCACTTATTCCCTGTGGCCACTCCAACTCCATTTCTCCCTCCACATTTGACACTTGCCATGCTATTGTCAGCAACAGCCCTCCCTTCTACCCTATTCATCTTTTATTGGTGTGGTCTCATGAATTTTTTTTCCAGTGGTTTACAATTCATTACTATTCTTAAGTCTTTTGTTTAAGTTGTCCCAGAATTGGTCAGTGGAAGATCCTTTTGTACTTGCTGTAGGTCCCATCATTTATTATTTATTTTTCTAGTCCTGGGATCAGCCATGTTTCTGAAGAACCCTGGTTCCTATATAGTGGTGAATGGTATTAGTGACCAAGATCTGGATGCTGGATGAGCTCCTTGCTACTGCATTTACTGTCTGTGATTCTGACCCTTTTCGTGGAGAGAACTTGAAAATATATACATGTATTATATATAGCCATATGTACAAATATATGTATGTACACATAATACATACAAACGAGTCCATGCACACAGAAACACTCATAGCTTTTAGAAATAACAAATTTGTAGCAATACCTCCAACTTCAGTTCACTTGCCCATGGTTCTTTCTTGCTTTTCCTCCTTCCACAGTTGCATGTCCCTTCTGCTACAGTGAGAAGCCTGGCTCCCACTTCAACACACTTATTGATTTGCCCAGTTCACTGATTATCCAAAACAGTTGCAGAATTAGCACAGCATGTTTAACTTTTCTTCTCTCACCTATGTGATTGAATTTATGCTACCTTCTTACTCTCCCTTTCAATTTTATTCCATGAGGGAAAGTGCCCCCCAGCCCTTGGATGAAACTTTGGGCAGTCTTATGGCTTTCCTGGTTACCATCTAGTAATAAAATGACCTGTAGTTATTTCACTGCAAAGCCAATCTTGCTTCAGACACCAGAAAGTGCAACACAATATATTAAGCAATACTTTGAATTTGAATGAATAAGCTACATTATTCAAAATGTAGGTTTCAACTCTGTAGCATCTCACCTTCAGCCTCTAATTGGTGGGCTTCATTCCACTGGGGAAAGAAGATAGAGTTGGCATCTTTCTTTTTTTTATTGTAGTTGTCTTAGTTTCAGGTGTATAGAAAAGTGACTCAGTTATATTTTTTCAAGTTATATTCCATTATATGTTATTACAATATAATGAATATAATCCCTTCTGCTATACAGTAAATAAATCCTTGTTGCTTATCTATCTTATGTTTAATAATTAGTTTAATAGTATCTGTTAATCCCATACTTCTAATTTGCCCCTTCTTCCCTTCCTCTCCCCTTTGGTAACCATAAGTTTGTTTTCTATGTCTGTGAGTCTGTTTTCTATTTTATATATAGATTTGTTTTATTTTTCATATTCTACATACAAGTGATATAATAGTATTTGTCTTTCTCTGACTTATTTCACTAAGTATAATATTCTCTAGGTCCATCCATGTTGCTACAAATGGCAATATTTCATTCTTTTATGTGGCCAAGTAATATTCCATCGTGTATACTGACCCAATCATCTATTGATGGGTGCTTGGGTTGTTCCATGTCTTGTCTATTGTGAATAGTGCTGCTGTGAACATTGGGGTGTGTGATCTTTTTGGCTTAGATTTTTTGAGTTCTTTCTGGATATATATACCCAGGAGTGGAATTGCTGGGTCATATGATAATTCTATTTTTAGGGTTTTTTTTGTTTTTGTTTTTTGTTTTTTTGGCCTTTTTGTCTTTTTGCCATTTCTTGGGCCGCTCCCGCGGCATATGGAGGTTTCCAGGCTAGGGGTCTAATCGAAGCTGTAGCCACCGGCCTATGCTAGAGCCACAGCAACGTGGGATCTGAGCTGCGTCTGCAACCTACACCACAGCTCACAGCAACGCCGGATCCTTAACCCACTGAGCAAGGCCAGGGATCGAACCCGCAACCTCATGGTTCTTAGTCGGATTCGTTAACCACTGCGCCATGACAGGAACTCCCTATTTTTAGTTTTTTAAGGAAACTTCATACTGTTTCACATAGTGGCTGCACCAATTTACACTCCCGCCAGTAGTGTAGGAGGGTACTCTTTTCTTTACACCCTCTCCAGCATTTGGTATTTGTGGTCTTTTTGATGGTGGCCATTTTGACCAGTGTGAGGTGGTACCTCATTGTGGTTTTAATGTGCATTTCTCTAATAACTATTGATGTTGAGCATCTTTTCATGTGCCTGGTGAAGATCTTTCTTTTTGTAACTCCTCCTGCACACGATAGCTGCTGATACTGATCACTCAGATCAGAGCATGTACAGGGGTGAGGCAGGAAAGGCAGAAGTTCCTATTCTGGACTGCTTTAGCCAGAAGCTCTTTGCACTTGGCAGGGATTTAAAGCTGACTTTTTGCCTTGTGAGTTCTTTCATAGGTTCTCTTTTGGCTCCCCTGGCAGACCTCTCTGTGACTCCATCACCCCTGGCTGTGCCTCCCCTGCAGCTGGCTATTTCTGACACTCCAGACTTCACCTCATACAGGCTCTTGCTGTTGGAGTTTCCTTATCCTCCGACACAAGCTCTCTTAAACAGGAAACCTTTAAAATGACCACTGGCTAACACTTCTGGTCCAGCTCCCTGTCTTGCTCCCTGGAATTCACATCAGATTGGCCCACCATCTGAGGGAGGGCTACCCATTTCCATCCCACAGCCCACCATCATATGGCGCCCACATGGCCATAGACTGAGTTTTGCATTTTCCCACTCCATCCCAGCTGCTGGGCACATGTATCAGCTCATGTATCTCTTAAGCTCTATTTTGACCACTTTTACATCCTCTCTGTGGAGGATATAAATGGTAAATATATTACATCGTACTTTTTTTTTCTCTTGCTTTTCAGGGCCGTACCTGCGGCATATGGAAGTTCTCATGCTAGTGGTTGAATGGGAGCTGCAGCTGCTGGCCTACACCATAGCCACAGCAATGCGGGATCCGAGCCACATCTGCAACTTACACCACAGCTCACGGCAATGCCAGATCACTAACCCACTGAACAAGGCCAGGGATGAAACCCATATCCTCATGGATACTAGTCAGATTTGTTTCCACTGCACCACAATGGGAACTCCCACATCGTGCTTTCTAATTTCTAAATCAAGGCTGGCTTTGCAATCGATGGTGACTACTGGACTTTTTTTTTTTTTCCTTGCTTTTTAGGGCCATACCCATGGCATATGCAGGTTCCCAGGCTAGAGGTCCAATCGGAGCTACAGCTGCCAGCCTAAACCACAGCCACAGCAACATCAGATCCCAGCCGCGTCTGCGACCTACACCATAGCTCACGGCAATGCCAGATCTTTAACCCACTGAGCGAGGCCAGGTAGCAAACCTGCAACCTCTTGGTTCCTAGTCAGATTCGTTTCCACTGCGCCACAACAGGAACTCCAATATAGGACTTTCTATTACCTAAGAGTAACCAGAAAAACCATGAGGCTGCCCAAAATTTCAATCTCAAAATGTTTGTAGAGCTTCTTTTTGAGTTGTCTCCTTTGAAATTTCTCTATGGTCATCTGGGACCAAATATTGGAATTCATACTTCTTGCCTTGTGATGCCCAAATTGAAACTCCCAAAACCCTGTAAGGTAATGTTAAATTAGACTAGCCTAGTATGATTTCCGAAGGCATAGTGTACATAGTAGCTGTGTGTATGTCAACTGAATATGCATACAAATGGGTAGTTTTGCCTGAATAGCTGGTAGAAACGGTGAATTCTGTTTTAGTTTTACTTTGAGATGGACATATTTATTAGCAAAATGAATTAATTACTTTCACTTTAAAAATGTGATAAGCATAATGCAATGTTAGGAGAAAAAATAATGATGTTACACCATTTCTTCTCATTACAGGAAGAATTCAAGAAATTACTGTATGGCCTCTGTTTCTTTCATGCTCTGGTGCAAGAGAGACGGAAATTTGGACCCCTGGGGTGGAATATTCCTTATGAGTTCAATGAGACTGACCTGAGAATCAGCGTTCAGCAGCTCCACATGTTCCTGAACCAGTATGAGGTACCGTGAAAGTCCTAGCAAAGGCATTACCTAGTGGCTCTTCATCAGGCTCTGCTTGGACAGTACAAGAGACTTCTGATTAATTTCTATTTTTATAAAACGAATAGCAGGATAGTTCCCAAAAGCTATTAAGTAGGACTTTATTATAACAGGATATTTTAACTGCCAAGGTAGGTAGGTAGTTAGGATGTCAGTTTGTCTATTAGGAACCTGTATTTTATCATTTATTTTGACTCATAAACACCTATGGGAGTCTGAAAAGTGATCTTATTTTGCTTATTTTGAAAAGGATTTGAGAAGACCGTATATCAACTAGTCACTGAAATAAAAACAAAAAACAAACAAACAAAAACAGACTGATTTCCCTCTGTTTTAGAGAATGACTTTATTTTTAGAGACATATCATTGTACTTTTATTCCAGCGTTGGACTATTTATCCTGATAAAACAAGCTGCTTAAGCCATTGGTGTTAACCTGAAAATATAGATTCTGGGAAGGAGCCCAGCAGTGTAATGTCATCGCATCAACCACTTTTCCTCCCCTACAGTTCTCTCCCTCTGTCTCTGTCTCCCTCATGTGTGCACACAGCTATGCACACACACATACACACACTCTCTTTCTTACTCTCTTGGCTACTTATCTATCAATTGGATTTTAACACTGAACTTTTGAAGAATTGCTTGGTAAATCAATCCAGGTGTACTACAGAGAAATGGAGCTTTTTGAAAGCGAATCCTCTAAACGTTGATAGAATATTGTTCAAAATTACTTGGAAGTCTTTAACTAGATTGATCAATCAATGGAGTATCAAAAACTTTTGGTTTTTGAAACTTTTAGTGAACTGTGTTTTTTTAGAAGGCTTACAAGCCAGAAGTCATTGAATTCTGTCTCTCTATTAAAGCAAAGGAAAAAAAAAACAGAACAAAATAAATATTGAGAGTTCAAATGACATATCTAAACTTAGGTAAAGAACATTCAGTCTGGTCATCTGTGTTTCTTTGGACAAATTCGTATTTACCAAAGTGAAATGAGTCAAGAAAGCCTTTGATTTTGCAGCATTAAAATTTGGTAAACATTCAAAAGAAGTATAGATTTGATGAATTTCTTTTCTGTAGTAATATTTATTTTTTAAAAGATACTAAGAATAGAGGCAAAAAGTATAATGATCCAGTGCCTATGGAAGTATTTGAGCTATATAATTATACTTTTCAATACAAACAAAAAGAAGAGCTTCTTTAATTAGCAATTTGTTCAAGCACCATAGAGTATATTCTAATTTAAAATATTATAGTCTGTAGTAAAGAGTCAGTTAAAAGTGTCAGCCATTTAAAATTTAGTAACCATGAAATGAAACTTTGCAAAAGACTATGGACAATTTCACCTTAAAAATTAAAAACAATGAGACCATATTGTAAAGTATATTCTCCAAGAAAATATCAGAGATATTTTCTAAGAAGTTAAAGAACGTGCATATATACTAAGAAAAGTTATCCTGCTTAAACTCTTTAAGATAATTATAAAATTTTTACTTCAATTTTTTTTATTATTGTAAGTAATAATCTTATTTCAAAAGCAATGTTTGGATGGAACTACTTATAGTTCTACCAATATAAAAATAGACTTGTGTGGGGGCATATGTATACACTTTCTATTTTAAAATTCCATAATAATAAATCTTTAGTGCCCCCTTCCCTCTCAAAGTGTTCCAGTTTGGACAATAGCATATTTGGTTGCCACAGCTTTTTAAAGATTTGAGCACAGGAGTTCCCGTCGTGGCGCAGTGTGGTTAGCAAATCCGACTAGGAACCATGAGGTTTCGGGTTCGGTCCCTGCCCTTGCTCAGTGGGTTAAGGATCCGGCGTTGCCGTGAGCTGTGGTGTAGGTTGCAGACGCGGCTCGGATCCTGCGTTGCTGTGGCTCTGGCGTAGGCTGGCAGCTACAGCTCCGATTAGACCCCTAGCCTGGGAACCTCCATATGCCGTGGGAGCGGCCCAAGAAATGGCAAAAAAAAAAAGAAAGATTTGAGCACAAACAAGGAGGTAAATGACTCTGCTGGATGTGATCAGGGAAGAAGGTTCCACAGAGGAGGAAGTGCTTGAGACTTAATGAACAGAAGATTTTTGGGTAGGTGGTGGAAAGAAGCAGCAATAAAATGGTTTTTAAAAAATACAAGTAAGGAAAAAGGTATGGTTAAGTATAAGTGATTTGGAACATCCTTATGTGCCATGCTAACTGATTTGGGATTATTCTTTTGTTATTGGGCTGCTTTTAGGAGGGTATTTGCATTTTAGAAAGACTACTCTGGCAACAGTGAAGAGTAGATTTGAGGGGTTTAAATGACAGGCCAGTTTTAGATGATAGGAGTTGGATTATGTCCCCCTGCCAAAAAAAAAAAAAAAAATATGTTGACGTTCTAATCTATAGTACCTCAGAATGTGAGCTTATTTGACAGTGGAGTTGTTGCAGATATAGTTAAACTAAGATGAAGTCATACTGGAGTCGGGTGGTTCCTTACTAGAATATGACTTGTATCATTTTAAGAAGAGGGAAGTTCGGATACACAGAGAAGACTGCCATGTAAAAAGGGAGGCAGCTTGGTGTTGTGCTGTGACAAACCAAGGAGGCTGCTGATGCTGCAAGAGGCAAGGAAGGATACTCTTAGAAGTTTTGGAGGGAGTGTGGCTCTGCCAACACCTTGATTTTAAACTTCTAGCCTCTAGGAGTATCAGACAATAAATTGCTGTCATTTTAAGCCATCTATTGGGAGCCCTAGGAAACTAACACAGGAGACCAACATGATAACCCAGGCAAGAGAAGATAAAAGTTTAAACTAAAGCATTTGAGCTAGAATGGGGTCTGTTAATGTTAGATTTGGGATCTCAATTGGTGATCCTACCATTCATTAATCCAAACAGGGAATAGCACTGGGAAATCACAGCTATATAGCAGGTGGGTTAGTAGAATGGGGACGTAGGTGAGTGAGTAAATAATTCAGTCTCATACATTTATACCTCTGGGGTGTCTACGTGTAAGATATCAAAGATATCGGATAGGCTTTTGGTATATAGATATAAAGTCCAAGAGAAGAGAATGAGCACAGAGAATTGTGAATTGCAAATGTGTAAGGAGAAGCCTGAGAATACCTAAGATTTAAAAGGGAGCCCTTGCGGCATAAAAAAGAACTAAAGCCTGGCTCTCGGTGAGCACCCGAGATCAAAGGTAGGAGACAGAACAGGAGAAATGGAAAGTGCAGACTGAGCAGCCAGGTAAAAAGGGGGAAAGAGCATATGGAGTAAATAAGGAATATCAGGTAAATTGTTCATCCTGGCAAATGCTGCAGAAAATCTCCTAATGACATTCGGGACTGACTGAACTGATTCCTCCTACTGGATGACAGTTCAGCAGCATTTCCTATTCCTCCAGCACAGTGATCATATGGCAAACTGGACAAAACTGCTATTCACACATCACATACAACTCACAAAGGGGTAAAGAAGGATTCTCTGAGGCATGTGATTCACAGTTCCCTTCGATGGTAAATCTAGTGTAATCTTTCTTCAGCAATCAAAATTTTGTAATTTTTTATTGAAGCATAATTGACCTTCCATATCATATTAGTTTCAGGTGTATAGTACAATTCAACATTTGTATATATTGCAAAATGCATATGTCTAGTTATCTGTCACCATGCAAAATTTAAAAAGTTTTGTTCTCGTGATGAGAACTTTTAAGATTTAATTTCTTAGTACCTTTCACATTTGCAATACAACATTTTCAACTAAAGTCACCATGCTGTACATTACATCTCCATGACTTATTTTGCAACTGGAATTTTGTGCGTCTTAATCCCTTTCACCCATTTTGCCCTCCTTGCAACTCCCTGCCTCTCTGGCAGCCATCAGTCTATTCTCTGTATCTATAAGTTTTGTTTGTTCATTTGCTTTTTTTTTTTTTTTGATGCCACATATACATGGAATCATGCAGTATTTGTTCGCCTCTGACTTATTTCACTTAGTATAATACCCTCAAAATCCATTTATGTTGTCACAGACGGCAAGATTTCATTTTTATGGGTGAGTAGTATTCCATTGAATATTCCACATCTAGTCCACATCTTCTTTATCCACTCTTCTATCAATGGGCACTTATATTGCTTCCATATCTTAGCTATTGTGAATAATGCTGCCGTGTACACAGGGGTGCATATAACCTTTCAAATTAGTGATTTCGTTTTCTTTGGATATATACACAGAGGTAGAATTGCTGGGTCATATGGTAGTTTTATTTTTAATATTTTTTAGGAACTTCCATACTGTTTTCCATAGTGACTGTGGCAATTTACATTTCCACTAACAATACATGAGAACTCCTTTTTCCCCACATCCTCTTCAATATATGTATTATTTCTTGTCTTTTTGATGATAGCTATTCTGACAGGTGTGAAGTGACATCTCATTGTGGTTTTGATTTACATTTTCCTGGTGATTAGTGATGCTGAGCATCTTTTCATGTGCCTATTGGCCATCTGCATGCCTTCTTTGGAAAATAGCTATTCAAGTCTTCTGCCTATATTTGAATCAGATTGTTGGGTTTTTGTTACTGAGCTATATGAGTTCTTTATATATTTTAGTTTTTAAAAACTATATAGGAACAATTAAAATGTAAAAGTATAAAATACATACATATATATATAATATGCTTGGCAGATGGGTAATTCTTTTGTTGCTTTTGCTTTGATTTGTGTGTGTGATTGTGTGTGAGTGAAAGACCTACTCCTCACTCCCACCATAGCTTCACCCCAAAGCAACCAGTTTCACAGTTTAGACCTCTCCAGACTTTTTACATATCATTTTCAGCTTGCTTTTCTCACTTACATGTGTTGCGGACAACTTCCAAAGTAGATATAGACCTTTATCTCAATAGCCGCATACACAGCATTTCTCCTTTTGACTCTCAGGATTTTATTTCCTTTTTATTTCTTACTAATAAGCAATGTTAGAGTGGGTAACTTCATATATAACCTTGCATAGTAGCTGCCGACTTCTGCACTCTCTCCCAGCCATGATCTCAACCCTCTAATAACAGAACAGGGAAGCAATCCCAGCTGCAAGCTGCTGCTGTTTCTGCAGCCCCAGCCTATGGATCCACCCCCTGGGAGAAGGCACTCTCGTATTCGATTGGCCCAGATTGTGATCAAGCTGCTGAGAGTTTACCCGTCAGCTCTCAGGGGGAGTGTTGGCAAGGTTAACCCTTTATACATAAATCAAAGTCCTTCCCTTCCAGTTCAGCTTATGTCTGCCTCACATAGCCCTCCCAGGGGCCAGCTCAGCCTCATATACTGTTTAATTTGCACAGGAGTTTTCTTCTATATTTCATTTTTATGAGGTGGGGACCTGTCCACAAGGCAAGCCGGAGCAGTATCTGCATCTGCAAACTCCCCTCACACTTGGAGAGGAGCATCACCCCGCTGTGTCCTTCCTCTGATTCTGCTTGTTTCTCCACTAGGTCTCAGTCACTGACTGACTTTCCAAACTTCAATCCCTCCACTTCCATTTCTGTCTGGTAACAAGTCTTGTGATTCCCAACCCCAAATGCAATAAATTCCCCATCTCTCATCACTACCACCTATTCTTCCCAAGTGCTATTTTTTCTCTTGAGATCCCTCAAATTGAGATCAATAAGACATAGGATATATATATTTAACTTTTGCAGGTAACTTGCAAGAAGGGCACGTAAAATGCAAAAATGATGAAAAAAATGCCAAAGTAGAACATTGCTATATTCAAGTAGAAAGCATTTTTTAAATTGCTGTATTAAAATGTAAACAATTAAACATCATAAAATAAAAGGCCAAGGAAAATTGGATAAAACATCTACAATGTGTCTGACAAACTTATTCAGTATCTTTATAAAGAGCTTTTAATAATAAAAAAATCATCTGAGAAAAACACATAAAAGAACAAAGCAGATAATTTAACAATGAGAAAAAGAAGTGGTAAATAAACATTTTAAAATGTCAATATCAAAAAGTAAAATTACAGCATGGTGATGATAGTTAATAATACTGTATTGCATAATGAAAATTGCTAAAGAGAAAAGGTCTTAAAAGTTCCCAACACACACACACAAATTGTAATTATGGTGATAGATTTTTTTTTTTTGTCTTTTTGCCATTTCTTGGGCCGCTCTTGCAGCACATGGAGATTCCCAGGCTAGGGGTCAAATCAGAGTTGTAGCCACTGGCCTACACCAGAGCCACAGCAACACGGGATCCGAGCCACGTCTGCAACCTACACCACAGCTCAAGGCAACGCTGGATCCTCAACCCATTGAGCAAGGCCAGGGATCGAAGCCGCAACCTCATGGTTGTAGTCGGATTCGTTAACCACTAAGCCACGACGGGAACTCCCTATGGTGATAGATGTTAAATGGACTTACTGTGGTGATTATTTCACAGTATATACAAATATCAAATCATTATATTGTACACCTGAAATTAATATAATTTTATGTTTCAATTATAGTTCAAAAATTAAATTAAAAATTAAAAACAATTTTATTGTTAATTATCAATTTTTTTATAAATTATAATACTCAGTTTTCTTGTAAGCAGAGAGAGAGAGAATTCTCTATATTGCTCGTGGGTATGTAAGTATTTGTGCTTAGGATACATAAAATCACAATATGAAACACTACTCATTTTGCATTCATAAATCTTTAGAAATTCTGTATACTATAGAACATAACAAAAAAGTAAACTAACAGGAAAAATATTCCTATAAATGTGATAAACTTTGTTTTTTATATAAGAGCTTATACAAATAAAACTATTTTAACTTTAATTGGAAAAATTGGTAGGAGGGTAGTTCACAGAAGTACAAATGTTATTAAATATGTGAAAGATGATAAATTTCATTAGTATTCTAGAAAATGCAAATTAACACAATATTAATTATCTTTGGGTGATCAAATAAGCAAAGATTTTAAAACTGATTCCTACAATTGCTATAGCCTTTCAGGAAAGCAATTTGGTAACATTAATTAATTGCCTTTTATAAAACCCCTTTCCGTTGACATTGTAATTTCCTTTTCAGGGATCTAGGCTAGAGAATCATTAGAAGTTTTGAGGAGTATATATTTAATGAAACATAATTTAACAATGTAGAAAATTAGGAGCAACTGAAGTGTTCAATTTTAGAAGACAGTTATTAAAAAGTATTTTCAAAGAGTATTTCATGAACTGGTAAAGGATACCTCATAGGAGTTCCCATCATGGTGCAGGGGAAATAAATCCAACCAGGAACCATGAGATTGCAGGTTTGATCCCTGGCCTTGCTCAGTGGGTTAAGGATCTGACGTTGCCCTGAGCTATGGTACAGGTTGCAGATGGGGCTCAGATCTGGCGTTGCTGTGGTTCTGGTGTAGGTAGGCAGCAACAGCTCCAATTAGACTCCTAGCCTGGGAACCTCCATATGCCGTGAGTGTGGCCCTAAAAAGACAAAAGACGAAAAGGATACCTCATGATATGAGATTTGGTTAAAATTATATGCAAAAAAAATGTATATACAGTGTGATTCCAACTGTGAAAATATCTACGGATATTAAAAAAGTGCTAAAGGAAATTAACACTGATTATCTCTGAATTAAATTGGATTCGATTTTTATTGTTGTGATTTTTTGGCCGCACCTATGGCATATGTACGTCCTCTGGCCAGGGATGAATCCCAGCCACGGGTGTGGCTGGAATCTTACTTAACCCACTGTACCACAGCAGGAACTCCCATATTGGGTTTGTTTTGCATGTCACTCAGCAGTACAAGATTTTCAAGGATAGACTATGGTCTAACTTACTTTGCATCAGACACATAGTAGATGGTCCATTCACGTTGGTTGACTAGTATGTGAGTTCACAAGTAAATAGAGGGTTTCTAGTCACATCGACTCAATGAATGGAAATGACAAACCGCAAAAGGAGAGAGAGAGAGAGACCCTGAGGAAAATCGCAGCAATTAGCCAGGAAATATCTTATGGGAAATTGTGTTGCTGCAGACTTTTTGTAAACTGTTTAATAACATGATTCTCTGTAATGTGCCACAACTACCTCTTGACTGGCTGAACGACTGTGCTGTCACCCTAGGAGCTGCCCTATGACGCCCTGCGCTATATGACCGGTGAATGCAACTACGGAGGCCGCGTGACAGACGACTGGGACCGGCGCACGCTGCGCACCATCCTGAACAAATTTTTCAACACGGAATTAGTTGAAAATCCGCACTACAAATTCGACTCCAGTGGCATCTACTTTGCGCCTCCTTCTGGTGATGTAAGTACACCTGCTCTTCAGAAAAATTAAAAGCAGTAAATCATGAAATTCCTCTGATCTTGAAAATGGTGGGTGTTTTTCACAGACCTTTTTGTTGTTGTTGTTTGTTAAGTATTGTGGGCACTTTCTTCGGTCTTGTAGGGACAGAGCCAACCCCATGCAAAGATGGAGTTAGTGGTTTCCTAACAATGTGAGGACTATCAGAAACATTCCTCACCCAAGAATGGTTTCACTAAATCACTTGAAATTCTGTTATTGTGCATTCAGCTCTTTGAGTAAAAGATATTATCCTCAGTTAAAATGGAAATACACAGGAGAAAGGGCTACAAAATATTATTAACAATAATAGTTAATATTTAGATCATGCTTAATTATTTACAGTTACATGTAATTATCTACTAGAGCATCTAATTAACATTGGTGTTATTTTTTCCCCTTTACAACTGAGAAAGCACATTCACTAAAGTTAAATGACCTGCCCAAGATCCCACAGGTAGAAAGGGGCAGAGCATCATACCTGCTTCACAAGGCCAAGCTTCT
This sequence comes from Phacochoerus africanus, assembly GCF_016906955.1. Classification (NCBI taxonomy): domain Eukaryota; kingdom Metazoa; phylum Chordata; class Mammalia; order Artiodactyla; family Suidae; genus Phacochoerus; species Phacochoerus africanus. The sequence continues at coordinate 165,259,154 of NC_062546.1, read as the reverse complement.
CTTCTGCTGTTTTTTTCCAGTCCTGTCTAATAGAAGATATAGTATTTGCCTTCAGATTATCACACAGTAGACTTCCAGGGACTGCCAGGACATTTAATTGGTTCTCATTTTATTCCCAGAAGTCAAAAGGGCACATAGTGAGAGTTAAACACACAGCCACATGCAACAGAGGCACATACCATGACCCCATCATCCACTGGGATGAATTCTAGGGATAGAGATGCAGAGAAAAATCAATCCCAGAGCCGAAGTCACTGATTGGGTAGGGCAAGCCAGCATGGGGCGTCAAGGTAACACGATCTCCTATGATGAACAGGCCAGTGAGACGATGACATGATGAAGTCAGTTATGTATCATGACTCATGTCAAAAAAACCATCAATGACCAGTCTCCCCCTCAACCATATATGTATATGAATGTTTGTATATGATTATATGAGCATCAAGAAAACTATGGAATTTTGATAGAAGTTCATGTAAATAAAATATAAAATGTGTTTGCATATATATAAAGAGATTTACCATATCAATAATAGTTATCTCATGGTGATAAAATCTCAGGTAATTTTTGCTTTTCTGAATTATGTGGATTTCTCACAATAAGAGTAAACAAAAAAATCAGAGTAAAGCAGACAAAATTATTGTTGTAAATTGTTATAACTATTGTTATAACAAATTGTTAATTGTGATAAACTAAGAATAGTCATCAGAAAATGCAGCACAGAAAGATTACTCTGGAAGAAATTTCTAAATGAAGTGGCCAGGGTATCCGTCTCCATTTTAAAATCCATTCCAATTGAATGGTATATTTTTTCTCTCTAAATATGTCCATATTCTTTTTTTTAAGCTTTGGCCCAGGTTGAAAGAAAATAAAAGCATTCAGTGTCCAGTCTCACATGCTCATGCACTCAATAACTTGAGTATTGAAAATTATCTCTTTTCAGTAAGCAAGTTCTACAGGATAATTGATTTCTAACCTTCTGACCCCCTGTTATTCATCTTTGCAGCACAAAAGCTACATCGAATATACGAAGACACTGCCGTTGACCCCAGCACCGGAAATCTTTGGGATGAATGCCAATGCAGATATCACTAAAGATCAGTCAGAAACTCAACTGCTGTTCGATAACATTCTTCTCACACAGGTGTGTGATCTGTACAGGAACTGGCTTCTCAGGCTGGAAAGGATGCTCCCCCAGGAGCATGAGACAGCACCGTAAAGGCCAATGTACAGAACTCCATCGGTTAAAGTGGAGGCCCATTTTAAGGAAAAGAAAAATGTACCTTAAATAAGGGTTTCAGTGTACAGTAAATGAATGTGTGGGTTTTGTTTTCATAAGTCTTTTGACTGGGAAAAAACTGAGTATCACTCTGCTGCCAGGAGTTTTGTGGGTAACATTTGTTGAGAATCTCTGGATACTTTTTGATACCATTCTGCTACTAGTTTGGTATAGCCTTTCTTGCTTAAATCATGACCAAATATGTTATATAGTATGTCCCTTTTTAATTCTTTAAAGTGGAAGAAGAGTTTCAAAGATACCTGGAAGCAGTTTGATGCAGAATCCATCCAGTATTTTGCCTATTTTATTTTATAGTCGTTTACTAGGTCAGTATTTTTTAAATGATTTATTTTTATCAAATGTTCTAGAACATTTAACCTAGTCTGCATAGGAACAATTCTTTCACATCAGTATTTTATCAGATTACATACTATGTAAAGAATATAATTGCAGTAGTAGGTACAAACCAATTAAAAGGTTTAGGAGAAACTTTGACTCAGACAAGCAGCTCCAATGGTGAGAGCATGAATGTAAGGGCATATCAGAGAATGCCCTTCCAAGGCTCCAGAATTTAGCATGCCATGGGCATGAGTCTGTACATTTGAATGAAAGATATTTAATCTTGCTTATGTATTAAGAGATCTTCTCTTATATTCTCCCCTTAGGAGACATGCTTATTATTATTTTTTTTTTGAGAGCAAAGCAGTCCAAATGATGTGTTCTCTTTGTGACTGAATGAAATTTTAGCAAGCTAAGGATGATTATTTAGTCAAGTACATTATCCCATGAGCTTATTTGAGGTGATCTTTTTTGTTCCTATGAAATCTCGGAGTAATAATAACAATGGATAATACTTACATAGTGCTTCCTGTTTGGGAGCACTGTTCTAAATGCTTTACATATAACAGTGTAGTGCTTATGACAGTCTTGTGAAGTAAGGATGCTACTTATTCCCATTTACAGCCAAAAAACTCAGAAAGATTAAGTAACTTATTGAAGGGCAGCTAGTACAATTTCAAACCAGGACTCAAAGCCAAGCAGCCTGACTCCCACTAGTTTGGCCTCAGAATCTGTGTTCTGAACCACTATGTGATACTCTTTCTAGACTCTAAAAATGAGATAGGACCTAAAGGCAGATAACCAGAGATGCTATAGGGGAAGGAAGCGGCTAAAAAACTGTATTAGGGGGATGAAATAGTGAGCTCTCGTTGATAGATGAGTTCATGGAATTTTTAGCTCTGGTTTGCTGTAAGATGACATTTTCTAATAAAGCAGAAAGGACAAAGACTTTATGTCCATTTTACATGTTAATAGCACTAAAATCAGTTTATTGCGTGAGTATAAAAGTATATATACAGACCCGAATAAGTAGAAATTTAGGAACATCAGTGCATGTAGTATGCAGAGTCTGACCACAGGGGATTTATAGTGTCTTTTGGCTTTATTTAAACTCGATGGGCTGTGCCACATGACAGAATACATAAAACAGTGGTCTCGTTCTGACAGGAAATGACTCAGAACCAAACAGATAAGTTTATACACACTTGGGTTATCTTCTTGGTATATAATTAAACAACCTCTTTCCATAGCCTCCAACTCAGATTGGCAAGTACAATTATAGCAGTGGGTAGGCAGGAGTCAGTGATTCTGCACTGGGTTTACCACAATTTAGAGGCAAAGAGAGGCCAGAGCTGCAGGTTGGAGAGCAAGGTAACGATGATAAGATTTTTACATTATGTATTTAACTAAAATATTTTTCAAAATGAGAGTGGCCAACACTGAATGTAGCAGAGCTCTTGTGTTTGTGCTTCACTGCCAGACTCTCTTTTAAATAAGAACATCATTTCGACTTAAAATATTATAAAGCTAGAAATGGAAAGGTTAAATTCTGTGATATCTCTTTGAAAATGGATCCAAAGAAAATGAATCTTTATTTGTTTAATAAAAAGAAAACAAACCTTAGAAGATTTCAAATGGTATTTGTGAAAACTCTAAGGAAAGGTGGTAAAAAGAAAAAAGCTAAATTAAATAATTACAAATAACACCTTTTCTCTCTGAATTCTCAATATCAATTGGCTATTACTTTCAGTACCTATAACCCTGATTATGTGATTTTGGTGTATGAGAACTAGGTATAGAAATGTTTGTGTTACTAAAATATTTTACTTATATTTTTGAAGGGCTACAGGCCTGGGACTTATTTTTTGTTTCTGGGGGGGGTTGTTTGTTTTTTGGGGGTTTTTTGGGGGGGGTGTTGGTGGAAGCACAACTCCTGTTAGAAAATAAGAATGTTTTTAATGAGTTTGTAGTATAATGCAAATAGAAATCAGCACGTGATTCCTTAAATGCAACAGAAAAAAAATTTCACTAATTTGAGCCAAATATTCATTACCTTCTATATAATTTGTTTTGTATATTTAGTTGTAAGACTAGCACTTTGGAATCATGATAAAGGATTATTATACTGGCATATCCCTTTTTTTTATATTAGCATAGAATTAACACTTAACCACCATTCAATTATTGTTATTATTATTGTCATTTTTGGTCTTTTGCCTTTCTAGGACCGCACCCACATCATATGGAGGTTTCCAGGCTAGGGGTCGAATCGGAGATGTAGCCACCAACCTATGCCAGAGCCACAGCAACACAGGATCCAAGCCACATTTGCGACCTACCCCACAGCTCAGGGCAACACCGGATCCTTAACCCACTGAGTGAGGCCAGGGATCGAACCCACAACCTCATGGTTCCTAGTCAGATTCGTTAACCACTGAGCCATGACGGGAACTCCCCATTTAATTTTTTCATTGTGCAACTTCACAGGAACATGGTAGGGAGCATTAAAAATCTCACTAGAAACTTAAGTAGAAGTAATAGTCAATATTTATAGAATAGATCCAGTATAGAAACTAGGAAATATGAAATCTGAAAGAGACAAAACACAATTTCCTAGGACTGGAAAAATATAAGATATATTCATTTATATTTTAATAGTGCTTTTTCTCTCTCAAAACACACACACACACACATACACATACACATTCATTCTGAGGACTTAAAGGGTTTTCCCAGAAAATATAGATTCATTTACATGGTGCCACTAGAAACATAAAAAATAAAAATTGAAATGAAATTCCCCTTCCTTGCTTCCAATGTGAATCACTAAAGTCTGCCTTTTCCCCATAACTCTTCCAACTGCTTGGAAGAGATGAGCTTATTTTCTTTGTCCTCCTGGTTCAAGGAGAAAACTATATCTCTGCGTTTGGCAACCAGTAGGCACCAGAGTTATTAGCAAATATATTTTGTAGTAGGCTTTCTCAAAGCAAGATCAGATTTCCCCCTCCTGTGTTTTGATGCCCATCATCACTCGGCCGTGCCACCATTTGCACACTTTTCCCCCTCTCCCGCAGTATCTGCTCTCCCAGCCCCTCAGACAGCTCGATGTGCAGCTTGTTTGCCTCCCCTAGACCCTCTTCAGCCTCTGAACATTGTGCCTGCCCTTCTACCGTCTCTCTAACAATCATTTCTCTCCTGAAACTCCATTCCCATGCCTGTTATCATCCCTTCAATAAATCTTACATGGAGAAGAATCATAGATAAAATAGCAAAGTAGTCCTTGCTCTTATAAAATTTACTTTAGGAGTTGTCCCATCCAGCAGCTCTCAGACCTTTATGAGGTTTTCTAACCCGTACTTTGGATTCTGCCCAGTCTCGTTCAGCAGGTGCTGGTGCAAAGTCATCAGATGAGGTGGTCAATGAGGTGGCTGGTGACATCTTGGGTAAACTTCCCAACAACTTTGACATCGAGGCTGCCATGAGGAGATACCCAACCACTTACACTCAGAGCATGAACACGGTGCTTGTCCAAGAGATGGGTCGGTTCAATAAGCTGCTGCAGACCATAAGAGAATCATGTGTGAACATCCAGAAAGCAATCAAGGTAAGGGGAAGTACAGCAAGGAGAAATCACTGAAGTAAATGTATCATTCATTTACTCAGCAAATATTTATTGGGCGCAGATTCTGTGAAAGTACTGTTCCTGGTTCTGGGGATAGAAAAAAAAATCCCTGCCCTTGCAAAGCATATAGAATTCTGGGGCTGACAGTTACTAAACAGGTCAATAAATATAGACTATAGAAGATAGCAATCATTTGCTGGATGGGATATATGCTAAGAAGGCATGAAGTGTTACGGAGTAAGGACAAAGCTGCCACCCTTATAGGACTTACCTTTAATTGGAAGTAACAATTTAAAAATAAACAAAAATAGGAGTTCCCGTCGTGGCGCAGTGGTTAACGAATCCGACTAGGAACCATGAGGTTGCAGGTTTGGTCCCTGCCCTTGCTCAGTGGGTCAAGGTTCCGGCGTTGCCGTGAGCTGTGGTGTAGGTCGCAGACGCGGCTCGGATCCTGCGTTGCTATGGCTCTGGCATAGGCTGGCAGCTGCAGCTCCAATTCGACCCCTAGCCGGGGAACCTCCATATGCCGCAGGAGTGGCCCAAGAAATGGCAAAAAGACAAAAATAATAATAATAATAAAAATAAACAAAAATAGTCCTGTGGAAAAAAATCAAATGGGGTAAGGATGTAGAGAATGATGGGTGGGAAACTCAGTCATTTGGGGTCCAGCCCCTCTGAGGAGCTGACCCATGAGCAGAGAGAGGCCTGAGGTGAGGAGAAAGCTATGAAACGTTTGGGCAGAGGGTCTGGCCAGCACAAAGGCCCTGAGAAGCCCAGTTTGGTATCACCTGGAAGCACGATCTGGAAGGCTGGTTTGGCTGAAACGCAGTGAGCAGGAGGAAACAGTAGGATGGGGGGACAGGCTTTGTGATGGCCTGGTCAGCCAAGGATAGGATCTTCAATTTTACTCTGAAGTATAAAGCTAAAAGGAACCCTTCAGATGGTTTTAAGCAGTGAAGTGAAATGATCTATTTTACATTTTTCAGTTTGCTCTGACCACTGCAGAAAGGACTATAGGGAAACAAGAACACAGGCAGAGTCAAGCTACAGGATTAAAGTAATACAACTGAGCGAGTTTCTTGTCATAGTGTTGGAGGTGGAGAAAAGTGGTTGGGTGTGAGTTATTATTGAGAGGGGGAGTCCCCCAGGCCAGCTGTAGTATAATCCAGCCAGGCCGTTTCGCTAAGAAGCAGTCAGTGTCATGGGTTTCTCCTTAACCTAGTTCTTCCTATGTCCTTCCTGGAAGATGAAGGCCTGGCTTCCTGTGTTCCAGGAGATAAAAGGGGAATGAGGCCTCAGGGGACTCAGCATCCGAAACCCATGCGTTCAGTGAATTCCCAACCTCAGTGTGTGAATTCTGACCCAACCGAGCCTGCATTGTCCCACTGCAGGGATTTCTTTATTTTCCTTTCCAGGTTTCGTTCAAGGTAGATGATGTGTAGTTTTGTGGGAGAAGACCTAGGATTCTGTTTTCTAAGCCAGGTTTCATCACTCTTTTTCATTTAGCACCACCTCCTCTCCTCCCTTTCAGCTAGAGCCAGCCACCAATGCCAAATATTGTTGAGTTTCCTGTAGTGTATATCTGGTTGATTCCCCTCTACCAGTTTAGGATCTGGTTTCTCCCGACTCCACTAACTACAAGTCAGCCACCAGTTGTCCATATGCTTTCTAGCTCCCAAATTGCCTTGCCTTTTCCTACTTTTTTTCTGCATTTGTGGGCTTATGCTTATATATACATATATGCATACACACATACACGTATATGCATTTGTAGGACCACACCCATGGCATATGGAGGTTCCCAGGCTAGAGGTTGAATCAGAGCTACAGCTGCTGGCCTAAGCTGCGTCTGCAACCTACACCACAACTCACGGCAACACTGGCTCCTTAACCCACTCAATGAGGCCAGGGATGGAACCCACAACCTCATGATTCCTAGTGTCAGATTCATTTCCACTGTGCTGCAAGGAACTCCCTGGGCTTATGCTTTTAAAAAATAAATTCCTTTATTGTTTCAATGGTTTTGGGGAAGGAGGCAAATGAAATGTGGGTGTTTAATCCATTTCATTTACTCTAAAATCGTCTCCATGTTAGTTGGAAGGATATTGTCAACTATGGAGAAAACAGAAATAATGATGGCAACCCGCCCTGCAAGATCAAATAGGAATTTGCAAGGACATCAAAGTTTTACCATCTCTACATCAGGCATTTAAAATGGAATAAAATCAATTGGATTTCACAATTGCAACCCAGGATATTTTAACTTTTCAAGGCATTTCAGATCATTTTCCTCATTTTATATTTGTCACTATCCTTTTAGGAAAGCGAGTAGAGAAATATTAGTTATCCATTTAATAGATAAGTAAACTTTAAGTCAAAGTTAGGCTGTGATATAACAGCTAATAAAAGTAGCCATGTATTTATTAAGAAAATCTCCCATAATAAGAAAAAAAAAATCTTCCAGGGTGTGCAAAAGGGGGTCAAAAGATACGAAATTTCAGTTACAAAATAAATAAGGCATGGAGATATATTGTACAGCTTGCTGACTGTAGTTAATAATAGTGTATTGCACATTTGGAAGTTGCTAAGAGAGTAGATCTTAAAAAATTCTTATCACAAGGATAAAGATGTTATAACCATATATGGTGATGGATTTTAACTAGACTTATTGTGGTAATCACTTTACAATATATGCAAATATCAAATCAATATGTTATGTTAGACACCTAAAACTAATGCAATGCTGTATGTCATTTATATTTCAATAAAAGAAATTTTCCTGTAAAATTTGATTAAATGAAAATTATTAATGTTTTTCTAAGGAATAATGCAAAGACTCCATGACTTACATTGAGTAAAAGAAAATTTCTCTTTTTTTACTATATGACTCAACCATAACTAATCACAATTGCAAACAAAGGATAATTATAAAATTATTCAAAATCTAGTATCCTATGGTGTTAAACAAGGGTTAAATGTGTTTCAGGGGCTTGTAGTGATGTCTACAGATCTTGAGGAAGTGGTTAGCAGCATTCTGAATGTCAAAATTCCAGGGATGTGGATGGGTAAATCATATCCAAGCCTTAAACCACTTGGGAGCTATGTGAATGATTTCCTTGCAAGATTAAGGTTTTTGCAGGTGAGTTCTTCCAAATAATCATTTATTAATTTTCTTCTGATTTTGTTATCTTCACCAGGATGCCTAATGTAATGAGCGTTGCCCTGTAGTTTTTCTGTGCATTCCAGGCACAAATGACCAGTACTTAATATCTGCACAGAGTTTATGCAACTTTTATATTGAGCTGTCAAAATCCGAGTATTGGAAGGATAATCTCTGAAAGCATCTTTAGGAGCAGGTGTTCATATCCAGTGAAGTTTCACATGCAAGTCAATGACATTCGAAGAAAGAAAACAACTGGTGGTGTTGATTTTTCCATTAAATATTAAAATAGATCCTTACAGTAGAGCATCTTAGAAAGCCAGACAAGCTACTAGCATGGAGCATTATTTCTTCCTTGTCCAGCACTCTTGCAGGTCATGAAATCACTAGATTACTGTTTCAGCCCAAGACAGTAATAACCTCAAAGGCTAATTATCTTGGAAATGTTGAGAGGGCAGAAGTCTACCTCCTGATTAGCTGGCAATATCAGTGCTTAACTATGTTCTATTTAACAATTATATTCATTAGACATATTAATTTCCTAGCTACTGTACATAATGCATCAAAAATTGCCTGTGAGGAAATTTATACAGGGGTAAAATGACTAAGCTTCCCTTCCTTAAATCAGGGCTTCTTTGGCCCTAAATTTGGTACTAAATTAAAACTGCTCTTAAAAAATGACTCTGCCTTGGACTCTTCTATGGGAAAGTAATTCAAATTCATTTCTTCAGACTAACTTGTGTAATTTACTATTCAGTTAGAATCATTACACAACTACTTATATGAACAGAATATCCAGGTCTTGGTATTTATAAAGGCTTTATAAGCTTTATAAACCCTCACTACCCTGTTTCTTCTGGGAGTTCCTTATACAATACACTATTTTCGTATGTTGGAGTTCACTGTATTTTGGTGAAGTAGGAGGGAAAACTTCTGAAGGAATATTCTTCTAATAACCAGAGAGGAAAAAAGTGAGAAAACATTACCATCTGACAAGACCTGGTAGGGGTATCTTCTTTTATTCAACTAAACAACATGGTATAGTGTGTAATAATGTATGTTAGATATTCACTATTGTATAGAGCTTTTCTGAAGGAGTCAGTGGGCAGATACATTTGTATCTGCATTCACACACATGATGATACCCAAGTTGGTGCAATGGATATGAAATTGAAGTCAGAACAAATGCTGAATATACTACTTACTTTTCAAACTTTGAGAGTATGGCTTTTTATTCCTCCAAGTGTTAGCTTGTTAATTCGTTTACCTAGAAGATAATAGCAGAAGTGTTTGGGACACATTTTATTGTGTTGCTTTCAAAGTTAAAAGGCTCTATTGTCAGGACACTTGTGCTTTGACACGTACATAGCAATGGTACGAGGTTGGCCCTCCTCCAGTCTTCTGGCTTTCTGGCTTCTTCTTCACACAAGCCTTCCTGACTGGTGCCCAGCAGAACTACGCCAGGAAATACACCATCCCCATTGATCTCCTTGGATTTGACTACGAAGTGATGGAAGACAAAGAATACAAGCATGCTCCGGAAGATGGTGAGTTGTGGTGATGGAGTGTGTGGGCTTGTATCTTGCACTGAACAAAAACATAATATTCTTGCTCATTTTTCTCAGCTGTTGAAAAATTTAATCATTATGTATGTAACTTACCCTCAAATAGTTGAGAGGAAAAAAATTATGAACAGAGTGAAGAGAGAGAGAGAGAGCAAGAGTAGGAAAAGTACAAAACAAGTTGAGATAACATGAATCTGAATAAGGAGTACATAGCCCTTTGTTTTAATTTTTGCAAAATTTTCTAAGTTGGAAGTTATTTCATAAAAAAGTTTTGAAGAAGATAATCATGAAATTAACGCACATGGGATAATCAACCATGATCTTATGGTGATCTTAGGGAATGAAGGTGAAACAACATTAAAAAGATTTTCATGGTCCCTCAAAGAGGGACATTTGTATTTGTAGACTCCTAAAATATGTGTTATTTCCTATTACATACATCCTTCCAAAATGTACTATAACTGATAGCTAATATGAGCATTTGTTTTGTGATTGAAAAACTGTAAGGAAATTTATCTTTTTTTATTTTTTGGCTGCAACCACAGCATGTAGAAGTTCCTGGGCCAAGGATTGAACCTGCACTGCAGTTATGACCTGTGCCACAGCTGTGGCAATGCCAGATCCTTAATCTGCTATGCCACAGGGGAACTTCCTTAATCAACTGGACTATATCTTTAACACTCAGTGGCCATCCAAATGCTTTATTTCAAATTTAATGGACAAGGCCACAATTTTTTAGAAGTAGTATTTTTTAAATCCTAATTTCACCAAAATGGTGTTATCTTTAAATGGCAATCTCTAAATGACCATTAATGTGTCCTGCTTTGACTAATATGTCAAAGGCCCTTCTGCTTCTTATTCATCCCCGAGTGATGACTTCATTGGCTCACTCTGTTAGACACTGAGGGGTCTCAGCAGTGAACAGTTTAGACAGGATCTTGACCCTCAACTAACCTACATTCTTGTGGGAGATACTAACAAATATGTTTTCAGAACAGTTGAGATAATCACATTAGAGTGCCAAGTGGTTTTACTTCACATTGACTGTCACAAATCTCAAGAAGGGTTGTAACACTGTGAGGCAATCCTACTGCTATTCCCTGGGAGAATTACTTTCCCACTCTCACATGTATCTTTTTCAGTGAAAGTTTTGTCCAGATATATGCCTAGGAGTGTGATTGATGGATTATATGGTAGTTCTGAGGCACCTCCGTACTGTTTTCCATAGTGATTGTACCAATTTACATTCCCACCAACAGTGTAGGAAGGTTCCCTGATCTCTACGCCCTCTCGGGCATTTGTTATTTGTAGACACACTAATGATGGCTATTCCGACTGGTGTGAAGTGGTACCTCATTGCAGATTTGCATTTCTCTAATAATTAGTGATGTTGAGAATTTTTTACATGTGCCTATTGGCCATTTGTATGTCTTCTTTGGAGAAAAATTGATTCAGGTCTTCTGCCCATTTTTCAATTGGGTTGTTTGGGGGGGTTTTTTTGCTGTTGAGTTATATGAGTTGTTTGTCTATTATAGAGATTAAGCCCTTGTCAGTTGCATCATTTGAAACTATTTTCTCCCATTCAATAGGTTGTCTTCTTTTTATGGCTTGCCATTTTGATTAGGTCCCATTGGTTTATTTTTGTTTTTATTTATATTGCTTTGGGAGGATGACCTAAGAAAACATTTGCACTGTTGATTTCAGAGAATGTTTTGCCTGAGAATGTTTTGCCTATGTTCTTTTCTAGGAGTTTTATGGTGTCTTGTCTTATGGCTAAGTCTTTAAGCCACTTTGAGTTTATTTTTGTGCATGGTGTGAGGGTATGTTCTAGTTTCATTGATTTACATACAGCTGTCTACTTTTCCCAGAACCACTTGCTGAAGAGACTTTTTCCCATTTTATATTTTTGCCTCCTTTGTTGAAGATTAATTGACCATAGGTGTCTGGGTTTATTCTGGGTTCTCTATACTGTTCCATTGGTCTGTATGTCTGTTTTTCTACCAGTATCATACTATCTTGATGACTATATCCTTGTAATATTTTCTGAAGTCTAGGAGAGTTATTTCTCTGGCTTGGTTTTTGTTCCTCAGGATTGCTTCAGCAATTCTGGGCCTTTTATGTTTCCATATAGATTTTTGGATTATTTGTTCTGGTTCTGTAAAGAATGTCATGGGTAATTTGAAATGGATTGCATTGAATCTGTTGATTGCTTTGGGTAGTATGTCCATCTTAATGATATTAATTCTTCCACCCAAGGAGCATGGACTATCTTTCCCATTTCTTTGAATCCTCCTTAATTTCCTTGATTAATGTTTTATTGTTTTCTGCATATGTCTTTCACCTCCTTGGTCATGTTTATTCCTAGGTATTTAATTTTGGGGGGTGTGATTTTGAAAGGTATTGTGTTTTTATATTCTAATATCTCATTGTTAGTATGCAGAAATGCAATGTTAATTTATATTTACATTATAAATAATGTAACATATACATTATATTTCTGTAATGTAATTTCCGAATGTTAATCTTATATCCTGCTACTTTGCTGAATTCATTGATCAGTTTCAGTAGTTTTTGTGTGGAATCCTTAGGGGTTTCTATATATAGTATTGTGTCATCTGTATAGAGTGACTGTTGTACTTCCTCTCTTCCAATTTGGATACCTTTTATTTCTTTTGTTTGTCTGCTGTGGCTGGGACTTTCAATACTATATTGAATAAAAATGGTTAGAATGGTCATTCTTGGCTTGTTCCAGATTTTAGTGGGAAGGCGTTCAGCTTTTCTCCATTAAGTATTTTTTATTATAGTAGCTTTTTATTACTCAATTACATTTATAGTTGTACAACGATCATTACAACCAAATTTTATAGTATTTCCAACCTAAACCACCAGCACATTCCCACACCCCTAAACCTGTCTCATTTGGAAACCACAAGTTTTTCAAAGTCTGTGAATCAGTATCTGTTCTGCAAAGAAGTTCATTGTGTCGGTTTTTTTAAAAAATTCCTCATGTAAGTGATAGCATTTGATGTTGGTGTCTCACTGTCTGGCTGACTTCACTTAGCATGATAATTTCTAGGTCCAGCCATGTTGCTGCCAGTGCCATTATTTCTTTCCTTTTAATGGCTGAGTAATATTCCATTGTGTATATGTACCACATCTTCTTGATCCACTCCTCTGTCGGTAGGCATTTAGGTTGTTTCCATGTCTTGGCTATTGTATATAGTGCTGCAGTGAACATTGGAGTACATGTATCTTTCTGAGTCGTGGTTTTCACTGGATAGATGCCCAGAAGAGGGATTGCTGGATCAAATGGTAATTCCATGTTTAGTTTTCAGAGGAATCTGCATGCTGTTTTCCACAGTGGTTGCACCAATTTACATTCCCACCAACAGTGCAATAGGGTTCCCTTTTCTCTACACCCTCTCCAGCATTACTTGCTTGTAGACTTTTTGATGATGGCCATTCTGGCCAGTGTAAAGTGGTACCTCATAGTGGTATTGACTTCCATTTCTCTAATGATTAGTGATGTTGAACATCTTTTCATTTGTTTTTTGGCCATCTGTATGTCTTCTTTGGAGGATTGTATGTTTAGATTTTCTGTCCATTTTTTGATGGGATTTTTTTTTTTTTTTTTTGGTATTGAGCTGCAAAAGGTGTTTATAAATTTTGGAGATTAATCCCTTGTCATTCGCTTCATTTGCAAATATTTTCTCCATTTCATGGTTTGTCATTTCATTTTGTTTAGGGTTTCCTTGGCTGTACAGAGACTTATAAGTTTAATTAAGTCCCATTTGTTTATTTTTGTTCTTATTGTCATTATTCTAATGGGTGGATCTGAGAAAACATTGCTGTGGTGTATGTAAGAGAGTGTTTGACCTATGTTTTCCTCTAAGAGTATTATAGTATCTGGTCTTATATTTAGGTATTTAATCCATTTTGAGTTTATTTTTGCATTTGGTGTTAGGAAGTGTTCTGATTTCATGGAAAATGTGGCTGTCCAGTTTTCCCAGCACCACTTACTGAAGGGGCTGTCTTTTCTCCATTGTATATTATGGCCTTCTTTGTCATAGATTAGTTGACTGTAAAGTGCATGGGTATAATTCTGAGATTTCTATCCTGTTCCACTGATCTATTTCTGTCTTTGTGCCAGTACCATATGGTTTTGATGACTGTAGATTTGTAGTATAGTCTGAAATCAGGGAGCCTGATTCCTCCAGCTCCATTTTTCTTTCTCAGGATGGCTTTGGCTATTCTGGTTCTTTTGTGCTTCCAAACAAACTAAAATATGTTGTTCTAGTGCTGGGAAAAAAAATGTCCTTGGTAACTTGATAGGGATTGCATTGAATTTGTAGATTGCCTTGGGTAGTATAGTCATTTTGACGATATCTGTTCTTCCAATCCAAGAACATGGTATGTTTTTCCATTTGTTTGTGTCATCTTTGCTTTCTTTCATCAGTGTCTTAGAGTTTTCAGAGTACAGAACTTTTGTCTCTTCAGGTAGGTTTTTATTCCCAAGTATTTTATTCTTTTGATGTAATGGTAAATGGGATTGTTTCCCTAATTTCACTTTCTGATCTTTCATTGTTAGTACATAGAAATGCAGTCAATTTCTGTGTATTCATTTTGTATCCTGCAACTTTGCGAAATTAATGGATGAGCTCTAACAGTTTTCTGGTAGAGTCTTTAGGATTCTCTAGGTATAGTATCATGTCATCTGCAAATAGTGAGAGTTTTACTTCTTCCTTTCTAGTTTGGATTCCTTTTATTTCTTTTACTTCTCTGATTGCCATGGCAGGACCTCCAAATCTGTGTTGAATAGTAGTGGTGAAAGCAGACATCCTTGTCTTGTTCTTGATCTCAGCAGTAATTCTTTCAGCTTTTCACCATTGAGAATGATGTTAGCTCTGCGTTTGTCATATATGGCCTTTATTATGTTGAGGTAGGTTCCCTCTCTGCCCACTTTCTAAAGGGTTTTTATCAGAAATGGATGTTGGATTTTGTCAAAGGCTTTTTCCACGTCTATTGAGAGGATAATATGGTCTTTATTCTTCAGTTTGTTAATGTGGTGTATCACACTGATTGATTTGTGGATATGGAAGAACACTTGCATCCCTGGGATAAATCCCTCTTGATCATGATTATAATTCTTTTAATGTATTTGTTGGATTTGGTTTGCTAGTATTTTGTTAAGGATTTTTGCATCTATGTTCATCATTGAAATTGGCCTGTAATTTTCTTTTATTGTGTTATCCTTGTCTGGTTTGGGTATCAGAGTGATGATGTCCTCATAGAATGAGTTTTGGAGTGTTTCTTCCTCTGCAATTTTTTGGAATAGTTTCAGAAGGATAGGTGTTAGCTCTTCTCTAAATGTTTGATAGAATTCAACTCTGAAGCCATCTGGTCTTGGACTTTTTTTGTTAAAGGTTTTTTAATCACAGTATCAATTTCAGTTCTTGTAATTGGTCCATTCATCTTTTCTATTTCATCTTGGTTTATTCTTAGAAGATTTTACTTTTCTAAGAATTTCTTCTAGGTTTTCCATTTTATTGGCATATAGTTGCATATAGTAGTCTCTTATGATCCTTTGTATTTCTGTGATGTCCGTTTTTGCTTCTCCTTTTTCATTTCTAGTTTTATTGATTTGAGTCCTCTCTCATTTTCTTAAGTCTGGCTAAGGGTTTATCAACTTTGTTGATCTTTTCAAAGAACCAGCTTTTTGTTTCATTGATCTTTTCTATGGTTTTCTTTGTTTCTATTTCATTGATTTCTGCCCTGATCTTTATGATTTCTTTCCTTCTACTAAGGTTAGGTTTTGTCTATTCTCTCTCTGGATGCTTTAGATGTAAAGTTAAGTTGTTTATTTGAACTTTTTCTTGTTTTCTGAGGTAGGCTTGTATTGCTATAAACTTTCCTCTTAGAACTGCTTTTGCTGCATCCCATAGGTTTTGGAGTGTCATATCTTTGTTGTCATTTGCTTCTAGGTATTTTTTAATTTCCTCTTTGATTTCTTCAGTGACCCATTGGTCGTTTAGTAGCATGTTGTTGAGTCTCCAAGTGTTTGTGTTTTTTGCAATTTTTTTCTTGTTGTTGATTTCCAGTTGTATAGTGTTGTGGTCAGAGAAGATGCTTGATATGATTTGTTTTCTTAAAGTTACCAAGGCTTGATTTGTGGCCAAGAATGTGATCAATCCTAGAGAATGTTCCATGTACACTTGAGAAGAATGCGTATTCTGCTGCTTTTGAATGGAATATCCTATAAATATCTATTAAGTCCATCTGGTCTAATGCTTCATTCAGGGCCTGTGTTTCCTTATTGATTTTCTGTCTGGATGAGCTGTCCATTGCTGTAAGTGCAGTGTGAAAGTGCCCCACTATTCTTGTGTTATTGTCAATTTCCCCTTTTAAGGTTGTTAGCAGTTGTCCTATGTATTGTGGTGATCATATGTTGGGTGCATAGATATTTAAAATTGTTGTATCTTCTTCTTGGATTGATCCTTTGATCATTATGTAGTGTCCTTCCTTGTCTCCTATAATATTCTTTTTAAGGTCTATTTTGTTGGATATGAGCATTGCTACTCTAGCTTTCTTTTGATTCCTGTTTGCATGGAATGTTTGTTCCATCCTCTCACTTTCAATTTGTGTGTGTCTTTAGAAGTGAAGTGGATCTCTTGAAGAAAGCATATATATGGATCTTGTTTTTGTATCCATTCAGCCAGTCTATGTCTTTTGGTTGGGCCATTTAGTCCATTTATATTTAAGGTAATTATTGATAATTATGTTCTTATTGCCATTTTATTAACTGTTTTGGATTTGTTTTGGTTGCTCTTTTTTCTTCGCTTCTCTTGTTTTCTCCTTTTGAGGTTTGATGATTATCTTTAGTGGTATATTTGAGTTGATTTTTCTTATTTGTATGTGTATCAATTGTAGATTTGTGGTTTGCAGTTACCCTGAAGTTTTGATATAGGAGTCTATATATATACGAGATTGTTTTAAGTTGTTGGTCTCTTAATTGCAGGTGCATCTCCATTGTCCTGCATTTGTACCCTTCTCTTCTCATGATTTCTGATTTTGGTAGCATATTTGTATGCGGATGATTTCCTGCCTTTACTGTATATATGCCTTTACTAGTGAGCCTTGTCATTTGTGGTATTTTTGTTTCTAGTTGTGGCCTTTTCTTTTCTGCCTAAAGAAGTTCCTTTAGTATTTGTTGTAAGGCTGGTTTAGTGTTGCTGAATTCTCTCAGCTTTTGCTTATCTGTGAAGGTTTTGATATCTCCTTCAAATCGGAATGAGAGCCTTGCTGGGTAAAGTAATCTTGGTTGGAGGTTTTTTCCTTTCATCACGTTAAGCATATCATGCCACTCCCTTCTGGCCTGCAGAGTTTCTGCTGAAAAATCTGCTGATAACCTTATTGGGCTTCCCTTGTATGTTATTTGTTTCTTTTCCCTAGCTGCTTTCAAGATTTTCTCTTTGTCTTTAATTTGGTCAATTTGATTAATATGTGTCTCGGGGTATTCCTCCTTGGGTATATTTTATATGGTACTTGTTGCACTTCCTGGATTTGAGTGAGTGGTTCCTTTCCCATGTTAGGGAAGTATTTGGCTATTATTTCTTTGAATATTTTTTCTGTCCCTTTCCCTCTCTCTTCTCCTTCTGGCACCCCTATAATATGGATATTGGTACATTTAACATTTTCCCAGAGTTCTCTGAGACTCTCTTCATTTGTTTTCAATCTGTTTTCTCTTTTCTGTTCTGCATCAATGATTTCCATTACTCTGTCCTCCACCTTGCTTATTTGTTCTTCTGCCTCCTGTGTTCTGCTGTTGGTTGCTTCTAATGAATTTTTTATTTCAGTTATTGTATTTTGCATCTCTGCTTGCTTAAGTTTTAAATCTTGTATTTCTTTTGTCAGTGTTTTCTCCAAATTATCAATCTTTGCCTCCAGTCTATTTCCAATGTCCAGCATCATCTTTACTGTCATCAGTATAAAGTCTTTTTCCTGGAGGCTTATAATCTCCTGATCACTTGTCTGATTTTCTGGGGTTTTTCTTTCTCCCTTATCTGAGTTATAGTTCTCTGTCTCTTCATTTTTATAGGTTTTTGGCATGGTGACCTTTTTACAGATAATAAAGTTGTAGCCTCTCTTACTTCTGGTGTCTGCCCCCCTCGTGGCTGAAGTTGGTGTAGGCTTCTTGATGGGAGGGACTGATGCCCGCCCACTGGTAGATGGGACTGATTCCTATCTCTCTGGTGGGTGGGGCTTTGTCTCTGGGTGAGATTAGAGGTGGCTATGTGCCTGGGGGGTCTTTAAGCAGCCTGTTTACTGATGGGTGGGGCTGTGATCCCACCTGGATTATTGTTTGGCCTGGGGCTTCTCAGCGCTGATGGGTGGGGCCAGACTTTCCCAAAATGGCCGCCTCTAGAGGATCACACACAGATGAATATTCCCAAGAGCTTTACTTCCAATGTCCTTTCCCCACAACAAGCCACAGTCCCCCACTGTTTTCCCAGGAGCTCCTCCAAGAACTGTAGTCAGGTCTGACCAATATTCCCATGGAGCCTCTGCTTTGCCCCAGGACCCAGCACACATGAAGTCCTGTGTGTGCCTTTCAAGAATGGGGTCTCCATTTCCCCCAGTCCTGTGGATCTCCTGCACACAAGCCCCACTGGCCTTCAATGCCAGATGCTCTGGAGGCTCTTTCTTCCAGTGCCAGATCCCCAGGCATAGGGACCTGACGTGGGGCTCAGAACTCTCACTCCTGTAGGTGAGTCTCTGTGAACCAGTGACTTTCCAGTCTGTGGGGCTTCCGACCTGGGAGGTATGGGGTTGCTTATATCATGTAATCACCCCTCCTACCTCTTGATTTGGCCTCCTCTTTTTCTTTTGGAGTAGGATATCTTTTTGAAAGTTTCCAGTCCATTTGGTTGAAGATTGTTTTGGTTTTAATTTTGTTGTTTTTATGAGAGAAGGTAAGCTCCAGTCCTTGTATTCTGCCATCTTAATCCCATCTCCCCTTTCCTCCATTGAGTATTATATTGACTGTGGTTTTGTCACAAATGGCTTTGATTATGTTAAGGTATGTTCCCTCTATACTCACTGTGCTAAAAGTTTGTATCATGAATGGACGTTGGATTTTGTCAAATGCTTTTTCTGCACTTATTGAGATGATCATGTGGCTTTTGACTCTTCTTTTGTTAATGTGGTGTATGACGTTGATTGATTTGCATGTATCAAACCATCCTTGTGAACTTAGGATGAATCCCACTTTTTTGAGAATTTTTTCATCTATATTCATCAGAGATATTGGCCTATAATTTACTTTTTTGGTAGTATCTTTGTCTGGTTTTGGTATTAGGCTGATGATGGCTTCATAGAATGTCTTTGGGATTATTCCTTCTTCTTCAACCATTTGGAAAAGTTTAAGAAGGATGGGTATAAGATCTTCTTTGTATGTTTGGTAGAATTCACCTGTGAAGCCATCTTGTTCTGGACTTTTGTTTATAGGGAGTGTTTTTATTATATATTCAATTCCATTTCTAGTGATTGGTCTGTTCAGTTGATATATTTCTTCTTGATTCAGTTTTGGCAGCTCTGTTTGTCTCTAGAAAGTAGTCCATTTCTTCTAGGTTGTCAAATTTGTTGGCATATAATTGTTCATAGTATTCTCTTATTCTCTTACAGTTTTTGTGTATTTCTGCAGTATCTGTGGAAATTTATTCTTTTTTATTTCTTATTTTGTATTTTTGAGTTCTTTCTCTCCTCTTCTTGGTAAGTCTGGCCAGATGTTTATCCATTTTGTTTACCTTCTCAAAGAATCAGCTCTTGGTTTTATTGATTTTTTTCTATTGTTTTTTGAATGTCTACTTTATTTATTTCCTCTCTGTTCTTTAAGATTTCCTTCCTTCTGCTGACTTTAGCTTTTGTTTGTTCTTTTTCTAATTCATTTAGGTGGTGGGTTAAGTCGTTGATTTGAGATTTTTCTTCTTTTTTGAGGAAGGCTAAGGTGAGTCTCTTGTAGACAGGCATATTACAGGCTATTGCTTTTTTTAATCCAGTCTGCCACTCTATGTCTTTTGATTGGAGCATTCAGTCCATTGACGTTTAAGTAATTATTGATAAATATGTATTTATTGCCATTTTAAACCTGTTTTACTTATGATTCTATGTTTCTCCTTTGTTCCTTCCTTTTTTGGTTTTGGATGATTTCCTTTTATTTTATGCTTGTGTCCTCTTCTTTTTAGTTTTTGTGAATGTATTGTCTGGTTTTGATTTGTGGTTGCCATTTTTCAAGTATGTTACTCCCTTCCTATATCTGCTTACTTTAGCTTGATGGTCATATAGGCTCAAACACATTCTTTTAAAAAAGAGTCCAGATGATTTTAATTTCCTTCCCCACATTTTATGATTTTTATGTCCTTTTTTAACATCTTCATGTTTCTTGTTTTGCTGTTCCTTGTGTCTACTGTCACTTTTACAATAGTTCTTTCTCCTTTTAGTTCTCTATACTAGTTAATTTAAGTGATTACTTTCAATTGTGATTTCCTCTATCCTATTTCTTCCTACTTCTTTTTTATTTAGAGGAACCCTTTCAGTATTTCTTTCAGAATGGGTTTAGTATTGCTGTACTCTTTTAGTTTTTGCTTATTGGAGAAATTCTTTATTTCTCCTTCTATTTTAAATGATATTATTTCTGGGTAGAGTATTTTAGACTAAAAGCTTTTCCCTTTTAGAACGTTGAATATATCTTTCCCCCCTCTTCTGGCCTGTAGTTCTTTTGTAAAGAAATCAGCCAGATGCTTGCCCTTTGGAGGGGCTACACTTCCGCAGAGCAGCACCAAACACCACCAGCCCCCGAGAAAAGGCCTGCAGCCCAGAAAAGCTAGAACAAGCCTAGCCAGGCCGTGAATAGATCTATCTAATTCTCCGACGGCTTTTCTGAGTCGGGCTGCCCCGGAGAGGAGCCTCTTGGAGTTTCAGTGGCCCTGCTACCCGCCCAAGCCCTCAGGGGGTGCCGAGAACTAGTGGTTCAGCTGCATAGGACTGCCAGTTCCAGGCAGGACCCCCTGCAGCCCAGAAAAGCTGCAACAAGCTTGGCCAGACTGTGAAAAGATCCGCCTACATTCTCAGGCCGTCCTTCTGAGTTGGGCTGCCCTAGGGAAGAGCCTCTTAGGTTCTCAGTGACCCAGATAGCTGCTCCAGCCCCCAGGGGATGCTGCACTCCTGAGGAACAGCTGCCCAACACCGCCAACCCCCTGCAAGAACCCCACAGCCTAAAAACACCAGAGCAAGCTCTGCATGACCAAGTGAAATCTCCTACCATCATGGTGTGGAACTCCCAGTCCTGTCTGCCCTCAGGAAGTCTTCCTTTGCTTCAAGGAAACACTGTTAGCCCCATCAACACTCCAGAAAAGCCACACTGCCTCAAAAAAGATTGACCAACAACACCAGCCCTCAGGAAATATTCCACGGCAGTGACAAGGCAAACACTGCCCAATAACGGAGAGTACAACTCCCTCAGGAGAAAGAAAACAACAAGCAAGATGAAGAAGCTGAGAAACCACCCCCAGTCAAACCAACAGGAGAACTCACCCAAAACAGTCAACAATGAAACAGATCTCGGAAGTCTGACAGACCTGGAGTTCAAAAGGGAAATAGTGAAAATACTGAAGGAATTAAGACAAGATATGAACAGTAATGCAGATACCCTCAGAAAGGAACTAGAACATATAAGGAGGAGCCAAGAAAAACTAGAACATTCATTGGCAGAGATGCAAACTGAACTAAGGGCAGTAAAAACCAGAATGAATAATGCAGAAGAACGAATCAGTGATATGGAAGATAGAATAATGGAAATCACCCAATCAGGTCAGCAGACAGAAAACCAAATCAAAAAACTGGAAAGCAATATAAGAGACCTATGGGATAATATAAAGCAGGCCAATCTACGCATAATAGGAATTCCAGAAGGAGTAGAAAAAGATAAGGGGATGGAAAATATATTTGAAGAAATTATCGATGGAAACTTCCCAAATCTGAAGGATACTGGGTTCAAGATACAAGAAGCACAGAGGGCCCCAAACAAACTGAACCCAAATAGACCCACACCAAGACACATCATAAGAAAAATGGCAAAAGTTAGTGATAAAGAGAGGATCCTAAAGGCAGCAAGAGGAAAACAGAATGTTACCTACAAGGGAACCCCCATAAGATTATCAGCTGACTTCTCTACAGAAACACTACAGGCCAGGAGGGAATGGCAAGAGATATTTAAAGTGCTAAAAGGAAAAAATATGCAACCTAGAATACTCTATCCAGCGAGAATATCATTTAAAATAGAAGGGGAAATAAAAATTTTTTCCAACAAACAAAAACTTAAAGAATACACCAACCCCAACCCAGGTTAAAGGAAATATTGAAAGGGCTTCTCTAAAATAACAAGAAAGGAAGGAAAGGGAAGAAAAAAGAAAAGAAAAAAAGAAGAAGAAGAGGAAGAACTAGAACTGAAGAAACCGCAATCAGAGAGCAGTCACTCAAATAAGCCAGCATACACATTTAATCATGAACAGGCCTCAAACAAAATAAAATTAAAAAGAAAAAAAGAAAAAAGAGTCATCAAAACCATAAAATGTGGGCAAGGGATGTTAGGAAATAAATAAGCCTTTTTGTTTGTTTGTATGTTTCTCTTCTTAATTTTAATATAGTAATGAAGTGTTTGAACCTACAGGACCATCAGGCTAAAACACACAATTATGGGAAGGGGTTAGCATACTTAAAAAACAGGGCAACCACAAGCCAAAACCAAATATTGCATTCACAAAAAATGAAAAAAAAAATACACTCAAGCAGGTAATAACAGGAGACCATCCAACCAAAAAAAAAAAAAAAAGAAAGGAAGAATGGAGAACCATAGAATCCACTGGAACACGAGGTTCAAAATGGCAATAAATAATCATCTATCAATTATCACCTTAAATGTCAATGGACTCAATGCCCCAATCAAAAGACACAGAGTGGCTGAGTGGATAAAAAGGCAAAAACCTTCAATATGCTGCCTACAAGAAACTCACCTTAGGACAAAGGACACATATACATTGAAAGTGAAAGGGTGGGGAAAAATATTTCACGCCAATAGACATGACAGAAAAGCAGGAGTCGCAACGCTCATATCAGACAAAATAGACTTTAAAACAAAAGACATAAAGAAAGACAAAGAAGGACACTACTTAATGATGAAGGGATCCATCCAAGGAGACAATGTTACTATCGTCAACATATATGCCCCAAATACAGGAGCACCCAGATACATACAACAAATATGAACAGACATAAAGGGAGATATTGATGAGAATACAATCATAGTAGGAGACCTTAATACCCCCCTCACATCAATGGACAGATCCTCTAGACAGAAAACCAATAAAGCAACAGAGGTCCTAAAGGAAACAATAGAAAAGTTAGACTTCATTGATATCTTCAGGACACTACATCCAAAAAAAGCAGAAGACACATTCTTCTCAAATGCTCATGGAACATTCTCAAGAATCGACCACATATTGGGACACAAAGCGAATCTCAATAAATTTAGGAGCATAGAAATTATCTCAAGTTATCTTCTCTGACCACAATGCCATGAAATTAGAAATCAACCATGGGAAAAGGAAAGAGAAAAAACCTACCACATGGAGACTAAACAACATGCTACTAAAAAACCAATGGGTCAATGAGGAAATCAAGAAGGAAATCAAAAACTACCTTGAAACAAATGATAATGAAGACACAACCGCTCAAAATCTATGGGATGCTGCGAAAGCAGTGCTCACAGGGAAATTTATTGCAATACAGGCCTTTCTCAAAAAAGAAGAAAGATCCCAAATGGACAACTTAACCCTCCACCGAAATGAATTAGAAAAAGAAGAACAAAAAAGGCCTAAAGTCAGCAGAAGGAAGGAAATGATAAAGATCAAAGAAGAAATCAATAAAATAGAGACTCAAAAAACAATAGAGAAAATTAATAAAACCAAGAGCTGGTTCTTTGAAAAGGTAAACAAAATTGACAAACCCCTGGCCAGACTCACTCAAAAGAGGAGAGAAAGAACCCAAATAACCAAAATTATAAATGAAAAAGGAGAAATCACACGGATACAGCAGAAATACAAAAAACCATAAGAGAAGACTATGAACAACTATATGGCAACAAGTTTGACAATCGGGAAGAAATGGACAATTTTCTAGAATCTTACAGCCTGCCAAAACTGAACCAAGTAGAAACAGACCAACTGAACAGACCGATCACTAGAAATGAAATTGAAGAGGTCATAAAATCACTCCCTACAAATAAAAGTCCAGGACCAGATGGCTTCACAGGTGAATTCTATCAAACATATAAAGAGGAATTGGTGCCCATCCTCCTTAAACTCCTTCAAAAGGATGAAGAAGAAGGAATACTCCCAAAGACATTCTATGATGCCACCATCACCCTCATTCCAAAACCAGACAGAGATACCACCAAAAAAGAAAACTATCGCCCAATATCATTGATGAATATAGATGCAAAAATTCTCAACAAAATCTTAGCCAACCGAATCCAACAACATATCAAAAAAATTATACACCATGACCAGGTTGGGTTCATCCCAGGTTCACAAGCATGGTTCAACATACGCAAATCAATCAGCATCATACACCACATTAACAAAAAAAAAGTAAAAAATCATATGATCATCTCAATAGACGCAGAAAAAGCATGTGACAAAGTCCAACATCCATTCATGATCAAGACCCTCGCCAACGTGGGTATAGAGGGAACATTCCTGAATATAATCAAAGCCATTTAGGATAAACCCACAGCAAATATAATCCTCAATGGGGAAAAACAGAAAGCCTTCTCCCTCAAATCTGGAACAAGACAGGGATGCCCACTCTCACCACTGCTCTTCAACATACTTTTGGAAGTCCTAGCCACAGCAATTAGACAAACCAAAGAAATAAAAGGCATCCATATAGGAAGAGAAGAGAGAAAACTGTCACTGTATGCAGATGACATGATACTATACATAGAAAACCCTAAGGACTCAACCCCCAAACTCCTTGAACTGATTCATAAATTCAGCAAAGTAGCAGGATAGAAGATGAACATTCAGAAGTCAGTTGCATTTCTGTATACCAGCAATGAAATATTAGAAAAGGAATACAAAAATACGATACCTTTTAAAATTGCACCTCACAAAATCAAATACCTCGGAATACACCTGACCAAGGAGGGAAAGGATCTATATGCCGAGAACTATAAAACTTTCATCAAAGAAATCAAAGAAGATGGAAAGAAATGGAAAGATATTCCATGTTCCTGGATTGGGAAAATCAATATTGGAAAAATGGCCATACTACCCAAAGCAATCTACAGATTCAATGCAATCCCTATCAAATGACCCATGACATGTTTCACAGAACTAGAACAAACAATCCAAACATTTATATGGAACCACAAAAGACCCAGCATCACCAAAGCAATCCTGAGAAACAAAAACCAAGCAGGAGGCATAACTCTCCCAGACTTCAAGAAATACTACAAAGCCACAGTCATCCAAACAGTGTGGTACTGGGATCAAAACAGACACACAGACCAATGGAACAGAATAGAGAACCCAGAAATAAACCCTGACACCTATGGTCAATTAATCTTTGACAAGGGAGGCAAGAACATCAAATGGGAAAAAGAAAGTCTATTCAGCAAGCACTGCTGGGAAACCTGGACAGCTGCGTGCAAAGCAATGAAACGAGAACACACCCTCACACCATGCACACAAATAAACTCCAAATGGCTGAAAGACTTAAATAGAAGACAGGACACCATCAAACTCCTAGAAGAAAACATAGGCAAAACACTCTCTGACGTCAACATCATGAATATTTTCTCAGGTCAGTCTCCCAAAGCAATAGAAATTAGAGCAAAAATAAACCCATGGGACCTCATCCAACTGAAAAGCTTTTGCACAGCAAGGGAAACCCAAAAGAAAACAAAAAGACACCTTACAGAATGGGAGAAAACAGTTTCAAATGATGCAACCGACAAGGGCTTAATCTCTAGAATATATAAACAACTTATACAACCCAACAGCAAAAAAGCCAATCAAGCAATGGAAAAATGGGCAAAAGACCTGAATAGACTGTTCTCCAAAGAAGATATACAGATGGCCAACAAACACATGAAAAAATGCTCAACATCGCTGGTTATAAGAGAAATGCAGATCAAAACTACCATGAGATACCACCTCACACCAGTCAGAATGGCCATCATTCATAAATCCACAAATAACAAGTGCTGGAGGGGGTGTGGGGAAAAGGGAACCCTCCTGCACTGCTGGTGGGAATGTCAACTGGTACAGCCACGATGGAGAACAGTTTGGAGATACCTTAGAAATCTATCCATAGAACTTCCATATGACCCCGCAATCCCACTCTTGGGCATCTATCCGGACAAATCTCTACTTAAAAGAGACACGTGCACCCGCATGTTCATTGCAGCACTATTCACAATAGCCGGGACATGGAAACAACCCAAATGTCCATCGACAGATGATTGGATTAGGAAGATGTGGTCTATATACACAATGGAATACTACTCAGCCATAAAATAGAATGACATAATGCCATTTGCAGCAACATGGATGGAGCTAGAGAATCTCATACTGAGTGAAATGAGCCAGAAAGACAAAGACAAATACCATATGATATCACTTATAACTGGAATCTAATATCCAGCACAAATGAACATCTCCTCAGAAAAGAAAATCATGGACTTGGAGAAGAGACTTGTGGCTGCCTGATGGGAGGGGGAGGGAGTGGGAGGGATCGGGAGCTTGGGCTTATCAGACACAACTTCGAATAGATTTACAAGGACATCCTGCTGAATAGCATTGAGAACTTTGTCTAGATACTCATGTTGCAACAGAAGAAAGGGTGGGGGAAAAAATGTAATTGTAATGTATACATGTAAGGATAACCTGACCCCCTTGCTGTACAGTGGGAAAATAAAAAAATTATAAAAAAAAAAAGAAATCAGCCAAGAGACTTATGGGGGTTCCCTTAATAAAGTCTTTTTTTTTCTCTTGCTGCCTTTATTTTTTTTCATTTTATTGTTTTTATTTTTAGAAGTCATACATTTATAGAACTTAAAAATGTAGTCTTACAAGGCGCATTATGGAAAATAGTGATCTTTTTTTAACTCAGTGAATTTTATTACATTTATAGCTGTACAATGATCATTACAACCCAATTTTATACCATTTCCAATCCCAAACCCCCAGCCTATTCCTCACCCTCAACCTTTCTCCTTTGGAAACCATAAGTTTTTAAAAGTCTCTGAGTCAGTATCTGTTCTGCAGAGAAGTTCATTGTGTCCATTTTTTAGATTCCACATGTAAGTGACAGCATATGATGTTGGTGTCTCACTGTCTGACTAACTTCATTTAGCTTGATATTTCTAGGTCCATCCATGTTGGGGCCAATGCCATTATTTCTTTCCTTTTAATGGCTGAGTAATATTCCATTGTGTACATGTATCACATCTTCTTGATCCACTCCTCTGTTGATGGACATTTAGGTTGCTTCCGTGTCTTGGCTCTTGCATATAATGCTGCAGTGAGCATTGGAGTACATGTACCTTTTTGAGTCATGGTTTTCTCTGGATAGATGCCCAGGAGAGGGATTGCTGGATCAAATGGTAATTCTACTTCTAGTTTTCTGAGGAATCTCCATACTGTTTCCCACAGTGGTTGCACCAGGTTACATACCCATCAGCAGTGTAGGAGAGTTCTCTTTTCTCCGCACCTTCTCCAGTATTTATTATTTGTGGACTTTTTTATGATGGCCATTGTGGCCAGTGTAAGGTGGTACCTCATAGTGGTTTTGATTTGCATTTCTCTAATAATGAGTGATGTTGAACATCTTTTCATGTGTTTTTTTGGCCTTCTCTATGTCTTCTTTGGAGAACTGTTTGTTTAGATCTTCTGCCCATTTTTTGATGGGGTTGTTTGTTTTTTTGGTATTGAGCTGCAGAAGGTGTTTATAAATTTTGGAGATTAATCCCTTGTCAGTCACTTCATTTGCAAATATTTTCTCCCATTCTGTGGGTTGTCTTTTCATTTTGTTTAGGGTTTCCTTTGCTGTGCAGAAACTTTTAATTAGGTTCTTGCTGCCTTTAGAATCTTTAACTTTTGCAACTTTCATTATACTATGTCTTGGTGTGGGCCAGTTTGGGTTCAACTTGTTTGGGGCTCTCTGTGCTTCCTGTATCTTGGTATCTGTTTCCTTTAGATTCAGAAAGCTTTCAGCCATAATTTCTTCAAATATACTTTCAATCCCTTTTTCTTTTCTTCTCCTTCTAGAATGCCTATTATGTATGGATTGACCCACTTTATATTATCCTATAGATCTTTTATATTGCTTTCATATTTTTTCATTTAGTTTTCTGTCTGCTGTCCTGATTGGGTGATTTCTATTATTCTATCTTCCAAATCACTCTTTCATTCCTTTGAATTATTCATTCTGCTCTTCAGTGCCTTTAACTCAGCTTACATCTCTGCAAATGAATTTTCAAATTTTTCTTGGATCCTCCTTATATTTTCTAGTTCCTTTCTAAAGTAACCTGCATTACTGTTCATATCTGCTTCATATTCATTCTTAATTCCTTCAGTATTCTTACTTCCTCCTTTTTGAATTTGGTATCTATTAGACTGAAGAAGTCTGTTTCATTGTTTGCTCCTTCAGGGGACTTCTCCTGTTCTTTTAACTGGGAATGGTTCCTGAGCCTCTTCATTTTGCTTATATTCTCCATATTCTGTTTAAGGAGAGCTATTTATATGTGAGAGCTCCCTTGGGTATTTTGCGAGGGCTTACTATTTATTTTTGGTGTGAGGGCTGCTTTTGGGTTGGATGCTTGCTGTCACTTTCCTCAGTGTGTGCAGGCTGTTATCACCTTGATAGGGTGCTGCGTTTGCTTCCAGGGAGATGGAGGGAGTGGGCAGGGCTAGCAGCCAGTGCCTGGTTGCTGGGTCCTTGACAGTGGTAAGGACCCACAGGAAGGTGGTGCAGGCTGCTCCTAGTTGCAGGGCCCTGGGAAGTGGCAGTGACCCTCAGGCAGGTGTAGGCAGTGCTTGGAGTGATTGGCAGCAGCAGCAGCAGGGTGTGTGCATTCCCAGGGGAGTGAGAGCAACAACAGATGGTGCTGAGTTCAGTACCCTGCTCTATGCCGACCTCTCAGGTGACTTGGCCCATGGGTGGCACCTGTTCAATACCCCTAGTGGTGGTGGGCCATGCCCACTTCTGGAGTCTGAGATGACTGAGTTTGCCCCCACCATCTGTACACCATGCTAGCAGTGCACTTAGCCCACATAGGAGGCACCCCCATCTGTAGCCAGTGCAAGAGGGGTCCATCACCTATAGTCCCTGCCCTCTGAGAGTCCATGCATGTGCAAAGAAAGATATTCCTATGGTAGTCTGCCCCTCCTCTTCCTGCCCTCCCCAACAATGGCACCTTGCTTCCCTGCAGGCCCAGACCTCCTCCCAGTTTCCCTCAGCTGTGGCACTCTGTTCCCCAGGTCTTGGCACACCGCTCCCTAGCTCCCTCAGGCTGTCTCCATACAGCCAACCCTAGTCCTCTGGAACTGACCTCTGGAGCCTAAGTCTCAGCACCTTGCCCCCTTCCCAGTGTCTCAGGCCATGGTGTCCCAGGAGGTCGTACTGATTGTCTATGTATCTCTCACTCTGCTTTGCCCTCCTCAGTCCAGCTGCTGAGCTTTTCTCCATAGCTTTTAGGTCCCTCCATCTTGGCTGATCTCCCCATCAGTTAGGTGGCTCCCCAGGGTTGTGCGTCCCTTTCCTCTTTCACAGCTCCCTCTCGAGAGTGCTAGTCCCATCCTGATTACTTTCTTTTCTTTTCCTTTTTTTTTTTTGTTCTTTTGTTCTACCCAGTTATGTGGAGGGTTTCTTGCCCTTTTTGAAGGTTTAATGTCTTCTGCCAGTGTTCAGTAGATGTTCTGTGTGAATCGTTCCACATGTAGATGGTTTTTTTTGATGTGTTTGTGGGAGAAGATGAAGAGCACGTCTGACTCCTCCACCATCTTGATCCTGCCCTATCATCATCACACTTTTCAAGGAAAGTTCTCTTAAAGGGCTGCAGTTGATTCTTAAGTAATTCAGATGCAATCATTTTTTCCCCTGAATTTTCCTCATATCATTATGATCGAAGGCAGAAGATGACATTTGAATTGAAGTGTGAATAGTACTATGCTGTCCCTCAAAGTTGTATGTTCCTGAAATCAGCTAAAAGACAGAATTTATAAAAGCATTACCTGAAGTTTATGAACTAGCTAACATTGAAGATTAAAACTGTTGAGTTACCAATTGAACTCATTGTACAAGGTAATTAGTATTATTTTTACATGATTTACTAAGTTAACTCATAATTACTCTTATTAAAGATCCAATTTTTTTTTGTCTTTTTTTGTTGTTGTTATTGTTGTTGCTATTTCTTGGGCCGCTCCCACGGCATATGGAGGTTCCCAGGCTAGGGGTTGAATCGGAGCTGTAGCCACTGGCCTATGCCAGAGCCACAGCAACGTGGGATCCGAGCCGCGTCTGCAACCTACACCACAGCTCACGGCAATGCCGGATATTTAACCCACTGAGCAAGGGCAGGGACCGAACCCGCAACCTCATGGTTCCTAGTCGGATTTGATCACCACTGCGCCACGACAGGAACTCCAAAGATCCAAATTTTTTAAAATCCAAAATTATCTTGACAACAGTGGAGCAGGTATAAAGCACAACTTATTTAAAGATCAGTAAAGAACATTTAGTGTTCTACGATCCCATAGCAAAATAAAGAGGAGCCATCAGTTAGATAAACCAGTTTACTGACTGCCAAAGAATCAACCTAGTTCTGATTATAGTAGCTGATGTAGATTCACCAAATCATGAATTTTAATATTTTTATACGTGTGTGCATGCGCACACACACAATTTTCCCCTAAACAGATATATCCACAACTTAGCCTGTCATTTCAGTTTTATCCTTCATTAAAAGGAAGAACACAGATCAAACCTGACAACATCTTGGGCTAGAACCACAGTTTCTTTTTTCGTTATCACATTGACCAATTCCACAGTCTGTCTTCTTCAAATACACTTCAGTATGTGCCTGGTTCTGGGTCCTTGGGCTCATAAAGGAGTCAACCTCATTTACCTAAGGTTAAATAAGACATAATGAAAAAGCGTGGAGTTCCCATTGTGGCTCAATGGTAAAGAACCTGACTAGTACCTTTGAGGACATGGGTTCTCTCCCTGGCTTTGCTCAGTGGGTTAAAAGATCAGGCGTTGCTGTGAGCTGTGGTGTAGTTCACAGACGCAGCTCGGATCTAGCATTGCTGTCGCTGTGGTGTAGGCCTGCATCTGTAGCTCCAATTGGACTCCTTGTCTGGGAACTTCCATATGCTGCAGGTATGGCCCTAAAAATTAAAAAAAAAAAAAAAGAAAGAAAGGAAAAGAAAAAGCTACTCATTCTTAAAGTGACTTTCAAAGTGGCCATAGTGCCACTATAAATCTCTCTAGATTTAGCATCATACATTCTAGATGTTATTGCTTAATATTCCTGTTATCTGAGCTGCCGGGCACTACAGGGTGACTCAGGGTCATCAATGGGTGGAGTACCACAAAGCAGGAAGAGGGACAGAAAATAGTGAACAAGAGAGGGGCTGGGACGCTGTGGCAATACCCTGTGCTGACCACTGATCATCGACATGAAGGTGTGACTTAGAGGAGGAGCAGCTATGAAGCAAGACCTAGTTTACATCTCCTGTCATTTTGTATTTTGTGTTTTCCATAAGGCCCTTATTGACCATAAGTAACAGAATATAAATTGGGGGTCCCTGTAACATTCCCTATAAAATTGTTGCTTGATTGGAGGGAACTTTTATCCCTATGGCCGCTTTTCTTAGATGTTGAAATGAACTCTTCTCTTTGCTCTCTGACATTATCCTTCTTTCCCAAGTAAGAAATAGATCATCCAGTCCCTTAGAACCAGAGATTTACTGGGCTATATTTAGAAGTCAGCAGGGACAGGGTATTAACAGCCCTCTGGGGCCTATTCATAGTCTCCTTTACTTTCTCTGTCTCCATTTATGATTGTGACTGGCCTGCAGGCTTAGATCCTGCTGAGAGGTTAGCATGTAGGATGTGCTTTCAGACCTGTCTTTCTCCCTCAGGCAGGCCCACTCCCATAGGGCTCCAGTTCAAGATGCATTTTGCAATTCAGTTTTACTAATACTTGGGAAGTTATTGGAAAAGTGCTTTGCCAGTTAATAAAACTGACTTTTATTCCAACCAGAGAGAAGAAAGGCTAACTCCCCTCTCAACTTCTATCACAAGACTAGCCACATATGGCTTCTTAAAATTTATAGCTACAATAAAAATTCAGTCCCTCACTCACACTAGCCATGTTTCAGGTGTTCAATAGCCAGTGGCTACTATATTGAAAAGCACAGATACGGACTATTTCCTTCATTGCAAAAAGTCCTCCTGGCTAGCACTGCCCAAGTGGATTTTTATCCTACTTTTTACAAAGTGTTTTCACCAGTATAGCTGATTGGATTCTAACTTTAACAAAGCAGACAGCATGCATTGTTGTTTTACAAATATTTTCCAGTTGTTCTCTGGATAAAAAACAAGTCTAAAGTTCTCTGCATAAAAAACAAGTCTACAGGGTCACATAGCAGATTAGGAACTAAAATCTAGATCTAAGTTCCCCTTTGCTTTCCCTCTCATCTGTGCAACAATCACAGTCAATTATTTTTGTGTGCAGATACCATATTCAGTTCCTGAGGCTTTCTTTACACAAGTGGATAGCCAGAGCAAGTGATCTGTTTCATGGGTTCCTTAATTTGTGTTCTTCAGCTGTTTGTGGATTACATTACATCCTAGAGGGAGTTCATCTGTGTGTTCTCTCATCCATACTAGAGATTCTAAAAAGGGAGAAATTTAACTCATAAAATTAAAGAGCAGAAGGGTGTTTTATTCACATGCTGTCTAGAAGCTACTGGATCCCTAGTTACATTAAGAACTTCTCTTGCAGATTTCATGGACTCTTACATAACCATTGGTCAGTTAAAATATAAACCTGATAGTGTTTACCTAAACTGAGAACTTCACATGTTGACTAATTTAAAATTCCTTTTTGTCTTCCACACCTAATTTTATTATTGAACTGACTAGGTGAAGTACAGATATTCTTTTTTTTTTTTTTCTTTTCTTTTTTGGCAGCGCCTGAGGCATGTGAAAGTTCCCGGGCCAGGGATTGAACCTGCACCACAGCAGTGAGTGACCATGCCAGATCCTTAAACCACTGTGCCACAAAGGGACTCCAGATAGTCTTGAAGTAAGACTATTAAGACAAAGGACTCAGTGCCTTCATTTTAGAGCAAGCCTCAGTATTCACCTGCAGGAATTTCAGATTCAGAACTCAGTATGCTTATGTGAAGTGTTGTTTTAACCTGCTTCTTTTATATTTAGGAGTTTTCATTCATGGACTATTTCTGGATGGAGCTTCCTGGAATAGAAAGATCAAGAAACTTGCAGAATCACACCCAAAAATTCTCTATGATGCAGTGCCTGTGGTTAGTATTTCCTCATGATTTAGACGTGGGGGGCTATTTTATACACACACACTCACACACGCATGTATACTTACATAGTCAATTGTTATTCACAGTAGTTATGCTTTGTAAACTTTCTATCAACATTGATTTAGTGAACACTGAACTAGGCAAAAAATAAGGTTTAAGTTTCTGCAATCCTCTGGTCACGTTTTTGTTAGGCGAAACATAACCTTGCTTTATTTGTATTTCTGTTCAAGGATACCTTATTTAATATATACTTTAATATATACTGTTGATTCATTAACCAATGAACTCATGCCTGAATGAAGCTTATCATAGTTTCTCTGTAAGGCATATCACAGCCTTCTTGCCCTTAGGAACACTATACAGAACCTCAGTACCACACTTGGGGGGCCGTTTTAAAAAGAAAAATCAACGAAAACCACAAAAATGCAAAATAACTGGTATAAAATGAACTGTCCAAAAGGGATAGTTGTTTATGGTTATGAGAGCTGAAACAAGAAAACAATTTCACCAGGTTCAACCTCAATTGGGAACATGCTTATCCAGTGACTCACATCTTTTGCTGCTCAGAGGATGCTTGTGAATGAGCAAGAAAACACAGAATATTGGTGTTGTGATTAGGAGTTAAATTTTAGTGATAGGCAAACTCACCAGTATGGATCCCAGGAATAATGAGGGTTGACTGCATGTATGTATCCACACCTACACGCGTATGTGATGTTTTTTCTTACATGTACCTTGACCTAAAACTGAGAAACTTGCAGATTGAAAGATTACTGTATGTGAAAACTGTCCATATTAAAATTTATTTTCTAGGCACCCATCTTCAGCATGGGCAGACTAAGCTATATAAATACCAAGTTTCCAACTGTGTTACTGCATCATGAGAAGATGGCTAGATTTTCACACAATTTTCAGGGTCTGGAATAATGATAAAATATAGGCTGTGGATTTACATGAATTCTGTATATAGGACACTGGAAACCACTCAAAGGCAAGCAGTAATCCTTCAGAGCAGCTTTGACAAGTACAGTGAGGGACCAGATGACAGTCAATCTCAAGAAACCTACCATATTTATAACCAAGATATTGTGGGCAGAGGCAGTTTCAAATATGGGAACCAAATTGAAAGTCAAAAGGGCAAATGTTTGGATCAATTTTTTTCTTTCACATGGAAACTTTTTAAGTGCTTTGCAGTGAACAGCAGAACTTTATGTGACTAATTCTCAGTAAGAAAAATTCTCATTAAAAAAATCTACTTGGTTGAAGTGAAAGCCATACAACTTGAAGGTTGCAAGTCCTTATATTTTATGATACCTGAAAAACTGCTTTATGAATCCCCCTTATAATAACTTGGGCTCCACAATTATGTGGGAGAAAAACTGACAACCCTTGTTAGTTCCTTCATATAATTTGAGCTTAAACCCAAGAATCCTAAAAAGGGCACTATCACCTCAAGGATTGCTATCATTACTGGAAAAAGGAATTCAAGTTCTAAAACAAAACAGTTTCACTTTTCTGATAAGTTTGTTTTCTATATTCCGAGATCAACTTGCCCTGAAATCTTATGGAGATTGGTAAGGTTCAACAATGCTTAACATTATAAGAACTTGACTAATGACTCCATAAAAATAATGTGGGAGTAGTTATAAAAGAATGCAACTATGTTTTAAACAGCACAAATTTATGATAGCCCCTATAAAATAGTCACTTAAAATAGG
The DNA here is from genome assembly GCF_016906955.1 of Phacochoerus africanus. Taxonomy (NCBI): domain Eukaryota; kingdom Metazoa; phylum Chordata; class Mammalia; order Artiodactyla; family Suidae; genus Phacochoerus; species Phacochoerus africanus. Next base: position 165,223,793 of record NC_062546.1, on the reverse strand, counting down.
GAGGTGATCTAGTTCTATAATTACGGATAAGAATATTTTGGAATTGGCCTTTAATTAATAAAACAACATGATTCTGAGTATCATTGGTGGTGGTCCTTGCCTTTGAAAGTGTATCTGATTTTTTTTAATTGTAAGCACCAAAAGTCATCCTCAGGTATGGTAGGGAGATGATGAATAGATAGGTAGAATACTTTTTGAGCGAGTAGGTGAAAATGTTTATTTTTTCAGTTTCTTCACTAACCCTGAATATAGTTCTGAGAGCTCGGCTCTAACAAAATGTTTTGAGCAATGGCAGCCCTGCTAACAAAATTTCAACTTTGCAATTTCACCCACAGAAATTAGCAGACCTTACTCCAAAAATACCATATTAGGTTCAAATCTGTGTAAATATAACTGCCTTAAATTTTATGTACTTTCTTGCAGATGTGGCTAAAGCCCTGTAAGAGGATAGATATACCAGAACGACCAAGTTACACTGCCCCACTGTATAAGACAAGTGAGCGGAGAGGAACATTGTCCACCACTGGCCACTCTACGAACTTTGTGATTGCCATGACTCTTCCCTCTGACCAACCTAAGGAGCACTGGATTGGACGGGGTGTAGCACTGTTATGTCAGCTTAATTCATGATTAGAAGATGTCATTTCTCTGTTCCTATTTCTTATTAGATGGCTGACTAGAAAATACAATTTACCTTTTAAGGAATTTAGTTTACATCAATTTGAAGTTATATTTAATTATAAATTCATTTATGTACAAATGCACCCTGTATTTAAAATGATTCGTACTTCAGTGTAAGGAAATGTTCTGACATAGAGACTAAACAAAACACACTAGTATAATCGCTCTTTTTAAATAACTTTATTTTGGGAGAGTTCCATAAGCATTAGGAACATACATAAAATGACACACCACTGTTGACAATGAAAAAAAAAAAAAAACAGCATTTGATCATTTCCAGCTTTATAAATTTTTAAAAAATGATTCAGTTACAACAAAAAAGTTTAGATATTTTAGCAAGTATCACCTTGCAGGACCATAATCACATTTAAGCCACTGACTTACTGTTAATGGAAAAAATTCACACTGCATCTAGTTACTAAAGTATTTCTAAGCATAATCACAGCTGATTGAATGCAATGTGATATACACCAAAATTCATATGTATGTCACACAGTGACAGCATTGTACAAGTAACATTAATGACCTCCAACAAACACATGTTAAATTAGACTGGTCAAGCTAAATGGAATGTTGGAGCCAAACAGAAATGTAGTGGAATTCAGATTGTCTAGTAAGACTTGAAACTATACATTAGATTGATGTAAAAACTAAATACTGGTGGAACCCTAACAAAATACTAGCAGCAACTGTTACAGCCCTCTTAACAGGTTAAAAAAATCTAGCAAATAAAGATAATATTTTTTGAAAGAATATAAAACTTTACATACTTCAGCATAACCTATTCGCTTTAAGTCAGGCATTCATTTTAAGTCTGAGAATATATTCCAGCTGTTGCTTTTCATAACAGTTCTAAAAGTAAGCAGATTTAAAGCTGGAATGCAGAATCATCCTTGGGCATAAAACCCCCAAAATTAACTATAAACATATCTTGTTTCAGAAAGCAAGATATCTAAATCACTTGAAGTTGGCAGTACTAAATAAAATATCAGCACCTTTTAGCTAAGTTGCTTGAAGGGCCAAGCAATGAGATGAGGACTGTCCTAATTCAGTGTGCCAATGCTGAAAGTAATCTATATATATATAACCCCTACTTGCTACAGGAGGTCATGGAGAAAGCCAACAGTTTTTCAAATTCAGGCATAAATTAAGGAAATAACACACTAAGCTCCCTTACTTACAGCATAAAGAAGAAACACTGAGAATATCTATTAATACCTGAATGCATATGCTGCTCTGTTTTTTGTTTGTTTTGGTGTACATGGTAGGAAAGGAAAAGAACAAAGAGAAAACATGTAAAATGGAATGAAAAGAGTTTGGCTCTTAACTATCTGAACAGTAAGGTTTTTAAAGCAGCTACATAGATAGCCAAGCAGATTAAAACAAAGCTGCCCACACATAGTTCAAATACAATTTACCTGGCCTAAGTGAAGACCATGTGGCACAAGATGTAAACAGAAAGCTACATGCATATGATTAGTACTATAAATTCTTAGGTCAAAATTCAGGAGAAACATGGCTTGCACTTCTCACAAGTCATTCACAATTTATGGCAGAACAGGGCACCTAAAAAAAGAAACTAATCCCTATCAGGCACCAACAGCATATCTTGGCACAAAAGGATCAAGTGATTTCAGCCAAGTTATTTAAATGTATCTTTCAAGTCACTTGGTAGGTACCATGACAGCCACAGCATCAATGGTGCTTATCCTCATAAGCATTTTAACGACACTCCCTGTACAGACTATGGACATGGTAAACTGCTGCCTTACTTCTTACTGCCAGCCACAGCATGTGCTCTAGGTTCCAATGCCAAGCTGGTAAAGCACTGCAGACATTTAAAACTTAAATTTCCCAAATAATTAATCAGTACTGTTAAAATGGGAAAACTGAATATTTAGACCATGTTTGGGTTCTTCATTTTGCTGATATTGTCTAAAGGGTTGCAATTTTAAGGGGGGAAAAAAAAAACAAAAAACTTTTATCACATGCTCCAACCCCTTACCCCCACCAAAAAAACCCAAAACGAAAACAAAAGTTAAAAAAAACCCAAACACCAAGTATAATATTAATACAATGAACCATTATGAATCTTTCATTAAACTGAAGCTCACACAAATGTACAATCACAAATTTCAGTAGTTTAGGCTGCAAGTTTAAACACTATGCAAATATATACAAAAATAGTAACTCTAGATTCAAGAATAGGGCTTTTCCCAATGCTAAATTCATACTCTAATGCAGCCTGAGCTTTTCTCTAGATCCTACAGTTAACTTTATGCAGATTCAAAGCTGTGTCAAGTTGATCCCTATTACCATATGTATATATGGAGCTGAATTAAAAGGACACTACAGTTCATTTTTAGCACAAAGAAAAGTCTGCCTGAAGTCCAGTTAAAATATTTTTAAAGTTTAAGTGATTTTTTTTTTTTGGTTCCATTTCTATTTCTGCATAGCCACAGAAGTTTCTACTAATAAAGAGACTACTTTAGTGTTTTTTATAATTATTTTTTTTTTAAAAAAAGTCTTAATCAAACCTGTATCTACATTGGTTCATGGAGTCCCATTTTCTCCTTTCTTTACCACAAGCTTTATATTTTTAAAAGACCCCTTCACGCAGGGAAAACAGTACTGAGCACCGGTCTTTGTGGTTAGGCTCAAATCTTATGAACTTGTAAATAGTGCAAGCCACTGACTTTTCTTTGAGCAACGTGCTTACAGTACAGGGAACAGATGCAAAGCTGCATGGTAACATTCTCATAATCAGCAGTGATTGCTGGGAATGGTCAAAACTGGAGGTCAAACACAATTTTGTCTTCATAGAGGGCAATTACCAGCATGATGGCAAATCCAAATAGCAATCCTAAATTCTGAAGAATGAACTGCCCCACTGGACAGAAGCCATGCTCTTCATTGTCACCATCACCATGCAACATTTCTGGAAGCTAAAAAAATGATTTTTTAAATATTATAAAGCAATTTATAATAGCCTTCTCATTTTTAAATAACATTTTCCCACCTAAGAAAACTAATGACTAAAGCCCAACTATAAATATTTTACTGAAAACAATGCTAACCATAAGACATATTTTATAAACTCTGAGAAAGAAATTTTATGCTCTAGCTATATATGAAGTAAATTCTATGGAGTTCCCTCGTGGCTCAGTGGTTAGCAAATCTGACTAGGAACCATGAGGTTGTGGTTTTGATCCCTGGCCTCGCTCAGTGGGTTAAGGATCTGGCATTGCCGTGAGCTGTGGTGTAGGTCACAGACTCGGCTTGGATCCCGTGTTGCTGTGTGGCTCTGGCGTAGCCCAGCGGCTACAGCTCCATTTCGACCCCTAGCCTGGGAACCTCCATGTGCCGCAGGAGCGGCCCAAAAAATGGCAAAAAGACAAAAATAAAACAAAATAAAGCTACTGTCCACTGATCTTATCAACTCTGGCATTTACTTTATGCTAAAGTATATAAGACAGGTTACTACTGCCAATTAAACTCTCAGAAAAGAACTCACAATTCCCACATTTACTTATATATTTTAAGTTCACTGAAAAAGTAAGATTCCTTTGGGGGACATTTCATTCAAAACTGTATTATTTCTTCACCCTTTTCTATCTAAAAGTCTCATTTCCAACTGCACATTTCATCAAATACATATTTACAAACAATTCCAAAACTGATATGCTAACTCCATGCTCTTAAAAAACCATTATTTCCCTTCTGGTAACAGACAGAGAAAATAGTATATCAAAGCTATGCAGCAGAACTACTTGCTAAGTTATGCACATGGCCTTCACAGTGTACTCTACTCTCTTAATAGTGACAAATTTTTTTAAATTTCAAAGTTTCCAGTATCCTTAAAGGTATAGTGCATTGAAAAATATAGTTCAACTTCTAAAGCACAAGCATATATTACACTTAAAATATTATACACATAAATTCTTCCCACCCAAAGATAATCAAAATTGCAAAAATAACTGCCATTTCTAATCGTCACGTTCACTTTTCTGTTATTTGTTTTTCAAGTTTGCAATGAATACAGAAAGATGACATTGATATGCTGCTTTCTTTGACACTAAGCTTTACTCCAAACCATATCTTTGATGCTTATGGGTTTAGGGAGGAGAAATGTAGTATTAACCACATAATGCCTGGCTAGGAAGAAACACCGTTACTCATTTTTAAATAATGAGTACAATTAATCCATCTACCATACTCTGACATGCTACAGTATATTTAAGAATCTCCTGACGGTTCTATTTAAGAATGACTTCACTCTGATCATCTATTCTGTTTAGAAGTCTATGACAGGAATGTACACTAATGGAGATTACTGCCCTTATCCAGCAGAGTTAAGTAGTTGTGACAATGACCATTACAAATGTCCCTTTACAAAAAGTTTGCCAGCCCCTGGCTTAAGACTAAAACTGGCAACTTCCTGCCTGTGGTTCTAGTAAAACTATTTTATTACATTTTTTTCCTCCAAGTTTTTACTGTTATAAAAACTTTCTTTAATATTTAAGTATAAACAATGTATGTTTACAGAAATATATCCCCCAGACATGTGCACATACCAGAGAGAGGAGGCACCACGGCTCCCTACATTCAATTCTGTTCTGAATGCCAATACCAATAGAGTCTGTCATAACCACAGCTAAGAGCCAGCCAGTACCTACCTGTGCAGCCGTGCTTGTTAAAATGCACCAATGCTCCAGACTGGTTGATCAATAGGTGCTATGCAAAGCCCCCTAAAAACCAGATACTTCCAAATGGGTATCCTAAACGTATCTCAAACTAAAACTTGTGGTATTGTTATTATCTTATTGAATGACTATAAATCAACAAAAATTTCCTCCTTATAGCCAAAGTGGTCTTTCTAAAAATCTTTAAAATGGGTTATATTTATTAGCCTTTCAAACCACATTCAAAGATTTGTTTCATTTTGGGAAGCTTCATTCTATTTACAGATTTAGTAAAACAACAAATATATAAAATAAGCTCTCTTACCATATCCACCAAGGCTACGTAGAGGAACATGCCTGCAGTGATTGCAAAGATCCAAAGGGTGATGTTATTGGCATACTGACCAACAGCTGTGCCTATAAGCATGCCTATGTAAGCCATCATGGCAGAAAGGAGGTTGTACACAATCGCTTGCTTTACAGTCATGCCTGCTTTAAGAAGAACTGCAAAATCACCTGCAGTTAAGACATAATGTGAGGTTTAAAACCATAGGATTTTCCACACAAATGTAGAAAAACAATAAAAAAATTAAGAATTATATAAAAAGATATACCTTTAATAACAAATTTTATTATGAAATTTTACTTTTTACTTATTAAATTAAACCTTCATACATGCAATAACCTGGGAGAATTTTAAAGGCATGATGCTGAAAGACAGGCTGAAAAGTTATATATGATTCCATTCACATGATATTCTGAAAAAGATAAAACTATAATGATGGAGAACACTCAGTGGTCACCAAGGAACAAGGATAGGAAAGGGATGTGACTATAAAGAGACAGCATGCAGCGGTTCGTTGGGATGATGGAACTGTTCTTGTCCTTGATGGTAGTAGTAGTGGTGACATAAATCTATATATATGTTAAAATTCAAAAAACTGTACATCAAAAAACAAGGTCAATTTTACTGGGTAATATGAAATGAAAATTTTTTAAAAAATAAGAGAGAACTTCACGACTGCTCTCTGTGAGCAACAACGCTCTCTTCTTTGATCTCTGCCCTTTTTTCAAATGGAAATGGGCTAAGTAAGAACAGAGGTAATAGACTCTATATTGTATGCTGTTTATGTTTTCATTTTTTCCAAAGAAAAATTAAATCTTAATTCTGAAAATCCTAAAGAGGTATAGAAGAATGAAGAGACTTTTCTCCTTCATCTGTCTGAAGTTGGAACACCAGGCAAAAAAGGATTAAATATTGTTTAGTCATTACTAGAAAGGCAAAATGCTGCTGGAAATAACAGTTGTAAAGCCAAAGGATAAAAAGCAATAGTTTTACTAAATTATAAGAATTTTTTTGTTTTAGTCACTAAATGTACAAACATCCAATCAATTACTGAACACTCAACATATGTAAGGTACTATATAGAATAGCAAAGCATTATTTTCCATGCTCCAATGAATTGCTACAAACTACAATACATCCTGCAACATTATTTGGGAAAGTTAATACACCTAAGGAGATTATCTTCCAATGGCTTCTAAAGTGCTATTCTCCAGTTTCCATCAAATACTATTCTTCTTACATCTTTTCCCTCTAATCCTAAATACTTAATTCCCTTGGTGAGACGTGGATTCAATGTCAGCTTTTATCACCTCTCATCCCTAGAATTTTAATTTCCTCTGGCCTTTTTTCCTCAGCCTCCTCCAAGGAAAGAATTCCCCAAATTCTTCCTCCACAAATTTCTCATCATATTTTCAATAATTCACCCACCAACCTTGTTAATGGAACAATTTCACTGGGGGGGGGAGGTTTACATAATACAAAATGAAGACTACAGAAATACATTTTAGGTTATAAAATACAGCTTTTCCTTTTATAATTTCAAAATAAGATTTTAAAAGGAGAATTACTGAATACTCAATAAACAAAACTCTCATAGGTACAAACTATCAACTTCAATGTCTTCCCTGGTATTAGTGGATAGGAAGATGATTTGCTTTCATCCCTGAATAACAACCAAATACCACGAATTAACTAGTCAAGATTCAAGATGAATTTAGTTAATACTTCCTAAAATTAAGGTATAAATGACATTCACAATTCCTCTTTTGTTTTGATGTTGAGTTCTATGAGTTTTCACAAAAGTACATACCAAATAACCATAACCACCATCAAACTCTGGAACTATTCCATTACTTATCCCCCCCAAAAAATTTCCTTAAGCCCTCAATTCCTAGGTAACCAATGATCTGCTTTCTGCCTTTTCCAGAATGTCATATAAACTGAATCATACAGTATATAGTCCTTTAAGTCTAGATTTTTTTCACTTAACATGTAAGATTCATTCATATTATAATTTATATCAGAAAATCACTGCTTTTCACTGCTAAGTAATATTCCATAGATGCACAATAGTTTATTTACCCATTCAGCAGCTGAAGGATATTTAGGTTTCCAATGTTTGGCAATGATAGATAAAGCCATTGTCTATTTACATTCGTAAATAGGTTTTTGTGTCAACATAAGTTTTCAACTCTTGTATGTAGATACCTAAGAGTGGGATTTCTAGCAGCAATTTATGAGAGTTCTGGTTGCCCCCTATCCTTTGCAGCCCACAATCACAAATCTAGTACCTGAACGCTCATGTGTTTTATCTGTTATCCACTGTTGTTATTGTTGTTGAGGTTTTCTTATCACTGAGTTGAGAGGTCTTTAAATATCCTAAAAATCTTTTGTCAGATACACATTTTCCAAATACTTCCTCCCAGTCTGTGGCTTGTCTCTTCATTCTTTTAAGTGCCTTTTGTGTAGTTTTTACTTTATATGAAGTTCATTTTATTACTTTTTCCTTAATGGAGCATACTTTTGGTGTTGTATCTAAGTACAAACTGCCTAATCCAAAAGACACAGAGATTTTTCTCTTGTGTTTTCTTCTAAAGTCTATTTTAAAATGTTTCATTTAGATCAATGATCTATTTTGTGTTAATTTTTGTGTATGGTGGGAGAATTTTTTTGCAAGTAGATATCTAATTATTGCAGCAACATTTGTTGAACAAGCTATTCTTTCTACATGGAATTTCCTTTGCACTTTTGTTGAAAATAAGTTGCCATATGTGTGAGGACTCTATACGCTGTTCCACTGATTTGTGTGCCTATTCTTTAACCAATATAAATTGTTTCGATTACTATGGATTTACAATAGTCTTAAATTCAACTTTGGTGTACTTTTCCAAATTTTTTCTGGCCATTCTTTTCTTTTCCATAAACATTTTTTTAAAACACTCATTTATCTCCAAAAAAGTCTTCTAGGATTTTACTTGGGAATATACTGATTCTATACAGAGAATTAGTATCTTAAAAACACTAAGTCCTCTAGTTCATAGACCTAGACTAGCTCTTCATTTAAGTTTTCTTTGATTTCTTTTGTTGGTGAATTGCAGTTTTCAGCATACAGATTCTATGTATATTTTGTTAGATTTAACCAAAGTATTTTGTGTTTTTTGGTGTTACTATAATTTTACAATTTTTGAAAATTCCATTTCCAATTTTTCATTGCTAGTATATAGCGGTATAAATGATTTTGTATATGATGATTTTGTATCAAGATGAATTATTTAAAATCTATCTTTGTCCTAGTCTTATATCAAGGTTATAATTTCTCAGTTATCTGTATATTTTTCTACCCTTCCCTTCTCAGTAAGAACCTGAATAAACATTTGAAAAAGGAATGATATTCCCAAAGGAATATCCAGTTGGGATTTATACTGAATAAGCAAATCTATTCATCTTTTGATAAATCAATATTCTTTCCTTTCTGCTGACAAAGGATATCATTAGCACAAAGAATGAGGTGTGCCTGCCAAAGCTGTTAAATTAACAGGATCCAATGCTGTAATTATGTTAATACCTGCTAATATCGACTGGAGATTTTTTTCAAAAATAAGCATATATTTTAAGGTACTTTCTTTTTGTCTTAAATACATTTATGCACATGTACAAATCTATACAATGAATGCTCAGTTTTCCCTGGACAATTCAGCACATTATGAATATTTTATTTTCAATTTATATTTAACTCTTGATATACAAGAGGAAAGAAAAAAATGGATAGCACTCTATAGTCTCTCTGAGCTGAGTCTTAATAATATAGCTACATTTATTTATCAAAATCTTTTTTCCCTGACATTAAAACACATTACTTCATGTCAAGAAGAGTTTAGATCATCCACTTTCTGGATTATCTTCAACCTCATTTCCCCTTTATATGTTCTAAGATAGGTTTTCTTATAAATTATTTTTCAAATGTTTATGCAGCTCCTTACTGAAAGAATGTGAAAAACTGGAGAGAATGTAATAGAATAATACTGAAATTACCTAAATTCAGCTACAGAAGTTTGGCAAAAACAGAAGAGTAGTAATAAATCAGTAATTTCCTTCATTACCACACGTCACAGCAAACATGAAATAAGAGATGCAGCTTTTCTCTTTCCTCAGATGGTTTCAATTTCTGCACACCTCTTAGAGTGAACCTCCCTATGCTGTTCTAAGGCTTAAAAGTACACGTTTTTCATATCACATTCCTAAACACACACACACACACACACAAAATCTGGTACAATATTAGAGAATCAGCAATCTGTTCAGAAGAGGAACACCAAAACTTGGAATTACTGACTAGATTGAGGGTCAGTCTCCAAAGTACTGCAAAGTAGCTTAAATATAAGTGACCTGTGAACAACACAGGGGCCCAGTCGAAAATCTGCATATCACTCACAGTCAACCCTTAGTATCCTTGGTTCTACATGTGCAGATTCAACCAACTGCAGATCTGTAGTATCATAGGATTTACTACAGAAAAAAACCCACATATAAGTTGACCTGCATAGTTCAAACCATGTTCAAGGGTCAACTGCACATGTTTTTCCCCTTAGGGTATGACTTCAGTATAGAAGTCTCAGAATAGTTTTAAGAATTTATAATCAAAAATTTAGCTAGGGGGAAACGAGTTTTGTATCAAATAAATTATCCTGGAATGTGTGTGATGTATCATGTTGCTTTGGCAACAACCTATGGGAAGAGGACATTCCCCTATCCATCTACCATGCATCTATTCCAGCCTCCAGGGGACTGATTTTCTCCTTGTTTGGGAATTCTGATGAAGCGGCTTCTACGCCTCTCTCCGCACTCTGTTTTCCCCCAAGTGAGTAAGAACATATAGTCTAATCATGGTAGATACCTATATCTGCCCCTATTTTACCAAAGTTCCCCATTAATGTGCCGTAAAGGCAAAATTTAGGCTCCACAAGTTTCTTTAAAACTTCCTTTAAAACACTTCTAGCTTGTTGATAGGTTAAAAAGCCAAAGTCTTTTCTATCACCTCCAGAAGAGGAACAAGAGTCATTCCTTTGTGATTTTTTTCTTCCCTAGGAGCCTAGGAACTAGAATATGGGGTAATTTGTATCAATTTAGCACTAGGCATTGGAGGAAAATGCACATTATCCTAATGTCTCAGTCTTCTCTTCTGGCAAAGTTGCTGTATACTCTGGACTGATATTTCCTCTCATAGCAATAGTAGTAGCATCTTAACCGCTGGTTTGTGGAGTAAAACAGGCAGAGATTTGGAGCCTCAATGTCTGAGACATTTACCAGAGCTCTTGATACCCATCAAGAAAGGGTTTATCTAACCAATAAGATATGGACTGTATTTGTTTTACATGCGGCTATCATCCCTTGAGTTTCACTCCTTCAATAAGAAACTAAAGAAAGAAAAAGGAGTAAATGACAGGAAGGTAACCATCCCTAATCACCAAACTTTCTGCTGTCAAATCTTTGTCAAAGTGGATCATGAAGAGTTAAGGGCAATTCACTATAACCACACTTAATTATGAGGTGGCCTGGCATACTCCTTTTAGGGAGCAGTGGTTGGAAGGTGAAGGTGTGAAGTTGAAGATTTTCCTAATAAACTGTGGATGTATATGTGACTATCCAAGTCTATTATTAAGTAAGTTTTTAAAAAAAGAAAGGTTAAACCATTAGGTAATGTTTCTCATATACAAAAATTGATAGAAATTCTTGATTTGCGTTGCTTACAGAAATGTAAGGAAGTATTTGGCGTATCATTCTTTTACTAACATAGGAAAGCAGTTAGAAAAGGGTGTGAGATACAGTATCTGCACACAAGCTATACTATAAAAAACAGGATATCTAGCATGGAAATACACTAAACACCAAAAGAAGGACCTACAGGGAGTAAGTGATAAAGTTTAGAGGAAAGAGTAATGCAAGGCATTGGATACTAGAGGACAGTAAGGAAATTGGAGGAAAAAGACTCTTTTAATACAATATACTAGGGATAGAGCCAGTAGGACAAGCCAACTTAGGAGGAAGGTATAAGCAAACAAACAGGTTCAGGCACCTGAATGAATGTTTGGTGAATTGCATTTGGGTAAAGCAATAAAGACGCAAAGCAAATACAATGAGTAAGGCTGGAAAGGTAGGTAGAAATCTCATATGAAGGTCATTGAAAGTAGAACTAATCAGCTTTTACCTTACATGTAAGGGAAGGTACTGAAAGATTCTGATTACATAAGCAAGTCACATCTAGCCACATAATAGCATTGTCACATGGCAAGAAGATATATCTGCCAATAGGTATATAAGATACATTGGAACAGAATGAAACTATAGCTATAAACACTCACTGTGGAAACTGTCCCAGCAAAAGACAGTGAAGGGTCTGGGGAAAGGATTATGGTGTATAAACAAGATATAACACTGCATGCCCAAGGCTGACAAGGTAAACAAAACTGTAAGGAATCAAACCCTAAAGAATCAGCACCAAGTAAGCACTAAGAGATTCTTCTGTTTATATGAGCAGTAGTAACTTTCTAAGAAAATTATATGAATAAATTCTATTCAAAGTGAGCCAATCAGTGTACTTCCAATGAAGACAATTAAACAGTCAAATGATATACATTTCACAGCCAGATATACCTAAGAAAAATCTAAAATTGGAAAGGCCACACAAAGAAATTCCTTGGATACTCAAAAGACAGTTTTTCCTTTCTAATTAACATCATCTCTACATCCTTCAGATATTTTCTGTGAATGCATGTTCACTTTTTTTCTTGTTTTTCAGTTTATAGAAGGAAACCAAAACACATGAAGAGAAACTAAACAGCATTGCTAGATTGATAATTTCCAGCTTAAAAAAATGTCATTGTATATTTTATAAATTGGCAAAACTTAGAAAGTTAAATGCCAAGTGTTGGCAGGGATGTGGAAACACAAGAACTCTCAGATATTGCTGGTTAGAGAGGACACTAGTTATTCTGGATAGCAATATAGTTCAGGCATGCATATCTTAAGACCGATCAATTCTGCTCCTGGGTATAAACCCAAAGATGTTCTCATAAGAGTCTATTAAGTTCCAGGTCTACAGATGTTCAATACATCATTATCTGTGGTGGCAGGAAATTAAAGAACACATGGTGTGTCCAATATTAGGTGCTAAATATGTAAAAATGTGATAAATCCACACCTCTGAGTAGAAACGGGGCAGAAACAACATATCAAATTAATTCATGATAACATGCTTGGAGTTTAAAACATAATGACTAGCAAATAAGAAAAAGAGTGGGCTATAACATAATATTGTTTACATAAAATACATACATATGAAACAATACACATTTTTAAGGAACTTATTAACAAAAATTATACAATAAGAGAATGATGACACTTTATACTTGCCTTCAGTCATTTTTTTTTTAATGTTTTAACATCTCTAAAATTTAGATGCATTTAGATCAATTTTCTTAATGTTGGATGAAATCTAGTAAAAATTTTAAGGTCATATTACCTAATTCATGTGGCAGTTCATGACAGAAGACAGCTATAGAAGTACTGATTCCTCCCGTCAATCCGGAACTGAAAGCTGCTCCTGGGGGTGGGGGAGGGGTGGGGGAAGAGGGGGCAGGTGTTGGAAAAATTCAGGTGACACTTTACTGATCTTCTGTTTTTCTATTTTCATTAATAATGACATGTAGTCTCTTGTTCATCTAAACTAATTTTATAATGAATGAGTGACTCACTAATCTTTCACAACATAGTTTTTGAACATATTGTGAGGTACAATAGGTATGTGACATCCAGAGAAAGAGCTACTTACTCAATGAAAGAAATATTCCCTATTGAATTAAATTCTCTATTTCTGTAGCCTTCTAATTCACTAACAGCTTTGAAATAGTAATGGTTTTCAGTGTTTCTATCTCTGATTGGCAAAGAAATGCTCAATTTTAAGTCATGTAAGTCTGTAATTGCACATGCTCTTGCATACGAACATTTATAGATGTTTAAATGCCTAGTATCCTTATCCAAACTCTTCTAGATTTACAGCATAAGTAGCATAGATTGTCATTTGAATAATGAAATCATAAGTATAAATGCATCTGATTGTACTGGTAAAATTCTTTACTCTTTAAGACTATCAGTGTGGATTAATAATACTTCTGAATGACTATTTAATAGTCTGAATCTCAAAGAAAACTATGTATTAAACACATTTATTATTCTCCTAAACTGGTAAGCATCAATTTACATTTGCAAGATTCTTTTCTTTTCTTTGTTTTTTAGGGCCACAAGTTCGGCACATGGAAGTTCCCAGGCTAGGAGTCGAATTGGAGCTGTAGCTGAGGGCAGACACCACAGCCACAGCAACGCGGAATCCAAGCCATGTCTGGGACCTACACCATAGCTCACGGCAATGCCAGATCCTTAACCCACTGAGTGAGGCCAGGGATTGAACCCGCATTCTCATGGATACTAGACGGATTAGTTTCCCCTGTGCCACAGTGGGAACTCCTGCAAGATTCTAATATAATGTTTGAATTTCGCATAATGGATTTTTACTATTGTAAAATTTTTTTCAACTCTTTCAAATGTTAAAAAAAAGTTTAAACCTAAGATTGAAATTCATTTGTTCTGGTTCAGAGATGTGTAAATGTTTCTGAAAGTATGTTAAGATAGCTTTTTCAATATGGTAACTACGCCTTCAATAGGACATCAAGTTACTAAAGAAACATAGTACAAACATTTGTTTACAGGTACAAAGAACAACCCTCAGAAATTATACCCTGATGTCAAATAAACTTACCAAAATCATTAATATAGCCTTTGGAAAAACCAAAAATAGGAATACTATACAATAGTATATTTGTTAAACTCCAAGATTAGTATTAAAATACTGGAAGAAGGAAAACAGTCTTAAAGAATAACAAATTAAAACCGAAGTTTCAAGTCTACTTACCAATTGCTAAACCATCACTGAAGTTGTGAATGCCATCCCCCATGATTACCATCCAAGCAATATTAGCTATTCCTGTTTCCTTAAGATCTGATCCAGAATGACAGGGCCCATGTGAATGGTGAGAATGTTTGTGGTGCCACTGGTGATTATGCTTCCTCAGCACAGTTTTACTCTCGTCATGGTGGTTGTGTGCAGCAGCATGGAGATCATGCTCATGAATGGCATGTAATCCATCACTGTGAGAATGGTCCATGATTTTCTCCTCTTCTATACAAAGATAATTTTTAGGAGGGGATTCTTGTTGGCCTTCTAAATCTGTCAGTTCAGTTTCATTAAGTCGATCTTCAGAAACAACTGAGTCATCAGTTCCTATAGTTATAAGTGCAAAGGATATGCTTTATCAGCAAGTAAATGAATGCATATTTGCTAATTTAAACCCAGGCAAATAGCAGTGTAATGAACATTTCCTAAGTAAATGTATTTTTAAATTCTTATATATATAAAAACAAATAAATATAAATATGTGAGTGCACACACACACATGAAACAAACTTCAGTTTTAAGAGTCCAAAAGATGAACCAGGTGAGGTAAATGGAAGGGAACTGAAATCAAGAGCCAGCAAAGTGAGGAGAGAAATTGGCAAGCATGAAGATACTACAAAACATAATGAACACATCATCATGAGTTGATAATAAAAATTAAAATAAGTAAAAGGGTGAAAAGTTACTATAGCATTTACAGGATAACAAAATAAACTGACAAGTTTTCAGAGAAAGAAGGAACCTTAAAGTTTACCCACTTTAGCCTTCTCTTATACATTTAAGAAAACAAAGACAAAATGTAAATCACTTGCATCCTTCAAGGCTCTATCTGACAAAAACCATCACTAGATCATTACCAGAATGAAGTTCAAAAACCCATATAAATGATAACATCTGATAATGTTTTTTTTTTTTAAATTAAGACAGCCCTCTTACTTAGTTTTCAAAAGCTATTTATTATGTGACAAAGATCCTAATGCTTCCCAAACTGTATTCTGGGGCAGTGTTAGGTTATCCCTTTTCTACAGAAAATCATTGGTACACTCAGGGGAAACATAAGTTCACAAATAAAGGGGGTAAATTATATTTAAAAATTATTATGTTTCCCTGAAATTGTAAGCTACCTCATTATATTTATCATGCAACAGAACAGATGCATGGATGAGCAGAGATTTCAAAGACAGAGACCATTCTCCTTTAAGTACAAAGGCCAATTCTCTGTTTCTCATAAGAAAATAATTACATATGAAGGGTATGGAGATTTTTGCATTACCAAAAAATAAAACACTAATCCAAAAGCCCTTTTATTTCATTTTTTCTTCTGTAAAGTAAAAAATACAATATGTTCCCTGTCCTATAATTAATTGGTCTCATATTCCAATATAAATAAGGCTGAAAATAACAAAAACACAAAATGAAATCACAATTAAGACACACATAGAAAGTTAGAACCACATGTTAAGGAAGCCATAAAGACAAGAAATTGCAAACAACATGGGCACAGTTTAGAAATAGTATTTCAATTTTTATGTTTAAAAGGTTTCTCTTTAGTCAGAACTATTGTCTACCGGCAAGAGGCTTGAGCTGAAGCCAGTCAGCATCTGGTGTATTATTTAACTTATGATCTGAAAGCTTCCTTCCAATAGCTGATTCTTCTGTGTTCTGCTTCATAAACCATTTCTGTTTTCCCTGGAAAAAAATCAGGTATTAAATAAATCTTCAGCCACAATTAGCAACAATATTCACTTGTTTACATCTAAGGGTATAAATGGCAGTGACTTTATAAATTATTGAGAAAATGAGTGAGAAAACATTTTTAGAAGTTAGTCAAGGGATCTAACCAATGATATTTGCATGTTTTTCCCCCCAAATAGTCAACTAAAAGGTCCGATTCACAGACCTTCCTAGTTAAAGATAGGGTACACAGGAGTTCCCATTGTGGCTCAGCAGGTTAAGGGCCTAATGTTGTCTCTGAGGGTATGGGTTTGATCCCTGGCCTTGCCGAGTGGGTTAAGGAATTGCCAAAAGCTGCAACACAGGTCCCGATGCAGTTAGGACCCAGTGCTGCCATGGCTGTAGTGTAGGCTACAGCTGTTTCTCCAATTCGACCCCTCATCCAGGAATTTCCATACACTGCAGGTGCAACCATAAAAAGAATAAAAAAAAGAAAGAAGGTACACAGTACAATATTATATGCAACCCAAGTGAAATGTGTGAAATATGTATAATCTCATTTAAAAGTGTGAGGGAATTGGAAGCCCTAAAAAAACCAAAAGCTTATTCTTTTGAATTTCATTCTATGTTTAACAGCTTTACATTTCCCTACCTGTGACATAATGGACAGTCAAACTTGATTTAAAATCCCAGGTTTATAGTTTACTTCTATGAGACTTGGACAAGTATGTTAAATTTATTAAATCTAAGAATACTCATCTATAAAATGAAAAGAGAGTCTTATGAGGATTATATGAGATGCATGAAAATGACTTATCAGTTACTGACTTAACAGCCTTGCAATAAAGACAACTTTTCTTATTTAATCTGTTCTCAATTATTAATAAACTCTAATTATTGTATTTCGTTTAGTTTTGAATTTTCCTATATTCTCTCTTAAGGGTATGGTTTCTTTTACTAATCTAACCACTACCAACTCTTCCAATTTAAACTTCTTTTTTTTTTTTTGTCTTTTTAGGGCCACACCTGCGGCATATTGAGGTTCCCAGGCTAGGGGTCAAATTGGAGCCAGCCGCTGGCCTACACCATAGCCACAGCAACTTGGGATCTGAGCCTTGTCTGCGACCTACACCACAGCTCACGGCAACACCAAATCCTTAACCTACTGAGAGAAGTCAGGGATTGAACCTATGTCCTCATGGTATTAGTCAGATTGGTTTCTGCTGAGCCACGATGGGAACTCCCCAACTTAAACTTCTAATCAATGTTCATTTAAAAGAGTAAATAATCAAGTATGTTAGAATAGTATGAAAGTAAAAAACAAGTTTTCCAGGAGATGCTTACTGACTGGCAGAGCATTTCCTTGTTGGTTTTGCTTAGGGGCTATGAACCATGCTTTAGATGTTTAAGTCTTCTAAATGCTACGTAAGTAAGCTTGTTATGGCTAGTTGACTGTGCGGTAGAGTCTCCAAAGATGGCCACCATCAATTCTTCGCTCCCTATAAAAGCATTCTTCTCCATCTGTAAGGAGGTAGAGTCTATTTCTTGCCCTCTGAATTTTAGAGGCCTTTTGACCTGCTTTGACCAACAGAATACAATAGAAGTGATGCCTCGACAGTTCTAGACTAGCACCTTGGGCTATGAAGTAACTCAGTCTAGACTCAGGCCAAGTAGAAGAATACAAAAATGCAGACATTGAGTGAAGCCTTCTTGGACCTTTCAGCCCTGCACCGCCCTGGCCAGCACAGACCAGCTGACTTTGAGTAATTCATTGTAGCTGATGCCAGGCAGAGCAGAAGAACTGTGCTGCTGAATCCTGCCTAAATTCCTGACAGAATTTTTTAAAAACTAATAGATTGCTGTTATAAGCTATTAAGTTTTGGATTGTTCTGCATTGTAGCAGTAGTTAACAGAAACTGGGGAAACAGAAAATGTTCGAAAGAAAATAAAATGGAGACATCCTAAAGAGAAGAAAAGAAGCAGTGGTTTCAACATGAGTTAAAGAAGAAAAAAAGGAAGGAGCCAATAACAGTACAAAAGTCAATGAAGGATATATAAGGTAAAACGTCAGCTGGGATTTTAATTGCTTTGGTTCTGATTGTCCATTTTCCTAAAAACTTTGCCAAATCATTACCCTCAACATCCCATCTGGTTTACTCATGTTTTGAAAGCTTCCTTCCAATAGATGATTCTACACAGCAGGTCAAATGCTGTTTGAGTATCTCCAATTCCCTTTCTTCTAAAAATGCTATGTACTTTTTCATCTTAAGTTACTTATTGTCCTATTTAACATAAAGGAGATGCACTAATTTATCTGGCCAGACTACTTTTTTTAAATATACTTGAAGCTTTTGTTTTGTTTTGTTTCTGTTTTTGCTTTTTAAGGCTGCACCTGCAGCATATGGAAGTTACCAGTCTAGGGGTCTTAATAAAGCTACAGCTGCTGGCCTGCAACATAGCCACAGCAACGCAGGATCTCAGCCTCGTTTGTGACCTACACCATAGCTCATGGTATCGTCAGGTCCTTAACCCACTGAGCAAGGCCAGGGATACTAGTTGGGTTTGTTCCCACTGAGCCACAACAGGAACTCTTAAAGAATTCTTAACTGCTACATTTTCAAATGCCAAAGGTGTTTCCTTAAGTTTTTTTACTTAACACACCATTTCAAATTTACAAAAAAGCTGCCATGTTTTGGGGACTCCATTCTCCTACACTAGTTTACTTTATAAGAATAAATGTTTTAAAAATAAATGTTTAATACTGCCAGCAAATTCTAGTTCAAATGAGATCAAGACTAAATTATTTTAAAAAACATAAATTTGTTTATTTTTAACTATCTCTTGAAGGACTACATTTTATACTTATCTGTAGAGTATACAGTCCCTAATATTTTCCACACATTAGCTTCAATGTTGGTTGGTAACACATTTTAAAAAATTAGGGCCTCCCAGTAATTCCAAAGCTTTATATACTTTGTAATTTATAATTGTGTTCTAAATTAGGTACCCACAGAGATGGACTCTAAATTCTTTATCCAATCAACTTCTTCTAACTGATTCTCTCATTTAGATAATTCTCTTAATCACCTTTTCCTCCACATTCCTTATGCCAAGACACAAGCCCCCTTCACTTCTCCTCTAAATTATCTGGCAATAATCTCCTTCACTGACTCATCTTCCTCCAGCTACCTTACCTTGGCATCCCTCCTACCATCTGCAATTCTTCACCTATCCACATGACCTTCTACATGGCCTCTCCCAAACCAAATGCTGTTAGATCTCTTTCAGTTTTCTCTAAGTTGATCCTTCTCAGTTCCTTTGACCACTCCTCAAGTAATACTTTACTGAGTATACCATCTTGATCAACCCTCCTTTAGAAGCAATTAAATATCCTGTCCTGACTAAAATATGGCCATTAAAATTAAGTACACCATTTGGAATATTATATGAAAATAGAGAGAATTAGGATTTATTTCCCATGTTTTTAGATAGCAACTGGAAATCACGATGGATGAATCACAGTTTCATAGCTAATTTGTGGTTGGACAAGAACTCGAATCACTCTGGTTCAATGCTCTGTTATAAATCATATTTTGTCTCAAGGGAATATATACAAAATATATACATTCACAATATATCCATAAAAATAGCATTAAAGTTTTACCATAAGATTGGGCTACACCTTATGATGATGACTCCAGCATCCTTGAAGAAAAAGAAATGATTTTTTTTATATACGTAGTTAACTAACTTTTTCTTATGGAAAGCTTTCTAAAAATGTTCTCTAGATTTACTTAAACAGCATATACTGAAGACAATTAGTATCACAAACATGTTAGTGAGATGTATTCAAAGTAGAGCTCTAAAAATAGATATGAACTAATGTGAACAGGAAAGAATGTAAATCACAGCAAATAGTAATATCCCTGAACTTAATTTTCTTGGGAGAAAAATTCTTGTAGATATTTGTCTTATTCTAATAAATGTGACGTGAAAATACAGACTTGATGACAAGTAGGGCATTTAATCAATGGTCCAAGTATCATCGTAATGTTTGTCCATCTTGAGATGAATCACCATTTTCTTCATTTCACTATATTTTTTTTCCTACAAAACCCCCTGAATCTAAATTCTTACCTCTATTACTTCTACCACTGGCAAGGCATTTTTGGGAAAGAAATGTGTCGTGTGAAAACATTTTCATTAAAAATATGATAATGAAAGCCACTTATTCTAGAAAATACCACTTATGAATACTGATGAGACTTGCTTCTATTTATATATTTTTATAATAAGCATAAAATAGCCAATAGCTTTTCCTAGGCTATTTAACTCAATTAGATGAGAAGCAACCAAAATTAATTGAAACTGAGGCTCTTTTATCTTGATAATAAATACCAAAACAAATGTAATGACAAAAAAAAATGGCAAAGATCAAAGTTGGTTTTCCTCTGAAGATAATCTATTAAAAAATAGAGATTTAGGAGTTCTCTTGTGGCACCAGCAGGTTAAGGATGTGGCACTGTCATTGCAGCAGCTCATGTCACTACTGCTGTGGTGCAGGTTTGATCCCTGGCTCAGGAACTTTCACAGGCAAGGCCCCCAAAAAAAGATTTCATATATATCAACACCACAATTAAGAAAAAAACAAAAAGCCGGAAAACAATGGTTTATGAGTTTCATACCTCTGAAAATAAACAATTAAAAAATACTTACTCTTTGCTGTTTGTAGTGCTTAAACATTCTAATGCAATGTTCGATGATAAATAACAAATAAATGCCTCCTAGAGCAATAAGTCCTTTCAACACAGCATCATATTCTTCTAGAAACTTCTTAGATTCATGTCCATGAGAATGTCCATGCCCATGTGCATGTTGATGACTATGATCATGTCCACCCTGAGACTGTTAATAAGAATAATAGAAGATTCTAAATGAGTAATTAAAATGCTATTTTGAGAATATAATCTCCAGAAAAAAAAAATCTCCCTAATATTATCTCACTTATATTATAAGTATTCTTTCCTTTAATTTTGTTATACTCAGTGGCCTAGAAAGTACAACATTTCAAGGTAATTCTAAAACAATGACCAAAAAACTCATATGCCTATTGGGGTTAAGAAACATCGTATAGTGAGAGAATCAAGCCAGCAGTAAGATAAGAGGAAATGATGGGTCTGTTGTAAAATGAAGTGAACGGGACCCAAATAAATGCTTAATATTTAATAAAATTAAAACAAATTAATTCACCAGCAGGTCATCATGATTCCCTGTAATCTAAACTTTTTAAGCTGATTTTATTTTTATACTATTAAGTGATAAAATGTTATCTCTGAAAATATTATTGAGCACGAGAAAAAGTATATCTTAAACATGTGTTTAATTTTCTACATTTTAAATCTTCGCAAAAATAAATGTGTATGGAAACAAGATTCTTTTAAAATTATGAAATGCATAAATTCTATAATAATTAACATTAACATTATATTAATATTAATCTTTGAGCATGTAAAAGAGAACTAGTCTTCAGTATTTTCCTTCCTTGTAAAATTTATTTGTATTCTTTTTGTTTGCTAGTTGTCAACAGAAAGAAGTTTCTAAGCCTCTCAAACAAGATGAGACCATCATAAAAGTTAATAGCTTCATTTAATTAATATTTCTTAAGACAAAAAATAAGTTGTTTTCATGTCAACTGTTCTTATTAGGCCCAGTTCTGAAGTAAGACTGTTGCTATGCCTGATGGCTGGTAGAAAGAGCAGGTAAGGCATAGAAATAAAAGGGGAAATAATACATAATAAATCAACTTAACGAAAAAATGCATATTCACAGTATTAACATCATTTATTTTAAGGCAATTTCTTACACTATTCTAGATACTAAATCTGGAATTCTCAACCAGGAATGCAGAAGGAGAAAAGAGGTATACACAACACACAGACACAATTCTGCCTCCTAAATACCCCCACAGAGAGATGATGACAACATTAAAAAAATATATTTAGACCTGTAATTTTACAGTTGGAAAAGAAAAAAGCCCCACTGTTTTTATAATGTGAGGTAAAAACAGTAATACTGGTTCAAACACTTAATTGGTGAAAATTTTTTAAAGGTTGATAAGCTAGGTACTAGGAGTGTGGACTTAAGATCATATCATTACAAGGGTTTTCAAATGGAAGAAAACAAGCGGTACACCAGGTAAAAAGATAAACGGCCCTATAGTTAACTGAGTATGTCTACCTATTCCTGTTCAAATAAAGATGCCTATGGAGCACTGGCTATGTACACAATCATTATAAAAGCCCTTATATATTTTTCTAATTGTTTTCTTGACATACCATAAAGATAATGATAAATCAATCACTGATGTCTAAGTATTCACTTTTAGATAGAATACTTTTTAAATTTCAACTTTACTGGGGTATAACTGACATGAAATTATAAGAAAGTTAAAGTGTACACTGTGATGATTTTATATGTACACATGGTGATAGGAAGATAAAACTGACACTGCCAGTTTTTGTTGCTACTTGAAAATCTAATGATTCAATTTATTTCAAAAATACTGCTTAATTTAAAACTATACAAATGCAAAAAATATCTTTTATAAGTAAATAGAAGATTAGTATGCTACAGCTTGCTAATGAAGGACCCTTTTAGCTTAAATATTTTCACTTTTTTTTAAAGATTTAAAAGGTTTCTTACATGGGGCAGTAGATGAAGAAGGGCATCTCCACTCATTGTTCCTACAGCTAGTGCAACAAGGAATGTGAGAAGGAATTTGAAGCATCCTTGGTTAATGATGGGAACCAAGATCACGCCTAGCAAGGAAAGCAGGCTAATAACAGTGATAGAAATGATACCACAAATCCACGCTGTAGGAAGGAAAGAAAGATTCAACATTAGTATGACAATATAAACCAAAAGCTCCAAAAAAAGAATATAACATAAATGAGTCTTGGAAGACTGATTATCTTAGAATATGATTTTTAAGAAGCTTTATATTTTGGCACTGCTGTGTTTAAAAAACAAAACAAAAACCAAATAAACACATAACCAACTTGAATACTTAAAAAAAAAAATTAAGAAACTTATACCAGTTGTAAATATTATCTTCATGGCCCATCTTTTTAGAAACAGGGACTTAAAATGACTTAAGGGTGTGATTCACTTATGCCACCCAGACTTAAGTAAAAATTTTCCAATGTCTAAAGACAGAGCCACAGCAATAAAACTCTATTTAGAGAATATAATTATAAAACTCGCCTGTGAGCATTAAAGGACACCAAATATCTAATGCAGCTTTATCTATGGAAATCTTTCAAAGTTTAAGAAGCTTAACTTACTGGCCCCAAAGAGAAATATACTCAGATAAGACATAAAACAGCCTTATTACTGACAGCTTTATTATTTTCATTTCTTATTTTACAAATGATAATTCAATCCTATTTCCCCTGGTATCATCTTTCTTCCATAACCACTTCCAAACTCCCTTTCCTACAATTTAGCTTTCTATACAATTTACTACTTTTTAAAATTTTTCACTATATAATTTTAACTGGATCAAAGGAGAAAAGTTTTTATAATACGATCTGTGAGAAACAGGTATAATTCTGTACACATTTATCTAGGCTATTCATATCAGAAATATATGCCAGTGGTTCAAAAGATGAGGAATTTTCACTTAAAATGAGAGATTACTTTCCCTTAAAGGCCTAAAACAAACAGAAATGTTTTAAGTTTAAAATTTCTACTTAATAGAAATTCTACTTAATAGAATCTACAGAAAATTCACTGAAGAGTGGTAACTGTAAAGTTTAATCTAAAATGCTAGTTTTATTTTTAAATTTTTTTATGGCCAAAACCACAGCATTTTTTTTTAATGGTTGCACCCAAGGCATATGGAAGGTGCCGAACTAGGGAATGAATCTGAGGTGCAGCTGCAACCTATGCTGCAGCTACAATAATGCTGGATCCTTTAACCCACTGTGCTGGGTGGTGAATCAAAACTGTTTCCGTAGCAACCTGAGCCAATATAGTTGGATTCTTAACCCACTGTCCCACAGCAGGAACTCCTAAAATGCTAATTTTCTAATCAAATCTAACAAGACTATACATCTGCTGAAAGACTGTATCAAGTCTTGTGATAAGTGAATAAAGTTAAAATTCATTTCTTCATCAAGATAACTGAAAATTTTCAAAGACAAAGAGAAGTAAGGATAGGTAAAAAAAATGAAATTTTAATGATGCACTAAAGGCTAAACCTGATCAATAAAACTATGTTTATTCAGTGGACATTTTAGTCACATTATCCAATAACATTAACACAATAACCAACTCTCATTAGCTAAATTAACTCCAAATAAAATAGGTCATCTATTCTATGTCAAACAGATAATTACTATGATATAAACACTGGGAATCTAAAAGACAAAAAAAAAAGATTGAAACACACAGCCAGAGACTGAACACAGTAGCTTCAATGCTTTTCAAGGATTTGGGGGGCAATAAGGAATAAGAACTCAATTCCCAAAGAACCAAGGTCACAGAAGGATTCATTATCAAAGCAACATCCTGGTTAGTGGACTCAAATAATAAGAGACTCCTCTACTAAGATTGGGACTGCAAGGCACAAGGAAATGAGGTCAAAAACTCTGCTGCATAAAGCAAAAAGTAAAGTCAAAGTTTAAAGGTTCACTTAATAATGATGACCAAGTTACTTCATTTGTTTGTCCCCCACATACAGACTAGAACAACAGAACAATAAAATCAGTGAATGGGAAAGCCTGAGGGAATAGGTTCGAGCATAGCGGCCACAGGTATATATAAAGTCAGGTAGCCAATAAAGCCACTGGCCAACTAAACCAAAAAAGGTTTGTCAAAATACTGCAGCTGGAGTTCTGGTCATGGATCAGCAGAAATGAATCTGACTAGCATCCATGAGGACACAGGTTTGATCTCCGGCCTCACTCAGTGGGTTAAGACTCCCAACATTGCCATGATCTGTGGTGTAGGTGCAGCTCAGATCTGGTATTGCTGTGGCTGGCGGCTACAGCTCTGATTAGACCCCTAGCCTGGGAACCTCCATATGCTGCGGGAGTGGCCCTAGAAAAGGCAAAAAGACAAAAAAAAAAAAAAAGAAAGAAACCTTATAGGAAGATCTGGGATCAAGACGGTGGAAGAATGGGATGTGAAGCTCACCTTCTCCCACAAACATATCCAAAAACAAAAACCAAAAAACCCTCTACATGTAGAATGATACTCATAGAACATCACTGAATGCTGCCAAAAGACCTCAGACTTCCAAATAGGGCAAGAAAACCTCCACATAACTGGGTAGAACAAAAGGGGGGAAGAAAGAGAGAAAGAGAGAGAGAGAGAGAGATGGGGGGGGGGGGAATCAGTACAGTACTAGCACTCCTATGAGGGAGCTGTGAAAGAAGAAAGGAATCTGCACAATAGGAGGCCACCCAACAGGTGGAGAGATCAGCTGGACTGAGGGAAGCCTCAAAGCCTTGGAGAAAAGCACAGCAGCCTGTCTGAAGAAGGCAAAGCAGAGAGAGAGCTGGACAGATGGTAGGATCCACTGTCCAGCACATCACAGCCTGAGACACTCAGGCAGGGGCTGGGTGCTGTAGCTTGGGTTTCAGAGGTCATTCTTGGGGAAAGGACTAGGGTTGGCTGTGTGGAAAGAGCCTGTGGGGGCTGGGAAGTGGTCCACACAGCCTGGACCACTGGAATGCTGGAGGAGGCCTGGGCCTGCCAAAGAAGCAAGGTGCCATTGTTGGAGAGTGAGAGAGAGCAGTCAGGGCTGCCTTAGGAATTTCTTTCTCTGCTCACTTGGCTCTCAGGCAGCAAGGCACCCCTTGCCCAGGCTACAGGAGCAGATGCAAACAACTGCAGCCCTCTTGGACTCCATAGGTGGGCAGAGACTGCCACCATTAAAAGTGCTAGGCCAGGCACTGCCTGCCGCCCCAGTCACCCTGGGGGGTCATTGCCACAGAGGGCCCTGCAACCTAGCACTGCCCACTGCCCTCAACTCCCTAGGAATGCACACACCCTGCTGCTGCTGCTACTGGCAAGGGCCCCCAGGCACTGCCCTCATCTCTCTGCGGGCTGCAGCCACTGCCAAAGGCCCAGCAACCAGGCACTGGCTGCAGGTACTGTCAATTGCCACCATCTCCCTGGAAGCACATGCTGGCCATGCACCTGCACAATCCATATTAACGGCGTAATGGCCTGCACAGACTGAGGAAAGAGATAGCAAGCATCCAAACCAAAAGCAGGCCTTATGCCAAAACAGTAACCAAAATAAGATAAACAGGGGCACTCCAGCATACAAATAGCCCTCCAAGACTACAGTAGATAATTGTTTTCCCTAAACTCAGAATAAGAAAAATATAAGCAAAATGAAAAAGCACAGGAACCATTTGTAGTTAAAAGAACAGAATTCCCCTGAAGGAACAAACAGGGAAACAGATCTCTGCAGTCTAATAGGAACTGAGTTCAAAAGAGAGTTAATGAAAATACTAAAAAATTTAAGAATGGCTATTGACAGTAATGCAGATTACTTTAAAAAGGAACTAGAAACTAACAGTAAAGAGGTCAAGAGGAGGAGGCAAAAAATTAGAAAATTTGTTTGCCAAGACAAAAGCTGAGCTAAAGGCACTGAATAGCAGAATGAATACTGCAAAGGAAAGAATAAGTCACAGAGAAGACAGAATAATGAAAACCAGCCAATCAAGAAAGCAGACAGAAAGCCAAATAAAAAAAAAATGAAAGCAATATAAAGAATCTATAGGATAATATACAGCATGCCAATAGGGATCCCAGAAGGAGAAGAAAAAGGCAGATTTAAATTTATTTGCAGTGGAGTTCCTGTCGTGACACAGTGGAAACGAATTCGACTAGGAACCATGAGGTTGCGGGTTTGATCTGTGGCCCCGCTCAGCAGGTTAATGATCTGGCATTTTCGTTAGCTATGGTGTAGGTCACAGACGTGGCTCAGATTCTGCACTGCTGTAGTGTAGGCCAGCAGCTGTAGCTCCGATTGGACCCCTAGCCTGGGAACTTCCACATGCCATGGGTGCAGCCCTAAAAAGCAAAATAAATAAATAAATAAATATTAAAAAGTGTTGCAATTCTCACTTAAAATAAGTTTATTTGCAGGAATTATGGCTGAAACTTAAGTCTAAAAAAGGAAAGACATACCTACATACAGGAAACGCAGAGGGTTTCCAACAAGATGAAACCAAGCATACCTACACTAAGACATTAAAATAAAAATGGCAAAACTTAAAAATAAGGAGAGGATTCTAAAAGCAGACAAACAAAGAGTTAGTTATAAATGGACCCCCATAAGGCTATCAGCTGATTTTTCTACAAAAAAGTAACAGGCCAGAAGAGGGTGGCAAGATATATTCAAAGTTCTGAAAGGGAAAAATTTGCAAGCTAGAATACTCTACCCCATCAAGATTATCATTTAAAAGAGAAAAGAGAAATAAAGAATTTCACAGACAAGCAAAAACTAAAACAATACATCAATACTAAACCTATCCTAAAAGAAATATTGAAATGTCACCTCTAAATGAGAAAGAAGTAAGAAGATACAGGATGGAGGAAATGACAACTGTATACTGGATCAAAAAGGGGGGGAACATATTGTGAAGTCAAAGATAAACACAAGGAAGAGCAGAAGGACAAACATGAAGATGTAAAAAAGGGCATCAAAGTCATAAAATGTGGGAAAGGAAAGTAAGAAAATCCAGATGCTTTTTGTTTGTTTGTTTGTTTGTTTGTCTTTTTGCCATTTCTTGGGCCGCTCCCACAGCATATGGAGGTTCCCAGGCTAGGGGTCGAATCGGAGCTATAGCTGCCAGCCTGCGTCAGAGCCACGGCAACACGGGATCCGAGCCATGTCTGCGACCTACACCACAGCTCATGGCAACGCCGGATCGTTAACCCACTGAGCAAGGCCAGGGATCGAACCCGCAATCTCATGGTTCCTAGTTGGATTCGTTAACCACTGTGCCACGATGGGAACTCCCAGATGCTTTTTTTAGAAAGTGTTTGAGCCTATATATAAAGCAAGCAGATACAGGAAAGGATTAGCACACTTGAAAAACAGGGCAACCACAAATCAAAAACAAACAATAGATTCACACAAAAGAAGAGGACACAAGCATAAAATAAAAGGTGATCGCTCAACAAAAAAAAAAAAAAAAAAAAAAGGAAAAAGGAGAAACAGAATCAACTGGAGGAGTTCCTGTCATGACTCAGAAGTAACAAACCCAACTAGTATCCCTGAGGACGCAATTTCAATCCCTGGCCTTGCTAAGTGGGTTAAGATCTGGCAGTGCTATGAGCTATGGCATAGGTCACAGACTTGGCTCAGATCCCACATTGCTGTGGCTGTGGTATAGGTCAGCAGCTACAGCTCCAATTTGACCCCTAGTCTGGGAACTTCCATATGCCATGGTTGCAGCACTAAAAAAAGCCAAAAAGAATCAACTGGAAAACAAGTTTTAAAATGAGAATAAATACATATTTATCAATAATTGCCTTAAATGTCAATGGACTGAATGATATAATAAAAAGACGTGGATTGTCAAAATGGATTTAAAAAAAAAAACAAGAGCCTACAATATGCTGCCTACAAAAGACTCACCTTACGGCAAAGGACACATATAAACTCAAAGTAAGAGTATGAAAAAAGATATTTCATGCAAATGGAAGTGAAAGGAAATCCAGAGTTGCTGATACTCATGACAGACAAAAACAAAGGCCACACAGAAAGATAAAGAAGAATACTCTTTAATGATCAAGGGATCAATTTAAGAAGCGAAAATTACACTCATCAACATATACATATCTAATACAGGAGCACCTAAATACATAAAACAAATCCAAGCAGACATAAAAGGAGAAACTGATGGAAATACAATAATAGTAAGAGACTTTCACAGCCCACTCATATCAAGGGACAGATCTCCTAGACAGAAAATCAATAATGCAAGAGATCCTAAATGACACAATAGAACAGTTAGACTTAATTGATATTTTCATGACATTACACCCCCAAAATCCAGAATATACATACTTTTTAAGTGCACATAGAACATTCTCTAGGATTGACCACATACTAGGCCACAAAACTAACCTCAACAAATTTTAGAAATTATTTCAAGCATCTTCTCTGACCACAATGGCATGAATTTAGAAATAAAAACACAGGGGGCAGTTCCTGTCGTGGCTCAGTGGTTAATGAATCCGACTAGGAACCATGAGGTTGTGAGTTCGACCCCTGGCCTTGCTCAGTGGGTTAAGGATCCAGCATTGCCATGAGCTGTGGTATAGGTTGCACATGTGGCTCGGATCCCGCACTGCTGTGGCTCTGGTGTAGGCCAGAGGCCACAGCTCCGATTCAACCCCTAGGCCTGGGACTCTCCATATGCCAGAAGTGGCCCTAGAAATGGCAAAAAGACCAAAAAAAAAAAAAAAACGCAGGGGGGAAAATGAGAAAAAAATGACTACATGCAGAGTAAAAAACCAGTGCTCCAATAAGAAAATCAAAAAGGAAATTAAAAATTACCTTGAGACAAAAGAAAATGAAAACACAACCATACAAAATCTATAGGATGCCAGAAAAGCAGTTCTTATAGGGAATTTCATAGCAATACAGGTCTTCCACAAAAAAGAAGAAAAATCTCAAGTCAACAACAAAACATAACACCTCAAAGAATCAGAAAGAGAAGGAAAAAAAAACCTAAAGTAAGCAGAAGAAGGAAAAAACAAAGATCAGAGAGAAAAATCAATAAAATGGAGATTCAAAACACATAGAAAAAAAATCTTTGAAAGCATAAACAAAACTGACAAACCTCTGGCCAGACTCACTAAGAAAAAGAGAGAGAATCCAAATAAAATAAGAATGAAAAAGGAGAAATCTCAATGGATACTGCAGAAATACTCAAAACTGTAAGAGAATACTATGAACAATTACATGCCAACAAATTTGACAACGTAGAAGAGATGGACAACCTTCTAGAGGCATACAGCCCACCAAAACTGTAACAAGAGGAAATAGATCATTTAAACAGACCCATCGCTAGAAATAAAATTGACTATGTAATAAAAATACTCCCTACAAACAAAAGTCCAGGACCGGATGGCTTCACAGGGGAATTCTACCAAACATACAAAGAACTTATACCCATCTTTCTTAAACTTTTCCAAAAGGCTGAAGAAGGATGCTCCCAACCACATTCTATGAAGCCACCACCAACCTAACACCAAAACCAAAGACATGACAGAAAAAGAAGATTACAGGCCAATAGCTTATCAATATAGATGCAAAAATTCTCAACAAAATTTTAGCTAACTAAATCCAACCACATATTAAAAAAGACCATACATCACAACCAAATGGGGTTCATTCACAAAGATGGTTCAACAAAGGCAAATCAATGTCATATACCACATTAACAAAAGAAAAGTCAAAAACCACATGATCATCTCAATAGAAGCAAAAAAGTATCTGACAAAGTCCAACATCCATTCATGATAAAAATTCTTACCAAAGTGCATATAGCAGGAACATATCTCAACATTGATAAAAGCTATTTATGACAATCCCACAGCCAATATGTTATTACTTAACGGAGAAAAGCTAAAAGCCTTCCAGCTAAAATCTGAAACAAGACAAAGCTGCCTACTCTCACCACTTTTATTCAATATAGTATTGGAAGTCCTAGCCACATCAATCAAAGGGAAAAAAAGAAATAAAAGGTATCCAAATTGGAAGAAAGTAAAATTGTTACTCTATGTAGATAATATGATACTATATATAGAAAACCCAAAGGACTCCACAAAAAAACTACTAGATCTGATTTAAAAATTCAGATGAGGAGTTCCCGTCATGGCACAGTGGTTAACGAATCCGACTAGGAACCATGAGGTTGCAGGTTTGGTCCCTGCCCTCGCTCAGTGGGTTGACGATCCAGCGTCGCTGTGAGCTGTGGTGCAGGTTGCAGATGCGGCTCGGATCCCGCGTTGCTGTGGCTCTGGTGTAGGCTGATGGCTATGGCTCCGATTAGACAATCTCCATATGCCGCGGGAGTAGCCCAAGAAATAGCAAAAAAAAGACAAAAAAAAAATTTCAGCTGAGTTGCAAGACACAGATTAACATTCAGAAATTGGTTGCATTTCTACATACTAACAATACTAGAAAAGGAATATTAAAAAAACAATACCTTTCAAAATCACCTACATACCCACAGAAAACAAACCCTAGGAATAAACCTGACCATGGAGGTAAAAGACTTATATGCTGAGAATGATAAAACATTAATAAAAGAAATTAAAGTGTATTCAAAAAAGTGGAAAGATATCCCATGCTCTTGGACTGGAAGAATTAATATGTTAAAATGGCCATACTATCCAAAGCAAACTACAGATTTAATGTGAGCCTATGTCAAAATATCCATGACATTTTTCACAGAACAAGAATAAAGAATTCAAAAACTCATATGGAGCATGAAAGAGCCAGAATTACAAAGGTAATCCTCAGGAAAAAAATAAGACTGAAGGAAACCACTAAAAAAA
The DNA here is from genome assembly GCF_016906955.1 of Phacochoerus africanus. NCBI lineage: Eukaryota > Metazoa > Chordata > Mammalia > Artiodactyla > Suidae > Phacochoerus > Phacochoerus africanus. The sequence continues at coordinate 165,191,806 of NC_062546.1, read as the reverse complement.
AAAAAAAAGACAACCTACAGAATGGGAGAATATATTGCAAATGATGCAACCAACAAGGGCTACAAAGTATACAAACAATTCATACAGCTCAACAACAACAACAACAAAAAAGTCCAATCAAAAAATAGGCAGAAGATGGAGCTCCTGCTATGGCTCAGTGGAAATGAATCTAACCTTGACGGCAAGGTTCAATCCCTGGCCTTGCTCAGTGGGTTAAGGATCCAGCATTGCTGTGAGCTATGGTATAGGTCACAGATGTGGCTCAGATCTGGTGTGGCTGTGGCGTAGGCCACAGCTCTGATTCAACCCCTAGCTTGGGAACCTCCATGTGCCCTGGATGTGGCCCTAAAAAGACACAAAAATAAAATAAAATCATAAACTTTCAAAAAACGGGGGGGGGTGGGGTAGAAGACCTAAATAGACATTCTTCAAAGACATATGAATGGCCGGTAGGCACATGAAAAGATGCTCAACACTGCTAATTATTAGAGAAATGCAAATCAAAACTACAATAAGGTACTACCTCACACTGGTCAGAATGGCCATAAGTCTACAAATAACAAATGCTGGAGAGGGTATAGAGAACAGGGAACCCTTCTATACTGTTGGAGTGAATGTAATTTGGCACAACCACTGTGTAAAATAATATGGAGGTTCCTCAAAAAACTAAAAACAGAACTATCATATGATCCAGCAATCCTACTCCTGGGCATCTATCTAGAGAAAGCCATAATTCAAAAAGGTACATGCACCCCAATGTTCACTGTACACTGTTTTGACAGTCAAGACGTGAAAGCAACCTAAAAACCCATCTACAGGAGAATGGACAAAGAAGTTGTGGTACATATAAGCAATGGAATACTACTCAGCCATAAAAAAGAATGAAATAATGCCATTTGCAGCAACATGGATGGATGTAGAGATTATCACACTAAGTGAAGTTAGTGAAAAACAATCATATGATATCACTTATATGTGGATTCTAAAAATAAAAGGATACAAATGAACTTATTTGAAGAACTTTGAAAACTGACTTATGGTCGCTAAGAGGGACAGGTAGCAGGGAGGGATGGTCTAGTGGTTTTGGATTGGCATATGCACATTATGGTATATAGAAAGACTGACCAACAGAGACCTGCTGTATAGCAGAGGAACTCTACCCAATAGTCTGTGATAATCTATATGGGGAAAGAATCTGAAAAAGAATGGGTGTGTGTACATGTATAACTGAATCATTTGGTTGTACAACAAAAATTATCACAACATTGTAAGTCAACTATATGTCAATGAAACTTTAAAAAAATGAAAAAAAAAAAAAAAAAAGAACTACCCTCACTTCTGGGTATATCTAGACAAAACTATAATTCAAAAAGATACATGTACCCCAATGTTCACTGCAGCACTATTTACAATAGCCAAGACATAGAAACAACCTAAATGTCCATCAACAGGTGAATGGATTAAGAAGACATACATACAGACAATGGAACACGACTCAGCCATTAAAAAGAATGAAATAGAAATTCCCATCATGGCTCAGCAAAAACAAATCCAACTGCGATCCACAAAAATGTGTGTTCAATCCCTGGCCTCACTCAATGGGTTAAGGATCCAGTGTTGCTGTGAGCTGTGATGCAGGTTGCAGACTTAGCTCGGATACCGTGTTGCTGTGACTGTGGTATAGGCCGGCAGCTACAGCTCTGATTTGACCCCTAGCCTGGGAACTTCCATATGCCAAGGGTGCAGCCCTAAAAAGTAAACTTGTGGCTCAGCGGTAATGAACCTGACTAGTATCCATGAGGATGCAGGTTTGATCGCTCAGTGGGTTAAGGATCTGGCTTTGCTGTGAGCTGTAGTTTAGGTTGCTGATATGGTTCAGATCCCACGTTGCTGTGGTGTAGGCCAGTGGCTGTAGCTCCAATTCGACCCCTAGCCTTGGAACTTCCACATGCCACACCTGCAACCCTAGAAAGACCAAAAAAAAAAAAAAGAATGAAATAATGCCATGTACAGCAACATGGATGCAACTAGAGACTCTCATACTAGGTGAAGTAAGTCAGAAAGAGAAAGACAAATATTATATGATATCGCTTACATGTAGAATCTAAAATATGGCCCAAATGAACCTGTGTACAAACAGAGACAGACTCACAGACATGGAGAACAGACTTTTGGTTGCCAAGGGGAAGGGGAGAGGAATGGACTGGGAGTCTGGGCTTAGTATATGCAAACTGTTACATTTAGAAAGGATAAGCAATGAGGTCCTACTGAATAGCACAGGGAATTATATCCAATCTCCTGGGATAGACCATGATGGAAAATAATATAAAAAAAAAGGTATGTTTGCATATATAAGATGCAATAAATATCAAATATATAATATATATACCCACATATACATATATGTATATATCATATATTATATATATATATAACGGAGTCACTTCCCTGTACAACAGAAATTGGCAAAACACTATAAATCAACTATACTTTTATAAAATTAAAAAAATAAAAGATCTTTTTAAAAAAACAGCACTAAGCTACTTGGAAAAGCCAGTAATTCATATTCCGAGATACTCTGAAGTAAAAAAAAAAAAATAACTATATACTCACTAATGAAAATATATATGGATGAGGACTGACAACACAGACAGACAAGACTCAAAATACATTAATTGGAATAAAGAAATCCATTAGCTCTTCATAATTACTAGAAATTTTTATTAATCAGAATTTTCACCAAAAATACACTGGAGTTATTCACCAAAATTACCCAATAAGTATTTCTTATTTCATTCCTATGTCCCAGTGTCCAAGAAAATTCATATAACCAAATTTAGGTGCTAAATTAAAATCTGTACCTGCCCAAATCTACTTGGATAAATCTTAACTTGATTTATTCTTTTTTCTAGGGTTATACTATATTCTACACTGGGCAATATATATTCAATCATTTCCAGATTTGCCCATTAAGGCATCTGCAATAAATATTAAATTTCTAAACCTTAATATAGAGGGAATACCATTAATTTGATACAACAGGCATTCAAGATGATTAACAACTTTCATACAATCTAATAGGCTAATAAAATGTTTGCAATACAGCATATTTTACAGTTTGAGCTTATTGGGTTATGAAATTTAATACCCTATTAAACATACATATATATATTCTTATAAGCATATTTATAAAATCTAATTAAAGAGCTGAACAAAAATCTGATTCTGTTCCCTAATCATAAAAATTGTATTTGAAAAAGAACATTATTCCAAACAAATATTTCCTTTTTAAAATTCTAATCACATTAACATTTGAAAAGCAAATATTTCCTTTCTAAAATTCTCATCACATTATCTTGAATCTGAAGAAAAGTTCAAGAGTCTATGAAGGTACTGACATTTTGTAATGGTCTATGATGATTTACAATCTTAAACGGCTTTAGATCAATAAGTCAAAAACCAAGTTACCAAATAATAAATCCACCAAAGTCGAATTCAGTGAAAACCAATTATCCAACATGCTAACAGGTAAGCTAAATACATTATAACTGAAGGCCAATTATTGGCACTTTAGATAAATGCTTACACATGCAGTTGAGGGAAGGTCTGAGTATGAAAGGATATATGAGTTCCTGTGTGCTCAAATATGTCACATATTACACACTCCCAGGGACAATTTCTCCTGCATTAGTTCTGATAATTACATCTCTCTCTCATCCACCTGAGAAAGGAAATCTATAAACTAAAAGAAATGTCTGAAAAAGAGAAGCTCACTTTTGATAAGAAAATCTCCAGCATTTTTTTATTTGACATCCGAAACTCAAGAAATACAAAAAAAAAAAAATCATAATCCCACAAAGGCAAAAGCCTTATATAAATCAACCCAAGGTCATACATAGTATTGCCCAACTTCAAGGACACCACTCTCACTGTATCTTTGAATGAATGCCATTTACTTAGAATATAAATGATGACATCTGGAGGTGCTCAATGAGATGGTATTACATTGAGCTTGCACAGTTCCCCTCCAAAATTAGGTGATATAAATACACAGACACACACACACAAACACTTTAAAAAGTATTTAATGCAGATAAATTTGGTTTATTGGTTATATTACTGTCAAGAAACTTGGTTATTGAACAACAACAATAAAAAAAAAAAACCAAGAATCAGAAAAAGACTTTGCTCTTACATTAAAATTAAATAATCTGTAAATGAATTTGAACATCTTAACTTTCTAAGAGTTTTCTCATTTTTCCAACTACTGAAAATATGTATAGTATGCTTGCTAACTTCAAAAGCCTTTTCAAATTAATTTTAAAAAATAACAATTTCCAGGACTAGAAAGGATCCTGTAACTTCTAATAACATTTTTAAAACATAAAACAGAAAGTACAATTGGGAGTATTATAACATAGTTTAATTACTCCTCTGTGTATACACTGCCTTGATTGACAGAGTTGGAAATTATAAAAAATCTCAAAGAGGTCAATTATTCTGATACTTTAAAAAGATAATTAATTTAAATTCTTTGCTTGTTTGTGGCTATTTAAACTGGCACATACTAGCTATCTTCATACTGTAGCTAGAAAGGACTTTAATCTATATAAGTATTTCTCAAACTGTTCTCATTTAATTCTATGAGATCAGTGGTATTTTAAGGGGAGTGAGGGGAGAATAATCAAAAAGATTTGGGGAGTTCCCTCTGTGCCACAGTAGGTTAAGAATCCCACTGCAGCAGCTCGGGTTGCTGCAGAGGTGCAGGTTTGATTTCTGGCCCTGCACAGTGGGTTAAAGCGTAGGTTGCAGCTGCAGCTTGGATTCAAACCCTGCTGTGGGTGCAGCCATTAAAAAAAAAAAAAATTTTTTTTTGGTAATGCTGGGTTAAACGCCCCACTGTAACAGTTAAGTAAGATGGAGTCTTTGCAAGGAGACTACATATGCATGATTTTTCTAACTTACATGATCATGGAACCTATCAATATATCTCAATGAGCCAGTATCCTGAAGAACAAAATTTTGAAAAGGCTAGTGTACACCAATGTCCTTCTACTTTACAGATCTGCATATTGAGGCACAGAGATATTAAATGCTAAATATTACTGCTTCACACCTATTAGGATGGCTGTTTAAAAAATGAAAAACATATGTTGGCAAAGATATGGAGAAATTGGAAACCTCTTATGTTTCTGGTGGGAAAATAAAATGCACAGCCATTAGAAAAAATTAGGTAGTTCCTGAAAAAGCTAAACAGAATTACCATATGACTCAGTAATTCCACTCTAGGTCTATACCCCAAAGAACTGAAAGCAGAGACTCAGATACTTGTATGCCTGTGTTCATTACAGCATTATTCACAATAGCCAACTGTCCATCAGTGAATGTATGGGTTAATAAAATGTGCTGTATACATTCAATGGAATATTATTCAGCTAAAGAAGGAATGAAGTTCTGATATATCTACAACATAGATGAACTTCAGAAAACTAAAAGCAGAATTACCGCATGATCCAGCAATCCCACTGAGTATATATCCAGACAAAACTACAATTCAAAAAGATACATGCGGGAGTTCCCGTCGTGGCGCAGTGGTTAACGAATCTGACTAGGAACCATGAGGTTGCGGGTTCAGTCCCTGCCCTTGCTCAGTGGGTTAACGATCCGGCGTTGCCGTGAGCTGTGGTGTAGGTTGCAGACGCGGCTCGGATCCCGCGTTGCTGTGGATCTGGCGTAGGCCGGTGGCTACAGCTCCGATTCAACCCCTAGCCTGGGAACCTCCATATGCCGCGGCAGCAACCCAAGAAATAGCAACAACAACAACAACAACAATAACAACAAAAAAGATACATGCACCCCAATGTTCACTGCAGCACTATTTACAAAAGCCAAGACATGGAAACACCTGAATGTCCATCAACAGATAAATGGATTAAGAAGATGTGGCACATATATATAATGGAATACTACTCAGCCGTTAAAAAGAACAAGTAATGCCATGTACAGCAACATGGATGTAACTAGAGATTCTCATACTAAGTAAAGTAGGTCAGAAAGAGAAAGACAAACACCCTATGATATCACTTACAGGTGGAAGCTAAAATATGGCACAAATTAACCCATCTACAAAACAGAGACAGAGTCACAGACATGGAGAACAGATTTGTGGTTACTGATGGGGGAGAAGGGAGGGAGAGGACTAGACTGAGAGTTTGGGGTTGGTAGATGCAAACTATTAAAAGCAATAATTAGCAATGAGATCCTACTGAAAGCACAGGGAACTATATCCAATCTTCTGGGATAAACCATGATGGAAAAGAATATTAAAAAGAATGTGTGTGTGTGTGTGTGTATTAACTACATATGCATAGTTATAACTATTTATGTATATATACATACATGTATGTATGTGTATATGTGTATATATGTATATATGAGTCACTTTGCTAAAAAGCAGAAACTTGTACAACATTGTAAATCAACTATATTTTAATTTTTTAAAAGTAAAATAAAAAAAACATGCTGAGTATTTAAAAATAAACCAGACACAAAGACAAATACTTTGATTTCACATATATATGCACTATCTAGAATAGTGAAATTCATAGAGACAAAAGGAAGATTAGAAGATTAGAAGTTACCAGAGGCTGGGGGTAAATGAGGAGTTGTTGCGTAATGGTTACACAGTTTCTATCTGGGGTGGTGATTAAAAAAAAAAAAGTGTGAAAAATTGTGACTATATAAATGCCACTGACTGTACACTTCAATGGTTAAGACAGCACATTTTATGCTATATATATTTTATATATATATTTTAACCATAAAAAAAAAATTGCTAGCTAAAATGGCAAATTCAAAACTAAACCCAGGAGTTCCCGTCGTGGCGCAGTGGTTAACGAATCCGACTAGGAACCATGAGGTTGAGGGTTCGGTCCCTGCCCTTGCTCAGTGGGTTAAGGATCTGGTGTTGCCGTGAGCTGTGGTGTAGGTTGCAGACGCGGCTCGGATCCCGCCTTGCTGTGGCTCTGGCATAGGCCAGTGGCTACAGCTCCGATTCAACCCCTAGCCTGGGAACCTCCATATGCCTGGGGAGCAGCCCAAGAAATAGCAACAACAACAACAACAATAACAACAACAACAACAACAACAACAAAAAACTAAACCCAAAGTCCTCTCTTAATCCACTGTTTTCTCCAGTAAATCATACTATTTTCAGAGAATTCTTGGCCAAATGATTTATCACTTATGCATTTATCTCATAGAGGTGGCTTCACATAAAAGGGGATCTATAAGAAAAATATGTATAATTAAACATAAAAGTAGGAAGAAATACTAACTTTATTAATCCAAATAGCAATCACTCTTTCAATATTTGAGCTAATTAGGATAGAGGAAAAGGGACAAAAGATTATTATAAAACAACCTGTAACTACACAAAATTATCAGAGTATATTTATACTTATTTCTATGTCATCACAAATATATATAATAAGGCAAATTAATTTAAAGAATTTATATCCCATCTAACATAAACTGTTACTTTTGTCAGTGTCCAGAAAAAAAAAGAGCTGGATTTCCCTTTTCAGATAAGTTTTCTACATATTTTCTAGATTATAACTATTTTATCACAACTGTTTCATTAGCAAAACAGCCATACTATTCCGTAAGTGTGTGTTATTATAGATACATGTTTTCTTAGGCTGATTTCTTGTTAATTTTTAACATTATTTTTAGCTTTCTAGCACTAAAAATTTAAGTGACAGTTTACTAACAATTTAGAAATATTCTTTAAGGAAAATTACAATTCCTTTGATCTATGAGAAGTAAATTTGTTTTGAATTTACTGCACTTGAAACACCTTTCCATCCTATTTAAATACTTATTTTTAGAATTAATAACATTTACATGTAAAGCTCATATGAACTCTATCATAATTTTCTAGGTGTACAAAAAAGCAATTCAGGTAATAAAACTGTTCTTATTTCTAAACAAATTACAGTGCTTTTTCAATCACAATTTGTTTGGTATAAAGCAAAAAACCCAAAATAACAACAATAAACAAATAATTAAAGGCACCTCTTATAAAACTTATACGAAACTATGAAAACTATTAAATACAACCAGCAAATGTTTTCTTTATTTGTACCCAATATACCTTATGCAATAAAAAACACTAAATGTCTGAAACAAGCTACACTTATTCTGCAAATTAGGTCGCTTAAAATGTTAAAGGTCTTCAAGCTTAGTTATTCACCAACTCCCTTTCTCATTATCTAGAGAGAAAATGCATTCTTTTAAAAAGAAGCACTCATCTGTGGAAACTTTCTAATTAACTTGGTTCAAAGCATGTGCAAGATGGCAGTTTTCTACACTGTTTCAGCATTTTAATTGGCAGAAAATGCTTAGCGGCCTATTCATAACCCCCCCTTGGTAATTAAGCTAGGGTCAACTCTATGACTAAATGAACCAATCTTGTGAAACAAACGATTTCTACCTTACACAGTATATAGCATATTTGGTTTACAGCAGTCTTCGAACAGTTAATGAGGTAGTAGCTATGTCACTATGGGAGATTTACACAGAACAAGTTAACCTTTCTTAATGGTGCAGCTGTCATTAAAAATAATTACTAGCAGGACATTCTCTCTAACAATTATTAACATCTATCAGGACAATTAATTCAAGCTTCATTTCTGACAACACTAATAACCACCTGCAAACAACAAATCAATATTCACTATTAGTAATATATTTGCTTTCAAAACAAGTATAATTTCCTCTAAGGCTTTTCAGATTGAATAAACTGTAATTTTCAATGTTACTATAGTCAAGCATCTGTCAACAGTTTTGTTTATAAAATATATAGATTATGTAAACATTACAACACAGACAACTCTAAGTCATAATCCACAGCTGAAAACAAAGAACTAGCTTTTTAGAAACCTTAAAAATAGAAAAGGCTATTTAGTTTTAACTCTAGATGCCACAATCTTGTCTCCATTTTTAAAAGAACAAATATATTTTATTTTTAATTAAGCTAAATAATCTTAGACCTAGCTTCCCCTTTTCTCCTGCCACAGTGAGAGTTTGTAAGCACCTGAGAGAGATTGTGGCTCTCAAGGTGTTTACTCATCTACAAAGATCAGTGAGCAAGAAGAAGCCAAGAAAGGGACATATTTTATTCATCCAAAGATCATCACTCAAGTCTGGTGTGTGGACTCACTTTCTCTGACTTTCCAGATCTTACTAGACCAAACCCAGCTTGTCTACTAGACTATTTTTGGATTTTGCTTTTTTTAATTACTAATCTTTATTTATAGCAATACTTACTTACACTAATATTTACTTCTAACCACTTTCCTGTATATGATTGCCTTATGTAAAAATAACTACACATAGCTCTCCTTATCTCCTTGTCACTTACATTCTAGCAAAGCATACTTAAGAAACTTTCTAACAAGAAGCAGTAGAGCACACTACATGAGAGAACAGTGGTTGTAGTAAAGGCTTTAGACAGAGACTACTCTAGTTACCTGGCAGCTATGTGACCTTGGGCATGTTAATTAACTTCTCAAAGCCTCATTTCCTAGGCAAAGAGAAGTAAATAAAAGTGCCTAGCTCATGGATGTAACAAATTAAATAATTCTTGTAAAAGTATTGTGGTAAGGTTCCAATAAAGGCTATTATGATTAATTTATCTATTCTGAAGTCATTTTCCTATTGCAAAGAAATTAACCAAGAGTATGTAGGAATCTAGGAGACTCAGTTATGTATTGAAAGCAATTCTTTTAATGTGTACTCTATTAAGGTTTAAAGAATATGTCTATCTCAAATAAAACTCTTTTACTAGAACATGATATTCTTAAACATGTCTACCTTATTACTACACTATTAAAAATTTTTAAATGCTGCTTTCAATCTTTTATCTATTTTATCAGAATTCTGTTTTCAGCCCATACTCATAAACATCAATTTAGTCCTTATAATTACTATGCAAGAGCACCTCTACATCTTGGGCATTTTAACCAGAACTGCATTCATCATGATTTTGCACATGATGAAGTGGATGAAATATCACTCATTCTGAGAACACTGTATTATCAAAGTACACTAGGCTGACTGACAAGTATTCTTCCTGGGTTATTATCAAAAGCTTAGAGACTAATATTAAGCAATTATTCATTCAATCAATACATGAGTGCTTACTTTTTGTCCAAAGTACCCTTTATCTTAGGCATTAGGGATGCTGAAAGGAAAGACCCAGTCACTTCCTTTAAGCAACTAAAGTCAAACAAAAACAGATAACCAATCCGATTATTAATGTCGCCAAACTCTACACCATGATGGAGCTATCTAGAGGATATCAAGGTAGGGGACTTAACTAGGCCTCGGATGGTCCGTAAGTTATCACAGAGAGGCTAATCCTTGAGCTGAACCTTTGAGGGTCACAGTAGTCAGTCAAATAGAGATGTTTAGAATGTGAAAAGGCAGAAAGGAATGAGGGAGAGCCAGCATAATGTATTGTCAAGAGTTTGTTATGACTAGAGAGCTAGGAGGGAAGAAATGAATGGTGGGGGATAAGGATGGAAAGGTAGGTAGGCATGGATCACATTCTGGAAACCCTGACTGGGGAACAAAACACAATACTCAATTTTTAAGAACATAGTATAATGAAGTATCCTAAAACATGAGGAAAAAAAATAACTATCACATTAAATCCATGTTCTCCTAGATATTACTGCTCACAAAGTTTTAAAAAGTAAAGAAAAATATTAGAGAGATCTAATGAAAAATATTAAACAGTGTAAAGCTATGACTAAAATCATAATGGTGATAACAGAATTACCTAAATTTGGAAGGTAACAACATAGTGATTGCCCAGGATTTTTATCAAGCCTCAGGCTTGCTGGGGTTTTGGGGGTTTTTTTTTGTCTTTTTGTCTTTTTGCCATTTCTTGGGCCGCTCCTGTGGCATATGGAGGTTCCCAGGCTAGGGGTCAAATTGGAGCTGTAGCCGCTGGCCTACACCAGAACCACAGCAACGCGGGATCTGAGCTGCATCTGCAATCTACACCACAGCTCACGGCAACGTCGGATCCTTAACCCACTGCGCAGGGCCAAGGATCGAACCCACAACCTCATGGTTCCTAGTCGGATTCGTTAACCACTGAGCCACGACAGGAACTCCCCGAGGCTTAGTGGGTTTTATCATTTATTAGGCCTAGGAATTGTGGGGAAGTTACTAACGTTCTTATACCTCAGCTTCCTTATCTGTAAAAGAAGAATCATATAATAGCTCCTTCACATAACTATTCAATAATTATTATTAAAGTTTAGTGATGATAAAATGTAAAACACTCAGCACACGGATAGCAAAATAGTTAAACTTCCCAATATTGAACCCTACCACCATTACTCACTAGCTCTGAGACCTTGGGAAAGTTATTAGGGGTAACATTTTCTACCTGTTAGGACTATTATGAGGAGTAAATGAGTTGAGTTTACAACAGTGCCTGAAATATGTTTGTTAATAAATGAAAGAAAAATATGTACATTAACTGAATGCTGGCTTTTACCAAGAAGGAAAAAAACATGTCAGAGAATCTCATTTGTACTTTGGAAAAATAAAACTAGCTTAAGTGCTAAGCATGACCTGCAAGGGAGGAAGAAAAAATAAGCAGGGAAGGTTATGAAGTTATTTCAACAATTCAGTTAAGAATTGAGGAGTATCTGAACTAAAATTGTAACAGGGTGGATAGAGTTGGAAGATTTTTATAACTCAACTGATTATATAAGGGAAAATAGGAAATGAAAACAAAAAAGTATAAGAGGAAAAAAATCAAAGATTTTCAGATTTTATCAAAAGAATGAACTGGAATGGCATTTGGAATTCAAGAAGAGGTATAAACTTCATGTGGAGTAGAAGCTCCAGAAATATTAGGTGGGAAGTACCTGTAAATATCAAGAGGGAACAATCTGGCCAACTGAATATGATGAAAAAGAACCTAAAGAGAAAATTAAAAATAGCTTTGGTTTTACTCTCTAGAAGTCCCATGATGAAGTTCATGTGCCAATCACTGGCATTTCTGAGAGATTCCCACAGTTTAACTACAATGGCTTCTCTTTTTACTTCCTTAAAAACTTAATAATCTTAGCTTTTCACCAGAGCTCCTCAATTATGCTAAAAGTTAATTATAACATCAAATAACTTTAATTAGGGGCCCCCTTATTAATATTTGCCCATCAAGAATCTATCACAAACCTGTATTTCCTTTCTAATCTATCTGTTCTCCATCCGTAGCAATTCATTCCTCCATATTGCCAGAAGAGATGTAAACAGTAGTGAGCCTCCTGCCCTTCCCCTGATCTTTTCTAAACATACATAGCTAAACCTGATTAAAACATACTGAAAGTCACCAAAAGGAAGGCAATCATTTGGAATTACTTTCTAATTCAACTATATTAAGTAAAATAAGTAGAGAGACATTTTTGAGGAGAAAGAACTTAAATCTTTCTTACCTGATGCCCCTATATTTGCCTTATCTTCAGGAACCAGATTTTTATCCTTATTTATATCTTCAACTAAAAGTTTGTCAAAATGCTCAATACAAAGTCTGCTGTCGATTTGATATAATAAAGCAGGGCAAAGGTATGTAAATAGATCAGGTGAGATTGGAGAGTTGGCACCATGACCATAGTATTTTAACAACTGAGTGACGTTCAAACACTGCAACGAAATTGATAAAACATATTAAATAAGAGTGCTTTAAGGTTATGTAGAAAAGGAAATTACTGAATAGTAAAATATATTCTACATTGTATTTGAAAATAATCTGTAATAGGCTAAAATCTACTACAAAGAATGATTTGACAGAAATTTATGATAGGAATAAATTCAACTTGATTATCCAAAATTTTTTATGGATTTTAACCATTTTTCCACTGCAACATACAAAAGTTGACTTTCTGCCATCTGTAAGAATGACTTACAACTACAATCCCAAGAATTGTCCTTCTTTTTTTTTTTTTTTGGTCTTTTTAGGGCCACACCTGCAGTGTATGGAAGTTCCCAGGCTAGGGTTTGATTCAGAGCTGCAGCTGCTGGCCTACACCACAGCAACTCTAGATCTGAGCCACATCTGCAACCTACACCATAGCTCATGACAACATCAGATCCTTAACCCACTAAGTGAGGTCAGGGGATTGAACCTGTGTCCTCATGGATACTAGTCAGATTTGTTTCCACTGAGCCACAATAGGAATTCCATTCCCAAGAGTTTTAATGAGAAAAAAAAAAAAAAAAAATCACTTCCCTAGACCAAGTACAATTATCAGTCACTCAAGAGTCTTATTTGTGAAAGAGTGTTAAATACACTTAAGACTACTTTAATAACTTTATATTAAAATAATGGAACATAGACATTTTCACTACCTAAGATACCCCAAAAGAATAACACATAGGGGAATTCCAGCCCAGTGCTAAAACTTACAGATTCAAAAAGGCAGCTTCATCCACCAGTACTTTAAGTACTAAATATAACAAAACAAAGAAGAAAACAAGTAACAACATACCAAAAAAACTATTTTTTTCTCAGTCTTATCATGAGGTTCTACCCTATTCAATGCATTGATCATTTCCAGAAATTCTGAAAAAATTCCCAACACGCATCAAGCCTATGAGGATACAAAATAACAAGTCTGATGATACAGACCCCAAAAACAGAATACAAAGAGTAAACATTAATGACAATGTCCAGTTATTATTAACAGAAGACTCTGGGATATTACCCATAAAAACAAATTTGTGTATTTCCTTAAAAGTACACAAAAAATTTTAAATTTGCTAAAAACCAAATACCTCATGATTTATCCAGTAAAGAAACAAAGATATTTACACACGTCAATAACAGAGACAGAGGAGTTCCTGCTATGGCTAAGTGGTAACGAACCTGACTAGTATCCATGAGGATGTGGGTTCAAACCCTGGCCCCGCTCAGTGGGTTAAGGTTCTGGTATTGCTGCTAGCTGCAGTGTAGGTCGCAAAGGAGGCTTGGATCCCGTGTTGCTGTGGCTGTGGTGCAGGCTGGCAGTTACAGCTCCGATTCAACCCCTAGCCTGGAAACTTCCATATGCTGTGAATGTGGCCCTAAAAAGACCCCCCCCCCAAAAAAAAAAAACAACCAGAGACAGAAACAATAAAGGTTGAGGTCATTTTCCACATTAGATGGTGCTGCTTTTTACACACACAAAAAAAAACAACTCAACAATATAAACAAATTCAACCACCTTTTCTAAACTTGAAATGAGAGCTAAAAATAAGAATTACTTGATATTCTTTTAATTAAACAAAAATAAATGTTTTTAAAGTGAATAGTTTTTTAAAACATCAAGAAAGACAAAAAAACAAGAAAGACAAATCAAATATGAAAGTATTCAAAAAATGATAAAAATTTTAGAAAAACAGAACAATCGAAATACTATCAGAGCTTCCTATTTTATAGTATCTTTTTGTATTCACTGTACATCTGTCTGAAGCATGAGAAAGTTCATGAGAATGTATGTTCTATGATAAAGTGACAGAGAAAACAAACCTATTAAACATGTGCAAAATACCTGACAATGGACCTAGATCAATGACTGGGAAGTATTCCATTCTTAATAAGTTAACAATAACGGAAAAGAAACTGTGTAATCACTTCCCAAGAAAAGAGGCTGAACAACAAAAAAAGGCTTCAATTTTCAAATATCTAGAAACCAACTAACACTAACATGTAAACTAACTTGGGAAGTCAAAACAAGTCTTAAGCAATATAATAAAGAATGAAAATGAAGAATACATTTTCTAACAACTTTTTTTTTTTTTGGTCTTTTTGCCATTTCTTGGGCCGCTCCCATGGCATATGGAGGTTCCCAGGCTAGGGGTCTAATCGGAGCTGTAGCCACCAGCCTAGGCCAGAGCCACAGCAACGCGGGATCCCAGCCGAGTCTGCGACCTACACCACAGCTCACGGCAACGCCGGATTGTCTAACAACTTTTAAACATTTATATTTGAAGGAACCCAAATTTGAGAATCAACAATGCAAGTAAGAAATCCAGATAAAAATCTTTAATCTGTAGTTCCCATCATGGCGCAGCGGAAACGAATCCGACTAGGAACCATGAGATTATGGGTTCAATCCCTGGACTCGCTCAGTGGGTTAAGGAGCCAGCATTGCCATGAGCTATAATGTAGGTCACAGTCGAGGCTCAGATCTGATGTTGCTGCAGCTCTGCCATAGGCTGGTGGCAACAGCTCCAATTAGACCCCTAGCCTAGGAACCTCCATATGCCGCAAGTGCAGCCCTAAAATGACCAAAAAAAAAAAAAAAAGACACACAGGAGTTCCCGTCGTGGCGCAGGGGTTAACGAATCCGACTAGGAACCATGAGGTTGCGGGTTCGATCCCTGTCCTTGCTCAGTGGGTTAACGATTCAGCATTGCCGTGCGCTGTGGTGTAGGTCGCAGACGCGGCTCAGATCCCGAGTTGCTGTGGCTCTGGCGTAGGCCGGCAGCTACAGCTCTGATTCGACCCCTAGCCTGGGAGCCTCCATACGCTGTGAGAGCGGCCCAAGAAATGGCAAAAAAAGACAAAAAAAAAGAAGACACAAAAAAATCTTTAATCTGATTTTTATTCCTTAATGTATTTTGTAACTGGAAATAAGTTTGAATATGGTTGTCTATTCCTCTTGTTCTCTTTTTTATCTAAAGATATTCCACAATCACCTGAGAATTACAGACCAACCACCTTGTTCTGCTTACCTCATGTTGCCGGTCATCTTCATTATGATCTTTGTGACTAGCAGCTGAATAAATTGCACTTTTTTTAACATGCGGTGCTTCTCTTTTTCTAGTATGTCGAAGTTCACCTTCATTATCAGGATCAAGATCTTGGTGTCCATGACCAGGATCATGACCATTATGTTCTGGAAGACGTACATGAGAATGGCCTGGGTTATGTACACGATCAGGTTTGTGGACCCGATTATGCTCATACTGTTCGCCCTGATCAATGTTAGGGGGAAAACCTGGTGTAATAACCTCAGAATTTTCATTACTTTTCTTCCCTTTTCTCTTCCTCTTTCCTTTCATCTTACTTTCAGATTGCTCCTGTGTTTTATTGGTCTCTGTTGAAGGTTCATGGCTAGGCTCCCCACGCTCACTGTGAGTAATGGAATCATTAGGAAAATGGCGAGTAGTGTTATGATCGAGGTGATGACGCAAACAATGGTGATGACATAAGCGATGATTACGGTCATATATATGTTTATCATCAGATTTGACAGACAGTTCAATCGTCTCTTTCTCTGGATCACACTTATGGTTTCTTTTTGTTGATATACTGGTCACAGTTTGATTTTCTGAATTTAAATGATTATGGGAATGCTGGTGATTATGTGAGTGAAAATGCTTTCCCTCTTGAACTGCCAAAATATCTAAGTGAGAAACATGATCGTGGCCAAGATCCTCATGATTAATCTCAACTACTTTTATCTCTCCAAGGCCCAAGTTTGTTAAAAGTTTCTCCAGACCAAAAAAGGATAATCTTCCATTTTCACCATAACGGTCAAAAAGTTTTTCAATATAATACTTTTTTTCATTTTCAGCATCCAGCACTGAAAATTTGCTTGACTCCGATTCTGTCATTCCACGATGGTGTCTGTGATGTTCTTCAGAACCATGGTTATGTTCTTCATGGCAATGGTTGCAATGATGGAAAATAAATGTCAGCAAACAAATGAGGCAAAATTTTGTGTGCATATGTACCTTCATTTCTATTTCTCCTAAAGGGAAAGAAAAGCAAGCATTAGTTATGCTTACACACATTTGAAATGAACATAAACTTTCCAGGAGTTGCCAATTCACTAGGTAAATGCTGTACCCCACCTTTTTCATGGCTAAGCTGTTCTTTCCTTCTCCAATTCTCTATAAAAATAGCCCATTTTAATTTGTTAAGAGTATATAGCCCTTCGAATTAATATAAATTTGCTAAAAACTTACCCACAAGACTATTCTGACTCCTTTTAAAAGCACAATACTTAACAGTCTATACACACTTATAAAGGAAATGTTGGCTTCCTTCCTATCAGTCCTTTACAAAAAAGACTGCTGATCTCTGTTCTTGAGGTCCTGGTCAGCACAATAAGGCAATAAGATGAAATACAATAATAAAATGTGTAAAAATCAGAAAGAAATGGAACTGTCATTATTCACAAATGGCAGGACTGAATACGCAGAAAGTCCATAAGAACCTATAAGAATTAATAAATTTAGTACAGTTGCTGGATATAAGGACAGTAAGTTAAAATCAATTGTATTTTCTATACCTGAAATAATTAGAAAATGAAATTAGAACAAAATTATCATTTATCTTAGCAAATGGCTAGAAATAAATCTAATGAAAGATGATCAATATCTTTTCATAAAAAAAGGATCACATATTATTGAGAGAAATGAAGGACCTAAATAAATAGATGGCCTTATCATGTTCATGACTGGATGAGATAAAGACCCAACATGACCCCAATCAAAATCTCAGAAGTACGAAAATTAATGAAGTATTTTTAATGTTTATATGGATATAAGAAGGGTCAAGAATGGCCAAGATACTCTTAAAAAACAAGAGTGGAGCATTTTTATCTATCAGTTACTAAAGACAGTGTGGTATTTGGTGTAAGATAATATAAATAAACCAAAAGAGTCTAATGATAGAGAAAGAGTCTCTTCCTTGGTGCCTGACCAACTAGATTTTCATAAAGAAGAAAAATAAATTATTTAAACCTGACCCCTACCTCACACCATATGTAAACATCAATTTTAGATGGATTATAAACCTCCCTAAACCAGTAAATGTTAAAGTAATGAAGAGGCCAAAATTGTGCTGCCTAAACTAAAGATTTAATTAAAAACTCCACCTCTCAGTCACCTACGTTTTTAAATGTTCAATAGCCACATGTAGCTCACGGCTCCCATACCAGACAATGCAGATAGAGAACATGTCCATACATGTCCATCATCACAGAAAGCTCTATTGGACAGCATGCTTCTAGAATATGACAATATGATGTGAGTCAATTACGCCATTTAAAAATTTTTTAAAACAGGTGAAAGTCATCTTCATCCTGTATTTTATTTAATCCACTATATCTAAAATATTAACATTTTAACACGAAGTAATTAATATAAAAATTATTAATAAAAATTCACTTTTTTTTTTTTTGGCCGCACCCACGACACACAAAAGTTCAAGTTTCCAGGCCAGGGACTGAACCCGAGGCACAGCAGGGATAATTCCAAATCCTTAACCATTAGGCCACAAGGGAACTCCTACATTCTTTTTTAATACTATGTCTTTGAAATCTGGCATGTATTTTATCCTTATAGAACATCTCAATTCAGACTAGTCACATTTCAAATGCTCAATAGCTACATGTGGCTACTGGCTACTGGACAGTGCAGATCTAGATTTATTTGGGGACTAGCTTCAAGACCTTCAAGATAGGACATAAACTACATGGTGCATTATACAAGAAAGTCAGATAAAATATACTACACTAAAAGAAATTTCTATTCATCTCATCAAGAGGTATCATTATGAGACCAAAAAAGCAACCACAGACAGAGATCACTACAATGTTACTAGTCAAGAATATATAGGAGTTCCTACTATAGAGCAGTGGATTAAGGATGTGGCATTGCCCCAGTTGTGGCAAAGGTTACAGCCGCAGCTCAGGTTCAGGCCTAACCTGGGAACTCCTATATGCTGAGAGTGTGACCAAAAAAAAAACAAAAATATATATATATATAAGGAATGTCTACAAATCAATACAAATAGTATGAGACAACTCAATGGAGAAATGGGTAAGGAATTTCAACAGACACTTTGTAAAAGGATAGTCCAATTACTAAGATGCATATGAAAAGATTCTCAACCTCAAAAATCTATTGATATTCTCAATAATCATCAAAGAATTATAAATTAAAATCACAAGTGAATACTATTCTATACCCATAAGAATGAAAAAAAATAGTAAAAGATGTAGGCAAGAATATGGAGTTAACTGGAACTTGTATACACTGCTGGTGGGATTGCACACTGGTATATTTTGGAAAACTGTTTGGCAGTATTTGCCAAAAGGTCAACATAAGTGTGTATCTACTCACACAGCAATTCTACTCCTGGATATGTGCTCAACAGAATACATGTACGGGGGGGGCAAAAAGACATGAACATGAAAGTTCACACAATCTATCACAGCTCAAAATGAGAAAAAGGCCAAATATCCATCAACAGTAGCATGGATAAATAAAACAGAACAATTTTACAATGGAAAACTACATGGTAATGAAAACGAAATTACAGCTTCATACATTTACACAGATGACTTTCACAAATATTTGATTAAGTAAAAGATAACAAACACTAGAGAAGCCATAGGGCAAAATTTCATTTATACAAAATTTAAAATAACCAAAACTAAACCAAGACAATGATTACTTTTTCAAGAGAAGGCAGGGGGTGATAACTGATATAGGAAATTGTTGTGATGTTCGATTTCTTGAGTAATGGTTATACAAATACATTTACTTTGTGATAATTCATTGTACTTTTACTTTGTGTACTTTTCTGTACATATACTGTATTTCAATAAAAAGTTTTTAAAAATCAAATTTTCTCCAATGAAAACCAATCAGAAAATGGAATTATAAACAAAAATTATTAGGCTCCTGGAAATAAACAGAACAAGACCATTAAAAGGAGAAATTTATAAGACATTACTGAAGGACAGTAAAGAAGAACTAGCAAAAACTGGAGACATCACCTACATGAATAGGAAAAAATAGCATAAGATAAATCATCTTCCCAAGTATATACAAATCTAATTCAGTGTCAATCAAGATCCTGGCAGCTGTTTGATTTTGGTGAGACTACATGATCTCATTCAAAGATTCACATGGGGAGTTCCCGTCATGGCTCAGGGGTGGACAAATCTGACTAGGAACCATGAGGTTGCAGGTTCAATCCCTGGCCTCACTCAGTGGGTTAAGGATCCAGCGTTACCATGAGCTGTGGTGTAGGTCGCAGACATGGCTTGGATCCCATATTGCTGTGGCTGTGGTGTAGGCTGGCAGCTACAGCTCCAATTAGACCCTTAGCCTAGGAACCTCTATGCCATGGGTGCGGCC